>NW_019727441.1:0-6383 GCF_002891405.2 Cryptotermes secundus
GTTATCTTAAAAACTAGGACGATGGATAAAGTCCAAAAACCCAACGTATCAGAGTGTTGGGTGTTTCTTCCCATTACTGGATGGAAACACTGTCTCAAGTCATGGATCATATATTTTTCCTGGATCAGAAATATGATAGTGACACTGTAGCTTCAGATAGTGTAAGTGAAAAATATGTGAATTTTTATCACCTGCCTGAAAATGGTGAATGATGATAATGAAGCAATATGGGTGGCCTTAGTGATCGAGATTTTGAATGGGAAGGCATGTAACATTATAGGGGGCAGAGGGACTTTCCACTGTTGGATGTCAGTTGCAGAATGTAACAAAGGATACAGTATTTAAGACAGAAGATACAGTAATGCAACAGGATTCTCAAATACAATGGTATCTACTATTTTTTAAATGATTATTAAAATTGTTCTGTTTTTCTATGTTCTCTTTTGTGTGGTCAAGAAAGGAAGGCAGCTGAGCTGTATGACAAGACATATAAAGTGGTATCAGAAAGTTCCCAGACCAGGTCAAAAAAGAAATGCTGACTTAACTCACTCAATTTTGGGAATGTATATAGGAATCCCATTGTTTCTTCTATGCTTCAAGAGCATCCTTTAAATCATCCTTCTTAATGCTCTTGAGTCTTGTCTACGATTCCCCTTGGATGTCAGACACTGTTTCAAAATGTTATCCCTTCAGTTTCATTTTAAATTTGGGAAAAACAGCAAAGTCTGGCGAGTAGGGAGGATGGGGAACAATAACCATATTGTTGTTAGTCACAGACTCTGTGGTTTTCAGGGACATGTGGGCAGGCACGTTGTTGTGATGAAGCAGCCACTTGTGGTTGTGCCAAATTTCTGGTCTTTTTCTTTGCACATTTTCTCTCAAGCATCTCAAAAAGTCACAGTTGAGTGTAGTGTTAGGAAGGAAAAATTCTCGGTGAACAGTCCCCTTGTTGTGAGATGGTTTTTGCAAATCAAAAGTTGGTACCCTTGAAAGTGTGTTCGATATATTCTTCTGAAACAGATGTTGTAGAGATTGTCTTTTGTTTTTTTGTGTAACCTGAACTTCTGAGTTGGATACTGGAAAGGCGAGACATATGTATTCCTACTATTGTATTTTTCAAGTTACAAATACAGTTTATATTCTAAACTGGTCGTTGGAATATTTGTTCCCGATTCCCGCACTCTGCCAACAGGTTATGGGCCCAGGACAGGTTAGTTCAGACGTTTTTGAGTAAAGTTGAAGTGAAAATCGTAAATAAGGGAAGTTTCGAGTATCCATCAAGATGGCGTCAGAAGTCACGGTAAACCCAGTAAACGCGTTGAAACTAAATGAATTCAACTGGGGTGTCTGGAAGTTCCAACTTAAAATTATATTAAACTCAAAAACAATGTTAGGAATTGTCGACGGAACGGAACCAAAGCCTCCCGCTCATCAAGTCACTGAAGTAGCCAAGTGGAACAAGAAGGACGCTAAGGCCCAAGAAATCATTGTATCAAGAATGGAACAAGCATCTATCGCCCATATTATGAGCTGCAAAACCTCAAATGAAATGTGGATAAAGCTGAATACAGTGTATGAAAAGGAATCGGAAGTAAGTGTTCATCTACTGTACCAGCAATTTTACAATTTGAAATTTGAGGGAAGTGTTAGTGAATACATGTCCAAGATGACAAATTTAGTGTCAGCTTTGGCACAGAAAGGAGAAGAAGTTGCAAAACGTTCTATAATCACCAAGGTAATTATGTCTCTGCCAGAGAAGTACAGACATTTTTCATCAGCTTGGGAGTCTGTTCCCTTAAAGAACCAGACTGTTGAAAACCTGACTGCTAGATTACTCGTTGAAGAGGAAAGATTTAAAGCAGTGGAAACAGAAGTTGCATTAGCAGCAAAGTGGGAATCTAAGTATAAGAAGAATGCGAGATCAAGTGAAAAACAGCAGGAAAAAGGGAGAGTCTCAGATTCAAGCAACAAGACAAAGTATCGTTGCCACAATTGTAACGAAGTTGGACATTTCAGAAAGGATTGTAAGAGACCCGAGAGGAGGCATTGCAGTTATTGTAAGAAATCAGGACATGAAACAAGAGATTGCTGGTTCAGACAGAAAAAAGAAGAGGACAAGGAATCAAAAGACAAGTCAGAAGGATTCACTAACAAGAAAAGTAACCTTGCATGTGTAGGATTGCTTGATGTCGAGTCAGGAACCCTCAGCAAGGAACCAGAAGATGATTGGCATCTAGACAGTGGTGCATCTAGCCATTTCTGTCATGATATCACCATGTTCAGTGAGTACACCAGTGTTCCTAACTCCAAGCCATGTAGGGTGGGGGATGGAAAATCATTAGAGGTATTAGGTGTTGGAACAGTGACTGTAAAATCGTTTACTGGAAATGACTATATTGACCTCGATATCACTGGTGTTAAGTATGTTCCGGAGTTGCGTATGAACTTGTTTTCACAAGGAACTGCATTAGACAAAGGTTTTGAATTGCATTCAAGTGAAAGAGTAGCCAAGTTTACTCATAAAACTAGCCAGAAAGTTTGTATGATAGGAACCAGGACAGATAGGGGTTTGTTTAAGATGGAATTTCAAGTCTATAAACAAAATTTAAAAATAGACGACTGCCTTGCTGCAGAAATTAAAGACCTATCCAAGCCCAAATCTCTGAAGTATTGGCATGCTAGGTTGGCTCATCAGAATGTAAATCAGGTAAAGAAAATCCTTATGGAAAACGATATTAAATGGATCAAAGAGGATAAACAGTTTTTTTGCGAGGCATGTACTCAAGGAAAACAGCATAGAGAGCCATTTCCGAACAGCCTGACAAAATGTACAGAGGTTGGAGCTCTGGTACATGTAGATTTGTGTGGAAGGATGGAAGCACAATCAATTGGGAAGTCTTCGTATATGCTTGTTTTTAAAGATGACTACTCTCATTATAGAACTGTTTACTTTATTAAATCTAAGACAGAAGTTCCTGGAAAAGTGATTGATTTCATTGAGTTATGTAAGAGCCAGACGGGAAAAAGGGTGAAAATCTTGAGGTCAGATCAAGGAACCGAGTTAGCCAAAGTAGAAGATTATTTAAAGAAACAGGGCATTCAACATCAGATTACAGTTGCTTATACGCCAGAACAAAATGGAAAAGTTGAACGAGAAATGAGAACTATTGTTGAGGCTGCACGAACCATGCTGGCGTCAAAGAAGATGGAGAAGAAGTTTTGGGCGGAAGCTGCAAACCATGCAGTCTATACTATAAATCGAACTGGGACAAGTTCTGAAAGAGATAAGACACCCTTTCAAATCTGGTTTGGCCAGGACTTTGATATCAGAAAGCTACAGAAAGCGCCAGATTTTGGATCAGAAGCCTGGGTACATGTACCAAAGGAAAGACGTTTGAAATGGGATGTAAAAAGCAAGAAAGGTATCTTTGTAGGTTTTGGAGAAAATACTAAAGGGTATCGAATTTATTCACCAGAACGGAATGTGGTAACAATCGAAAGAGATGTTATATTTATTCCAGAAAATTATGAGAGAGAAGCCATGAATGATGAAAATCAGACGCTTGTCAAGTACGAGGTAGATTTTGATGACATCTTGGAAGACCCAGACCTGGAACCAGATGAACCAGAACAAGCTGAAGCTCCACCACCTCCTGATGATCAACAAAACCAAGGAAATGATGCACCTGGAGTAGAAAATGAAGAACCGGAACCCTATTACGTAAACCTACGTCCCAGGGGTCAGCTAAGGAGACCAGCCAGGTACGAGGACTGTGACTATGCAGTGGCACTTGTTAGTGTCACAGACATCGATGAGCCTTCAACACTCGAGGAGGCGCTGAATTCAGAACATGCATCAAAATGGAAAGAGGCAGTGAACCAGGAGCTCCAAGCTATGGATGAAAATGAGACCTGGACTGTAGTTGATAAACCAAAGATTTGTAAGTCAGTTGATAGCAAGTGGGTTTTCAAAGTAAAGAGGAACCAAAAAAATGAGATAACTTCATACAAAGCTCGCTTAGTGGCTCGTGGTTTTCAACAGAAAGGGCTAGGGTATGAGGAAGTGTTTGCCCCTGTGGCAAAGCTTCAAACCTTTCGTTCCTTGCTGGCAGTTAGTGTGCACTTAGATTGGCAAGTGTATCAGATGGACGTGTGTAATGCATTTTTGAATGGTGAAATTGATGAAGAAATGTATATGACCCTACCAAGTAATTGTAATTTACCTGAGAACAAGATTTGCAAATTAAATAGAGCTATTTATGGTTTGAAAAAGGCACCTAAGCTTTGGTATCAAAGATTTGATGAGTATATGATGGAAAATGGTTTTAAAAAATCAAAGAATGATTATTGCCTGTATACTAAGTTTGAGGGTAAAGACAAATTGTATGTTCTCATTTTTGTTGATGATTTGATTATTACAGGTTCAAATCACGTTCAAGTGGAGGTTTTTAAGAAATTGTTGTCAGAAAAATTTAAAATGAAAGACTTGGGTAACATCAGTTATTATTTGGGGATAACTGTAACTCAGGACCTAGAAAAGGGAATTCTTACCCTTTGTCAGGAAAATTATTTGACTGATGTTTTAGAACGTTTTGGAATGTTGGATTGCAGACCTATAAATACTCCTTTAGATGTAAATTTTAACCAAAATTTGCTAAACCGGAAGTGTTCCGAAAGCATGAAATTGGAGACAAAATGCAGACAGGCGATAGGGTGCTTGATGTATGCTGTACTAGGTACTAGACCAGACCTGTGTGCTAGTGTTAATATTTTGAGTAGATTTCAGAATTGTGCAAGCACAGAACTGTGGAATTGTATTAAGAGAGTTATGCGGTATATTAAGCATACTCTAGATGTCAAGCTCACTTATTGTAAAAATGTAAATAGTGTGCTGATAAGAGGATATGTGGATGCTGATTGGGGTGGGAGTCTATTGGACAGAAAGTCAACTACAGGGTTTTGCTTCCAAATTTATGGAAATACTGTAGCATGGAGCACAAAGAAGCAAATGTGTGTAGCACTATCCTCTACAGAGGCTGAATATATTGCCTTGTGCGCAGGGGTCATAGAAGCATGTTGGTTTCGCCAACTATTTATAGATCTGAAAGTAGGAGATGATTCAGACCTTTCAGTTGTATTATTTGAGGACAACCAGTCAGCTATAAGAATTAGTAAATCTTGTGAGCAACCCAAGAGGCTGAAGCATATCGATATAAAGTATCATTTTGTCCAGGAAAAGGTGAAGGATGGCACTATTGAAATACAGTATATTAATACAGCCAACCAGGTCGCTGACATCCTCACCAAACCCTTAGGAAGGATTCTGTTTGAAAAATTGAGATACAGAATTTTTTTGTGTTAATTGGTAAATTGGTTGTATCATTGCACATGTATCGTTCATTATTGAAGTTNCTTCACATTGAAAAAACAACGAGCATGTACTTTGTTGAACTCCGGATCAGCCCCGCCTTTCTTGCTCTTGTTGATTGTGGGTTCTTCCACTACAACGATTCTTGCTTTATTTCTATATCATAATCATAAATTAAACTTTTCTCACCTGTTATGATCCTAGAGATAAAAGTTGGGTCCTCGCTAGCCTTGGTATTGGTATCTCGTGTATTGTTTGAAATATGGGATTGTGTGTGTTATTCATGTGTAGGCCTTTCTTACTTATTTTATATATATATGGCATTTCTCTAGTGTATTCAAATGTCTAAACTTCTTTCCTGTTGTTACAACTTCCATTACGTCTGTTATTGTTCCGTATGCATGTCCTGTATTTAGTATGTGATTTGAGTATCAGGAATTGCTATTATTGTTTCTAATATCATGTATGTGTTCCTTATATCTGGTGTTCGGCCCGTTTGTCCAATGTATTTTAATGGGCAATCTGCACATTTCATTTGATATTCATTCATCAGTAATCTGTCAAGACGACAGGTCCACAATCTCTTCCAAAACAGTTCCTCCATTTGATGCGATCTAGAGCTTTCTCCTTCAAATGAAAATATCCTCTTCTGTCCCCAAGGTCATCCAGCACCTTCTTACGTCTTCTTCCTCGTCTTCTGGTCACTTCTATCCGCTCCTCTATCTTTCCTTCAATAACTTCTTTTAGAAGGCAGTTACTGCGTCAGATATGACCAATCCAATTAGCCTTCCATTTTCGTATTTAGTGTAGGATATTCCTCTGCTCACTGACTCTGATCAACACTTCTTCATTTCTCACATAATTGGTCCAACTGATCTACTGCCCTAAGTGTCCAAGTTTCAGCCCCATACAGAGCTATGCTCCAAATGTAGCATTTCACTAGTTTCTTCCTCAAATTTAAGTCCAATTTGCTGGTAAAAAGATTCTTCTTGTTGCTAAATGCAGCTTTTGCCAT
>NW_019727441.1:6502-25252 GCF_002891405.2 Cryptotermes secundus
TTCCTTTAGGATCTGCATTAATTTGGTCCAATTTACGTGTCAAATGCCTTCTGCCAGTCTATAAAGCAAGCACACAGTTCTTCATCTATCTCCAAAGTTCGTTCTGCTATAATTCTCATCATCCCAATTGCATCCGTGGTTCCTTTTCCTCTTCTAAATCCAAACTGATCCTCTCCAAGTATATCCTCTATTTTCCTTTCAATTCTTCTTTTAAGTATCAATTGCTATTATCTTTGCTGTATGTGCAATAAGGCTTATTGTGCGATGGTCACTGCATTTAGTAGCTTTTGTCTTTTTCTTTAAGGTGATCATTGTCACTTCTGTAAAGTTCCTGGGCCACTCCCCAGTTTCATATATGGTGTTTATTAGTTTTGTCAGCGTTTTCCAACCACCTTCTCCCAGTAACTTAAGCACATCTCCAGGTACATCATCATCTCCTGTAGCCTTTCCATTCCTCATGTCCTTGATAGCTTTTTCCACCTCACTTTGTAAAATATAAGGTCCTTTCTCGTCTGCATCTGCTTCCTCTTCCAGTTCCACTTCCAAGGTTTCTGGCCGATTAGGTCGATCATATAGTTCTGAAATATAATTTTCCCAAATTTTCAGCACTTGCCTCTGGTCTACTATTCTATTCCCCTGGGAGTCTTCGATGTCAATATTTTGAATCCCATGGTTCTCTTTCCATCCTAGTTCTTTTGTCTTCATGTACATCAAATCACACCGCTCTGGCCTTTGAAATTCTGTAATCTCATTACATATCTTCTCAAGATATTCCTTTTTGGCCCTGTCCGTAGCTCTTTTCAATTCATTCCTCAGTCTCCTGTATTTCCTCCTGCCTTCTTCATTGTTTACATTCTTCCATTTCCTTCTCTCCTCCATTTTACTCATCATCTGCTGTGTAACCCATGATTTTCTTGCTATCTTCTCAACTTTACCAACCAATTCACTAATAGTATCTAACATGCATTCTTTTATATTGTTCCACTGCACTTCAGCATTTTTGCTTTCACTTTCAATTGCATTAAGTTTCTCTTCTAGGGTCTCCTGCACGCTTTGTCTTTGAGCATATAACTTCTCCAAATCCCATCTAGGTCTGCGCTTTTGGAATCTTATAATTTTCTTCAACCTGGTTCGAAAATTGGCAACCAGTAAGTTGTGGTCAGAGTCAATATCTGCCCCAGGCAGTGTCTTCACATCCTTCACGCTGTTTCTGAATCGATGGTATATGCCACTTTTATTGCATTTATCCAATTGTGGGTTATGTTTGAGTATATTTTCAATTGTGTTCCGTGTGTGAAATGCTACTTTTATCTGTGTGTCTTTGAAAAGTTTCGTGATTTTCTGTGCTTCTTTTGTGCTATATGTAAATATGGCCCACTTTGTTTTTTGGTGTTCGTCATCATGTGTGTTTGATTTCTGTTTGCATTTTGTCTGACTTGATCCGTAGATTATGTTTGTGTTGATGTCTACGTAAGTGAAAATACACCTGATGATGGCCAGTAATGGCCGAAACATGTAGTTTAAAAAAAGAAAGACAAAGAACTACAAATAAATTGTTGCATTTATGATGGTATTTACTTCTTCTTGCTTTCTAGAATGTTTTTGATGAACTTCCAACTCCACATGGTGAGGAGCAGCAATTTTGCTGTGATGTGTGCAATAAGTCATTCATTCAAGAGATTTATCTGAATGTACATCAGTGCATACATAGTGATGAGCGACCTACCTGTGACGTGTGTCTAAGTCATTCAGTGAGCAGAGTGGTCTGAAGAGGCATCTGCGCATACATAGTGGGGAGCGGCCATTTTACTGTAATGTGTGTAGTAAGTCATTCGTTCAGCAGAGTCATCTGAAGTCACATAAACTCATACACATTGGTGTGCGGCCATTTTGGTGTGACATATGTAAGAAGTCATTCATTTATCGGGCTCATCTGCAGATTCATCACCGCATACATACTGGTGAGCGGCCATTTAGCTGTGATATGTGTAATAAGTCATTCATTGAGCAGAGTAGTCTGAAGAGGCATCAGCGCATACATAGTGGGGAGCAGCCGTATTGCTGTGATATATGTAATATGTTGTTCAACCAATGTAGTAGTCTGAAGAGGCATCTACGCATACATGTTGGGAAGCAGCTGTTTTGCTGTGATGCGTAATAAGTCATTCTTTCAAGAGCATTGTCTTATGACACATGAACACATACATAGTGATGAGCAGCCTAGCCATGACGTGTGTAATAAGTCATTCAGTGAACAGGGTAGTCCGAACAGACATCAGTGCATACCTAGTGAGGAGTGGCCATTTTCTGTAATGTGTGAAACAAGTCTTTTGGCTGACACCTTAGTTAGTTAGTTAGTTATTGGAGAGGGTGGGTTTCTCCATGCACTTAGACCTGTATTGGTCCATTGTGCTTCCCTCTATGATTTCTACCATTCTCTATATCCTACCGGTACTGGTGCTTACCATCAGTCCCGCCCAGCCAGCGAGACCGGCTCTACTAGCTGAGATGTATCTATAATGCTTCCCCCATCTACCAGAGGTATTAGAGATTGCTCTTGGGCGGGAAACGTCTGTAATTTGGCTCAGTGACCTCCTTTGGAGATATGAGGTTCTTTTACGTGCCGTAAAGCTACAACACGGGACCCATGGCTTAAAGTCCCTCCCGGAGGACTTGTTCCCTCAAAAATTTGATGACCTCCGCCGGGTATTGAACCCGCGTTCTACGAGTCATGAGGTGGGAACGTTACCTCTAGACTATGTAGGCTGCTGGCTGACACCTTACTCTGAAGACACATCAGTGCTTACTTAGTGGGGAACAGCCGTTTTACTGTGATGTGTGGAATAAGTGATTTGATTGTCACAGTCATCTGAAGGCACATCAACTCACACATGGTGATGTGTGTAGTAAATCATATGGCAATGGGAATGCAGGAATATGACCTTTTTGATCATGCTGGTTATATGTATTTTCCTTCCTCACAGACTGTAGCCTGGTTCAAATGCAGCTTGTCTCCACCAATGAACTAATATGTGCTTAGTTCACAAGAGACAGCTCAGAGTTGGTGTCCATGAGGTGACAATTTTCTGCTGGATGTTTCATACAAGTATAACTCACGTTATAGAGTAATGTATACTCAGATTCATTATCATATGATTTAAATAAACTACTATAAATTAATATAAATATGATTTCAAAAACCCAAATATCTTCAGATTGCATACAATTTCCATAGCCTTGTTACTGCCTGTCACATCTCCCACCCTAACAGGCAGCCATGTTCTCTTCCTGTTATTTCATTTGCACGAAGAAGTTCATCTTAGGCACGTTCTGTGTGTGTTAGATTGTGGCAGAGCATGTCTACACACAACCTGAGCTTGCTTGCTTACTTTGACAGCATTGGACAGAAGTCAAATGCACACAAAATTTTGCTAGAAAAACCTGAATGAATGAGTTGCTTGAACGACCTAGGAATATACATATGGTATTATTAAAAGGTACCTGAAAGAAATAGAATGGGAGGCTAAAGAAAGGCTCAGAGTGAGGACCAGTGGTGGTGATCCTTTGGGTTAAATGATAGATGTGATAGCTGTAGTTGAGCGACTCTCAGCATGTCACAAAGGCTTCCGCAGTGTAGAGCTAGTTTGCCAGTTTCTTAATCATGTTGCACACTTGATGAAGGATATGCTAAGTATACAGGAGAACATAATTTTAACACACAATAAAATGAATTGCTCAATCTGTCATTTAAATATAAAAATAGAAAAAAAAACAAATGCAGTGCAAACCCCATGGGACAAAAGACATCTAGGAAATCCAGACATATATCAAAATTATTACAATCATTATGATGGATGTCCTTACAATTTCAAAATGAAAATCCCTTCTGAAGTGTAGTGACATTGCTTACAAGACCCTCAGTTGTAAGTTAAATTTTTGAAACTTGCAAGGAAAAGAATTCATTCACAAGCCAAATGCCGTCACCATGACACAGACGTGAGGATATAGACAGGATAAATCACAGATATAAGCAACTGTACCCCAGCAATACATAGGGACAGTCACTTCTTTAGCTGGCTCTCATTTATGCCTGCCATTCTTACAAGCACACAGCTATGAACCCTGGAGGCTGAGGCCCCAACAGGTATCTACATACTCTGTTTCAGTGGACAATGGAAGCCAAAATCTGAGGGGTACAGGCATGCCTACATGTCATGGGGCACAAAGGATTAACCCATCCTACAGACGGACTGACATAATGACAGTGAGACATGCACATTACGAGTGTCTCACAGTCAAGTTTCGTGACAGGCAGAGTTCAACCCAACAGGGACGGGGGATTCAACAGGTACACAGGTGGCCCCATGGCAAATGAAGGACTGTGGCCCTTGTATATGAACTTGGTACAAGGGAGAAGCTTGGCTTCAGTCTTGGGACCTGAAAATTATATGATTGTAGAATTCATAAATCTTCTGACTGCAAAATTCATGGTTGCAACATTACTGTAGGAAAACTGCATTTGTCCATCTGCTTGCCTAATTACAACATTACTGATCACATTTTGCATAAATTTGGTAGTGGGGCCTAGAATGAAAGTTGTAGTGAACTTAATTTAATAAACTATGTAATGCTATGCAGTAACGTCCCTTTTTCAGAAGCTAATAGATGCTCAAGCAGTCAGGAAATTCCCTGCTGTTCATGGAACTCAAAGCATCACTACCATACTCACAGACAGCCTGCCATTGGACTCTATCCTAAGAAAGATTAATTCACTTCACACAATAGCTCTAATCAGTTGTTGATCTATTGTGTCAAAATTCAGGCTGATGATCTACAATAATTTCACTTACCTACAGAGTTAAGACCGAGAAAACAACTGTGCATTAAATTCTGTATGTATTCAATAAGCAAGACTTGTCTCTACAATTACTAGCTTGTTTTATCATCCTTTATATAAATAGGCATAATAGGCTCTAATCAGTTGTTGATCTGGTGTGTCAAAATTCATGCTGATGATCTACAATAATTTCACTTACCTACAGAGTTAAGACCGAGAAAACAACTGTGCATTAAATTCTGTATGTATTCAATAAGCAAGACTTGTCTCTACAATTACTAGCTTGTTTTATCATCCTTTATATAAATAGGTACAATAAAAAAGATTGTGGTCCTTTATATTGTAAAAAGCAGTCGCATGCCACTGATTATGAGTTCTTCCATAGCGCATATCCCTTGGCCCCTCCCTTTTTCCTTTGCATTCTGTCTATGCCTGGCTACTGCCTGTGGACATTGGTGGATCCCTGTACCCTACTTCATGAGCTGATCAATAATAAGCACTTGCGTTTGTTACCTTTGAAGTTTCAGCATGTGTTCAAACTGATAATACGTAAAGCCAGAGTTAGGCAGGATACAAAGGCACTGATTACATCATTAATTATTCATATTCACATCAGTTTAACCAAAAATATATGACTGATAGCTGAGAATTAAACCATGACACTTAATTTTTTCTAAAATTTCTCTAAAAGCAGGAATGCATAAATATGCAGGGGGATAATTTTCAGCTTATATAGAAGAACATAAAAAGGTGTACCAAAACAAATGATTTGATGATAATTAAATATACTCGTATGAACTATGTGCCCAATTAACTGACGTAATGATGGCGTTCCAAGGGCTATTTCACTGTACCTTAATGTAACTACTTGTACAATTCCCTTACAAACACTAAATTAGAATACATTGAAGAATAGTCACTATACATAAGCAATAGTACAACTAATTATGTAAGACCATGCATGAAAGAGATCCACCAATATACAGTACCATTACAAGCTTTCTGAAATAAACAGTCATTAGTTTCTGATCAAATTTGTTCCTTGTACTTTTGAGCATCTTTACTTTGTTGTATACTTTCTTAATAGTATTTTGTATTTATTTGACATATTTGACATCGTACATTCATTTTGTCTAACTTTGGATCCATGGAATGCAATGCAATGCAATGTTATGTTATGTTAGTGGAGATCTGTTAAATTCTGAGGTGAAGTATAGCTGGATACTTAGATTAGTACTGTTTTTGCAAGACATGTCACAGCATTTATAGTGTGTGTGTGTGTGTGTGTGTGTGTGAGTGTGAGCAAGAGAGAGAGAATATGAGCCTCCACACTTACAAACAAAAATAAATCTCTCTGGTTTTAGTCAGCAAGTGAACTGTACCGACCGAGTGACTGCCACTTGTCAGCGAAGTTAATGCCAACTTCAGCAAATAGAGGGTGTCACGTGGTCAGCGCAATGAATCCCCACTGCAGTTATTCTCGGTTTTCTAGACCGGAGCCGCTAATTTTCCATTCAAATAGCTCCTTAATTATCCTCATGAGGCTGAGTGGACCCCATTCCAGACCCACTACTTCTCAGAAAATCTGGTAGCGCTGGGAATCGAACCTGGACCTCTGGATCTGTAGTCAGGAACTCTGACCACTAGACCACACAGGAGACCTCCACACTTACGGCCCATAATATTAATCAGTCAGTCAGTGGTTAATAATTCTTGGAAAGGTGGACTAAATATTACAACTCTTACTGAAAAGAAATCGGCATCTTATAGATTTATAGTGCATCATGTAAGCTATTTCAAAGATACTCTTATGTCTCCATGTTTAGTTATTATTCATGAATCAATTATAAAAACACTTCAAATATGATTTTAATTAAAATTTATGAGGAAGCAAATTGATTGACACTAGAAGAAATGATGTATCCTGAAACACTTTTGAGATATTCCATCTCTGTACAGTATACAGAAGCAAACAGAAAATAGCATCCAGTTTCAAAGTACCCACTTAACTTCCGTCAGTTTACATCAACTTTGGAAGTTCCACATTTGGGAACAGGTATGCATTCCACACATGTACCTGCCATACACAGAGTACGATGGGGTACCCAAAAGAAACCGAACTAATTTTTTTGTGGGCAGAGCTTTTGTAGTACTGCGTTTTGCCACTATGAGCGCATAGAGCTAACATTCCTGAGTCGATAAGCTGACTACCTTTGCTTCAGAAGGTAAGGACTAGTTTCGGCAGAGTTTATAATGACAACTGTTTTGTGTGATCGTCGTTTTTGCAATGGCTGATTTTCGTGAACAGCGTGCGGCGATGAAATTCTGCTTTTTGCTCGGGAAAAGTGGAACAGAAACTCCTGAAATGTTAAAAACGGCGTACAAGGACGATGCTATGGGGAAAACTCAAGAATTTGAGTGGTTTTCCCATTTCAAAAATGGTGAAATGTCAATTGGTGACAAACCTCGTTCTGGTCGTTTTCCATCTGGTCTGGTTTGTCCATTATGACAATGCCCCTGTTCACACAGCCCTGTCTGTACGACAATTCTTGACCAAAAATGGTATGACCCCTGTTCCTCACCCTCCATACTCACCCGACCTTGCCCCGTGCGACTTTTTTTTTGTTTCCTCAAATGAAAAGAGACATGAAAGGAAAAAACGACAGAGGCGCTGTCAAGCATCTCAAAAGATGAATTTAGACAATGTTTTGAAAAATGGAATAAAAGACTAGACAAGTGTATTAGTGTAAGTGGAGAGTACTTTGAAGGGGATTGAAGGTTTGTGCTTAAAATTTGAATAAATGAGTTTAAAAAAATAAGTTCAGTTTCTTTTGGGTACCCCCTCGTATTCTCTGCTCCACAGTGACCATACTGACTCCAGGGCCCACAACCTAATTCACAATGTAAACCAAGGGCCCTTACCTGCGGATCATGCGACCGCTGCGAGAAGCCGACCACTTACCTCCATCTAGTGTCAAGGTCAAGAAAAGTGGAACTATACCTCCATATGTCTTCTTGTCGTGTAGTACAGCACAACTTTATGTTAACTATTAAAGGACACATTCCAAACTGTACGGATTATGTAGCTCAGATGATAAGATAATTTAAATCTTCAATTGCAAGGGATACAAAGGAAGTGTTATAACTTTTCTGGTGTACCATTTGCCTGTCTGGACTGAGCAACATGAGAAATATGGCACTGGGCATATCTCATTCAAGAGCCAGTACTCGGTGAACATATACCTTTCTTGCATAATCTGCAGATCATCATCCTGAATGTTGAGGCTACAACAGAAGATAAAACTGGTGATATAAAGGACAGGTTTTACGAAGAACTAGAACATGTATTTGATAAATCCCCAAAGTAGCATACGAAAATTTTGTTAGGAGATTTCAATGCTAGAGTAGGGAGGGAAGACATTTTCAAACCAACAATTGGGAATGAGAGTTTACATGAAATATATATTCATAATGGAGTTACAGTGGTAAATTCTGCCACAACAAAAATATTTACTGTCAGAAGTACAATGTTCCTGAATCATAACGTCCATAACTTTATTTGGACATCACCTGATGGGAAGACACGCAATCAAATCAACCATATTTTGATAGATAGGAGATGGCATTCATGATGTCCGATCATTCAGGGCAGCAGATTGTGATACTGACCACTAGCTGGTGGTGGCAAAGGTTAGGGAAAGACTGGCGGTGAACAAACAAACAACACACAGAGTTCATGTGGAGAGGTTCAATCTCAAGAAATTAAATGAGGTAGAGGGTAAAGAGCAGTATTGTGTTGAAATCTCAAATACGTTTGTGGCTTTGGGAAACCTAGATACCGAGGTGGATGTTAAATAAAGCTTGGGAAACTATTAGAGAGAATATAAAAATTTCTGCCAAGGAGAGTCTACGTTATTATGAACTGAAGCAACATAAGCCGTGGTTCAATGAAGGATGCTCAAAATTATTATACCAAAGAAAACTAGCCAAATTGTAATTGTTACAGGATCCAAGCAAGTTAAATGGGGATAATCTGAATGATATAAGATGTGAAACCAGCAGGCATTTCAGGAATAAAAAGAGAGAATATCTGAAAGACGAAATTAATGAGCTTGCAATAAACAGTAAGAACAAAAACATTAGAGCCCTGTATAGAGGAATAAATTACTTTAAGAGGTGTTTTTTTTATTGCTAGTGAGGTGGGACTAAGTCCCTTGTACTGCAGCCACTTTGGCCTGTTGTACCAGCCCCATATGATAGGTGAGGGTGATTGTGGAGCAAGTGGTGGAATGAAGATTGGCAGGGGAAACCGAAGTACTCGGAGAAAACCTGCCCCAGTGCCACTTTGTCCACCACAAATCCCACTTGACCAGACCCGGGATTGAACCTGGGCCGCCACGATGGGAAGTCAGCAACTAACCACTTGAGCTATGGCACGTTAAGAGGTGTTACCAACCTAGAAGTAACCTAGTGAAGGATGAGAATGGTGATCTGCTTCCAGATTCTCACAACATTTTGAATAGGTGGAGGAACTACTTCTCTCAGTTATTGAATGTACATAGGGCGAGTGATGTTAGGCAGACAGAAATACATACAGATGAACCGTTAATACCTGATCCCAGCCCTTTTGAGGTTGAAATTGCTATTGCAAAATTGAAAAGGTATAAATTGCCAGGCAGGAGGCGGAATATTACGTTCTAAGATCCACGAGTTAATTACTTCTATTTGGCATAAGGAAAAATTGCCTATCAGTGGAAGGAATCTATTATTATACCAGTTCACAAGAAGGGTGATAAAACTGACTGCAGCAATTATCGGCGGATATCACTGCTATCAACTTCATACAATCCAAAATTCTTCTCTAAAGGTTAGGCCCATATATAGATGAAATTACTGGGGAACATCAATGTTGGTTTCGACGTAACAGATCAGCTACTGATCAGATCTTTTCCTTTCGTCAGGTACTGGAGAAAAAATGGGAGCACAATGATACAGTACATCAGCTATTTGTAGACTTGAAGAAAGCCTATGAAAGAGTTTAGAGGGAGGTAGTGTACAATATTCTGATAGAGTTTTGGATACCCATGAAACCAGTTAGGTTGATTAAAATTTGTTTAAACTAAACGTATGGTAAAGTCCGTATAGGTAAACATTGTCTGAAAATTTTCGTATCAAGAATGAGCTAAAACAAAGAGATGCTTTATCGCCAATCATTTCCAACTTTTCTTTAGAATATGCTATTAGGAAGGTTCAGGAAAACCAGGTGGGACTGAAATTAAACAGGACACACCAGCTGTTGGTCTATGCCGATGATGTGAATCTACTGGGTGATAATATAGATACCATAAAGAAAGTGTGGGAACATCCCACATTATAACGCATTTTCTGTAACGCACACTCTTCACGTTACTTTTCACCATCACGCGCGCTAACCAATCAAATTGCGAGGTCAAGGTCAAGGTCATGTTACAACTGACGGTCGATCAGTCTCATGACCAGATATTTCTTTTCAATGAAAGTTACTGTCCTGTCCATGTGGGGCGCCCTCTCTGACGAGAGGTCGGGTCGGTCATTTGTCAGTCAGTCTGTTTTAATATGTCCACTGTCAGTATTTACATAGATTTATAATACACACTTATTTCTTGCTTATATGTACAATATATACAAGCCTCTGTCAGTCCAGGCTCAGTACAGCAGATTACGTCTTATTTCTAGTATTATTCGCCACCACGGCAATCTAGCCACTTGAAAGGTCGTATGCCTGACAGCCGCCAAGTTTAAGCCTCTTATACTTTCTGTGTCGGGCTTCGCCTTGTCCGTAGTTGCGAACATTCTCATTATCATGATTTTGTATGACTTCTGCTTGTTGCCTGCATAATTGTGTTATAAAGTCATATATGTACGGGATTTTGAATGCCATGTGCAATGTGCGGCCAGTCCACTCACCGCAACTGACCTCTCTCCCTACCGGTGCGCGCCGCGCTACCTCACCGGTCAAGCATCTCAGCAACCACGGTCCTTTTCAGGACCAACAAACTGTTCCGAAGAAGTGGGTTGTCATCGGAGTAATGACAAAAAACAAACTATATTAAGACCCCACAAAAGAAACGAAAACTTTAATTGACGCAAGTAAAGAGGTTGGTCTAGAAGTAAACACAGAGAAAACTAAGTATACCTGTACGCTGCTGTCTGGTCACCAAAATGAAGGGCAAATTCATGACATAAAAACTAGCAACAGATGTTTTGAAAATGTGACACCGGTCAGATATTTGGGAACCTGATTCAAGAGGAAATTAGAGGAGATTGAACTCTGGTAATGCTTGCTACTCTTCAGCCCAAAGCCTTCTGTCTTCTTGTTTGCTGTTTAAAAACACAAAAATTAGAATATAGAAAACTATAATTTTCCCTGTGGTTCTGCACTTGTGTGAAACTTGATCTCTGACATTAAGGGAGGAACATAGACTGAGGGTGTTTGAGAATAGGTTGTTGAGCAGAACATTTTGACCGAAGAGATAAAGTGACAGGAGGCTGGAGAAAGCTGCATAATGAGGAGCTTCATAACTTGTACTCTTCTCCAAGTATAATTAGAGTTATCAAGTCAAGGAGGATGAGGTGTTGAGGATATGTAGCATATATGGGGAGAGGAGAAATGCATATAGAATATTGGTGGGAAAGATGGAAGGAAGGAGATCACTGGAAAAACAAAGGAGTAAATGGGTGGATAATATTAAAATGGATCTCAGAGAGATAGGATGGGATTGTATGGATTGGATTGATCTGGCTCAGGATGGGGACCGCTGGATAGTAATGTTAATGAACCTTCATGTTCCATAAAATGCTGCGAAATTCTGGAGGGGCTGCACAATTGGGGGCTCCTCAAGAAGGGCTCAACTCCATGATTGAGTGAGTTAGTCTAGTCACTACTAACATTTGGGGAAAATATATATTCTATATATAAATGACATCATCATCAGTAATCTGTCAAGACGACAGGGCCAGAGTCTCTTCCAAAACAGTTCCTCCACTTGATGCGGTCTAGAGCTTTCTCCTTCAAATGAAAATATCCTCTTCTCTCCCCAAGGTCATCCTGCATCTTCTTCGGTCTTCTTCCTCGTCTTCTGGTCACTTCTATCCGCCCCTTTATCTTTCCTTCAATAGCTTCTTTTAGAAGGCAGTAACCGCGTAAGATATGACCAATCCAATTAGCCTTCCGTTTTCGTATTTCGTGTAGGATATTCCTATGCTCACTGACTCTAAATGACACTTTTTCATTTCTCACGTAATTGGTTCAACTGATCTTCTCCATCCTTCTCCAACACCACATTTCGAAGCTTTCCAGGTGTTTCTGATCTACTGCCCTAAGTGTCCAAGTTTCAGCCCCATACAAAGCAATGCTCCACATGTAGCATTTCACTAGTTTCTTTCTCAAATTTAAGTCCAATTTGCTGGTAAAAAGATTCTTCTTGCTAAATGCAGCTTTTTCCATGGCAATTCTGGATTTAATTTCACTAGTACACCTTCCATCATCTGTTAACAAGCTACACAAATATTTAAAACATTTCACATTCACCAGTTGTTTTTGGTCTATCTTTATTGTGACTGGGGTTGGTTGTCTCGAAATTTTAATTACTTTTGTTTTTCCACGTTCATTTCCATGCCATAGCACCTTCCAATTTCAATTAGTCTATCAATCATACCCTGTAGCACAGTTTCTTCCTTAGCCATTAACACAAGGTCATCTACATATTTCACATTTTGAATAATTTGCCCTCCTAATTTGAAGTCAACAAGTCCATGCAAAGCTTCTTTGGAAAGGCATTCGCTGTACAAGTTGAACAGAATTGGTGATAAACAGCGTCCTTGTCTAACTCCTCTTCCAATCTTCACACTTATTGTCTCCCCTCTGACCAGTCGCGCTCTAACTTTGTGATCCATGTACAATTTACTAACCAAGCTTCTTTCACGCCAATCGATACCTGTCTCCTTTAGGATCTGCATTAATTTGGTCCAATTTTCGTGGTCAAATGCCTTCTGCCAGTCTATGAAGCANTCTTTTTCTTTAAGGCGATCATTGTCACTTCTGTAAAGTTCCTGGGCCACTTCCCAGTCTCATATATGGTGTTTATTAGTTTTGTCAGCGTTTTCAAACCACCTTCTCCCAGTAACTTAAGCACATCTCCAGGTACATCGTCGTCTCCTGTAGCCTTTCCATTCCTCATGTCCTTGATAGCTTTTTCCACCTCACTTTGTAAAATTTATGGTCCTTTCTCGTCTTCTTCTCTCGTAGTTCTTCTTCCAGTTCCACTTCCAAGGTTTCCGACCGATTAGATCGATCATATAGTTCTGTAATATAATTTTCCCAAATTTTCAGCACTTTCCTCTGATCTACTATTCTATTCCCCTGGGAGTCTTCGATTCCAATATTTTGATTCCCATGGTTCTCTCTCCATCCTAGTTCTTTTGTCTTCATGTACATCAAATCACACCGCCCTGTCTTTTGAAATTCTATAATCTCATTATATATCTTCTCAAGATATTCCTTTTTGGCCCGGTCCGTGGCTCTTTTCAACTCATTCCTCAGTCTCCTGTATTTCCTCCTACCTTCTTCATTGTTTACATTCTTCCATTCCCTTCGCTCCTCCATTTTACTCATCATCTCCTGTGTAACCCATGGTTTTCTTGCTATCTTCTCAACTTTACCAACCAATTCGCTAATAGTATCTAACATACATTCTTTTATATTGTTCCACTGCACTTCAGCATTTTCGCTTTCACTTTCAATTGCACTGAGTTTCTCTTCTAGGGTCTCCTGCACGCTTTGTCTTTGAGCATATAACTTCTCCAAATCCAATATATGTCTACGCTTTTGGAATCTTATAATTTTCTTCAACCTGGTTCAAAATTTGGCAAAGAGTAAGTTGTGATCAGAGTCAATATCTGCCCCAGGCAGCGTCTTCACATCCTTCACACTGTTTCTGAATCGATGTTTCACAAGGATGTAGTCCAGGTGATGCCGCCTCCAGTCCCCAGTTGCCTTCCATTGTGTAAAGTCTTCTCTTTTGCTTCCTGAACCAAGTGTTGGTGACAATCAGTCAATTTCGTTACAAAAGTCAATAAGCATTTGACCCCTGTGATTCCGTCTTCATAGTCCATGTGATCTAACAGTATTCTGATATGATTCATCTCCAACAATGTTATTCCAGTCTCCTAATATGATGCTGTTTGTGTCACCTATTCCATCTTCCTGAAGAATTTCTTCAATTGTGTCATACACTTTTCCACTTCGTCATCTTCATACTCTGATGTTGGCATGTACACTTGCATAATCAGTATATATACTGGTTCCGCCTTTAACTTCAGAGCAATAATCCTGTCATTACAAATCCATCTTCTTATCAACGCTCCTCGCTACACTTTTATGCACCACTATTGCCACACCTCTTTCAGCCCGTTCACCTCCGGAATAATACACTATATAATCACCACTTCTTATTTCACCTTGTCCTTTCGAACGCATTTTGCTGACACCTAAGACACCTCATTCTTCTCCATTTCCGTTTTCAAATTCTCCAATTTTCCGGCTGGATTTAAGGTCCTTATATTCCATGTTCCAATCTTGTAGCCGTGATGTTCCTTCTGATCTTCGCACTTTTTATTGTTGTAGCGCCTGCATAACATTTCCTCTAGAAACACTCCCCCGCGGAGATCCGATTGGGAGAATAGTTTACCTCCGGAATGTTTCGTCTCCAGAGGAAACATTTCGCCTACATGGTATCTCTGTTTTTGGAAAGAGACTATCCAGGAAAAGTGATAATGTGGTAGTTTTTCCATTTGCTTTCCACATGGCAGTACAACAGCCGTTCCAACCAGTCTGGTCACGAACTTGTACCATCTCGAGCATAATTTCTCTGTGCTTCAAGTCACTGCTGATAACGCTGCTTCCGGCATCAGTTTTTGGTGTCTCTCTTCGTCTGATGTCTACCCTTTGACCTGTCCAGCAAGGGAGGCCCTGCCAGGAGCTACACTACCGCTGGTATAGCTCTCAGGGTCCTTGGAATACTCAAACCCTCTCACCATGATAAGGTGGAGCCACCAACGAGGGGGTAATTAAATTGACGCACTAGTCTAAAAGTGTGTTATTCCACATGAAATAGTTATTTTATATTAGTTCGTGTTAAACAAAGTGACTTTGGAACTGAAGCCAATATGCTGTCACGTGTAGGATTTATTTTTGCTCGTGACTTATAAGAATGATTTTGGATTGGATGATTGGATTTATTGACACCTTATACGCTCACGCGACTCGGGACTACAATCTACACGGCGCTGTTGCTTATGTACACACTTAATGGTTCACCATTACACACACTCTAATGTTGTTATTCTTCACTAGTCATATCCTGGCAACAGATTTTAACACAGTAGTTGTACCAGTCTCACTGTAACTGCAGGAAACATGAAGCCTCTGGACAGTCCAATTCCTTTCTTGCCATCTCTTCCTAATCATCTTCGATTGCCATCTCAAGGGGCTACCTGAATTCTGTCTCTAAGTCAAGGTCAAAATCAAAGTCAGATTGCGACCGACGGTCAGTCAGTCGGTAAGTCTTGGTGTCGAGCCCCATCTGGGGCTCATGACGAGATATTAATTATTACCGTTTGACAGTTAGGTCTTGTTTCTGTGGGGCGCCCTCTGTGACGAGAGGACGGGTCGGTCTTTTGTATATGGTCCTGGTCGTTGCCAGCGCAGTGTTTATCGGGTCCGAGTCCCTTGGAACTCGCGACTATGACTTCCCTTTTCGTCGCCTCCTACGACTCGCAGGGTCACGGTGGAGGTATTCGACCCCGGCTTCACACGGGGTTTCAAACTGTCTATCCTCAGTCAGTCACTGAGTCTTGGTGTCGAGCCCAATCTGGAGCGGCCTCCCACAGAAAACATCGTCTTCAAAACACCCCTATTGTGTTTAGCAATGGGTTGCTTAGACACGGGTTCTCTTGTTACGTACATGTTCGTTTCCGCGGAAATCGATTTAAAGGGCACTTGCCTAGCAATGAACTATTCCGGCTTTTAGGCGTCATGTCACAATATTTATTTAATGATTGTCTTCGGCTCTGTCACTTCTGAGCACTTTGGGGAGAAGAAAACGTCAGCCTTGCCCAAACCGAACAAGGACCCGAAATTTCCCATATTACGTATGTCCGATAAATCTATTGTTCAATATGAGAAACATTTCTGAGAAGCTGATTTTAGTAGCAATCAATGCACACGTTGAAGGAAGAAACATGCTAAACGCAAATCACTTTAATTTTCCGAGCACATCAGAATATGACATTTCAATGTATGATATTGAAGGACACGTCATTGTAAATATTAACGTGTCGATGGTTGCGGTGTTTTTGGACATTGAGGAAGTCTTTGCTATACACAACATGGCTATCTTGCATACCAACTAAATTGTCAGCAACTAATTCGTGGTTTATTTAACCACGATATAACCACTACCTTGGTTGATATATCTAGAATTGGTATTATTTCTGTGAATGGTAAATTAGTTGTGTAACTTTGTGGAAGAAAGTTGTCGTGGCTTATTTATGGAGTTCCTGAGGAAAATTAAAGAGCCGGAATTCTGACCGAGACTTGAAGAAGTTGCTAAAGGAATATTTGAGCCGCGATAGCGTAGTCGGTATAGCAATTAGCTACGGGCTGGACGACCAAGAAGTCGGAGTTCGAATCCCGGTAGGGTCTAGACTGGCGTTAAGGCCCACCAAACCTTCTCTTCAATGGGTACCGGGGGCTCTTTTCTCTGAGGTAAAATGGCCGGGGTGTGAAGCTGACCACTCACCTGCAACTAGTGCCGAGGTCAATAAAATGTGGCTCAATAAACCCACACCCCCATACGACTTCATGGTGTAGTGCTTAATTAGTTAAGCACAGGGACAGCTTTACTGTTACCTTTTTTATGGTTAGTGGGGTGGGAATAAGTACGTCGGTAGGCTGATAAGTAATGCACACATGCTTGTAGAGCGCGAATTAAAACATATAGCAAGATCGGGAAAAAAGAAAATGAAAGTACGATTCTTAAGTTTCAAAAGCATATATTTATTTTTCAACATAGTCACCGTTAAGGCTAACATATTTCTCCCAACGTGTAACAAGTGTTTTCATTCCGTCACTGAAAAATTCTTCCGACTTTTCTCGAATCAAGGACTTGACAGCTGCCTTCACCTCATAGTCCGAGGTGTAATGATTACCCTTGAGGTCTCTCTTGAGTAGAGGAAAAAATAAAAATCGCAAGGGGCGAGATCGGGGGAATAAGGAAGATTTGGAATCGATTCTAACTTCAGGTTTCGCAGAGCCTCTTTAGTTGCGAGCGAGCTGTGTGGACGAGCGTTGTCATGTTGCAAGATTATTGGCGCCAGGCTGCCTCTAACACGACAAACTCGACGAGGGAGGTGTTTTAGAGTCTGTATGTACTGAGAAGTATTTACCGTTGCCCCTCGTTCCAGAAAATCGGTCACATAAACTCAGTGAGCATCCCAAAACACAGTCAAAAGAAGTTGTTTGGCCGATGGTTGTGTTTTGAACTTTTCCGCCTGAGGAGAATACGGATGTCGATATTCAGCGCTCTGTCTTTTCTCTTCCGGGTCGTAACGATGAACCCATGACTCGTCCCGCATCACAATATTCAAAAGAAAGTCGTCTCCGTCACGGTAGAGCTGCAAATGTTGGTCGCGGCATTCCAATCGACGCTGTTTGTTCTCGTCTGTGAGACGGCGTGGTACACATCGTGCACGGATTTTACGGTATCCCAATTGTTCAATAATGAAGCCGACACGTTCCTTGGACATTACAATATGTTTGCGGTCATTTTGAATCAAATATTCGACGAGTTTGCGATGATTATCGTCTGTGGCAGTGATCGGACGTCCGCTGCGTGTTTCATCAACAATTATGGCTTTTCCAGGCTCGCAACCACGAAATTTTTTTACCCCGTCGATTTACAGTAGACCTATCAACAGCATCGTCACCATAAACAGCCTTTAAACGACGACGAATCTCAGTAGGAGTCACCTTTTCAGCAGTTAAAAATTCAATAACAGCACGCTGTTAAACTCGCGTTGACATAGCACTAGAACACGTCTCCATACTTCCCCTTCTCGAAATACTCGTACACCGGATGAACGCAATGACCTCAAACCTGCGCATGCGTATTGAGGGGGAATGTTACTTCCACATGCCACCAGGCGCACTTCTCAAGGTCGTTTCGTTCGCGCTCTACAAGCATGTGTGCATTACTTTTCAGCCTACCTACGTACCATGTACTACGGCCAATTCTGGCCTATTGTACCAGATCCGGAAGATAGGTGAGAGTGATCGTGGAGCAATTGGTGGAAAGAAAATTGGCAGGGAAAACCGAAGTACTCGGAGAAAACTGCCCCAGCGCCACTGTGTCCACTTGACTAGACACGAAATCGAACCCGGGCCGCCGTGATGGGAAGCCAGCGACTAACCGCTTGAGCCATGGCACGGCCTTTACCTTTACCTTACTAAAAGAATATGATTTGTGTCAATCTACACAACAATAAGTTCAGAAAATGAACACTGTAGACACTATTGTGTCAACTTCTGCTTTATTTTGCTGTTGATATCTTCGCTACATATTTCGACCGTTACCTGGTTCATCCTCAAGCGTACATGAATACTTGGTGTTACATTTCTGAGTTGCGTCATTTTTTCAATTTAAATTCTTCTTGTGTCTATATTGTTACACTACCTAATAATACAGTTTGATACTTAAAATAGTTAAAAAGTTGACAAAACTACTATTGAAGATGTAACAAATTGAATTGAAGGATGAAAAATTAAAATGACATTTGGAATTCCTGATTAATATGACTAATAATAGTCAATATTG
>NW_019727442.1:0-15998 GCF_002891405.2 Cryptotermes secundus
ATTCCCTTCTTATGTCCCATTTATTCTTGTTGAAAAGACTTCCATAATTTTATAAATGTTGTATTAAGACAAATATTATAATTTCATCTGTTGGAAATTTACTTCAGCATCCGGACCCGTAAATTTTAACCTGGAGATTCGTATGGTGCAAGAATCACAACAACATTTTCATTATTAGGCACATAGCAGAAAATAGAAAACCCCCCATATTTTAGTGATGAAATAAATTTTCTTTTACGTTATACAATTAACACCTCGTAATTTGTCAGAATTCATTAATTACGAGGTAAGCTTTCCTGTCCATATAATCATTAATCACTCCAATAACTTACTTCCATAAGACTCATTTTTAAAGTAAGTACGGATCTTCGCTGCAACACAGACCTACTCGTACTTAGCTACCTTGATCAAAACTGCGAGGTTTCATCAGAGAAGTATTGTAAGCAAAAATAGTCTGAAACATGTCTACGCAAGTGTAATAAACATTCCAACGTGTATATTTGTTCCACGACAATATATTCGTATTTTTATGTTTGATCTCTTATCTCACCGCCCTTTCCGCTAACTCCCTTCTCCTCCTTCTTCTTCTTCACACACTGGTGCGCCTCTAGTAGGTTCTTCTTTCTTGTTGCTAAATATCTCAGGGTTAATTTAAAAGGAGAAGGTTTTGTTGATCTGGTAGAGCTGAGTACTTCTTATCTCAGAGCCTTAAACGGGCCACAACTCCGAAAGGAATGAATTAACACCACAAATCAAAAGCACATCTCAAGTTTGGACGAATTCTATTGAACACTTGTTAATCACTTTTTATACAATTTCAATGATAATAACCTTTATGTTTAACTGCTTCTGAGCCCAGTATATAACTTTTTGCGGCTAATTCTAACGACTCCAAGTTTCCGAATTTACATCTGTTTCTCACTACCCCTGGTTGCAGAATTTACGTCTGTTCCTCACGAGTCCTGGTTGCAGAATCTACGTCTGTTTCTCACTACCCTGGTTGCAGAATTTACGTCTGTTTCTTTCTATCACTGGCTTCCGAATTTACGTCTGCTTCTCACTACCCCTGGTTGCAGAAGATGCTAAGACATGACGCTTCCTCAAACCTTCAATTCCAGCTTTCACCAGCGTCACTGCCCTGTCACACCCTTAAATTTTAGTGATTGGCTAATTTTGAAAAATAGGAGTATCTTAATTAGATATTCCTCCACTCCGCTTAAAGCTTACAAGCTTTTAAGGATTTTTGACTCCAACGTATTTCTGTCAGAAAGTGACAAATGCTTAAGCGTCGCTTGGGCCCTAAAGACTTCACTCTTTTTAAGTTATGGCATGTACAAACTGCCAAGTATGAATTTACAAAGGATTTCTTTACCTTATTCTTTAACGCAGCTTTCACTAATAAACCTTTGAAGGGTGTCTTCCTGTCTCTTGTTGTAAGCTTGAGAAATCGCTTTCTCTTACATACAAGAATTGACCTATGTCTCACTACCCTTGTTCACTGCATTTCATTTTGAACAATTAAGCTTTCAAATTTATAAAGTTGATTACATTAATAAGTTGCGTAGCAGTGGAACGGTTACACTTATTTACAACACTTTTACACCAAATAAATTGCGATAGATAACAAAAATTTTAGTTTAGAAAAGTCGCGAAGCTTTAATCCTGGAAGTGCTCAGAATATCTTCCATTAGCGCCCAAACTCCGTCTACAATATCAAACAAGGGAAGTAAAGATTTTCGCAAACTGAGAGATTATTCTGGGACACTCTGTATAAAAATAAGTTAATGAAAAGATATTCCGTGTTATAGCAAATTTGTAGGGAATACATGGGACACTAAATATGTTATACTTTAACATTTTTTCCGTCCTACAAACTACACTGTTACTTATAAGTTTTGCGGTTCGTTGAAGACCAAGTTGTAGATGGAAATGTGTTACGAAATTCTGCAATTTAGAGGTTCAAATCGTGGTCTTTTTTTCTTTGAACAAGGTAATGAGTATAATATTTTCGGTTTTCACAGCGGGGACTGGAGAATGCCGTCTTCTGCGATGTGGCACCTTGTAGATCTTAAGTAAACCGACGTTTCGGAAGAACGTATCGCCTCCATCTTCAGGATATAAATATCCGCGAGCGAGGAACCAGCCTGAATCGGTGGCTGCACGCTACTCACGCTAGTTCCTCGCTCGCGGATTTTTGTACCCTGGAGATGGAGGCTATATGTTCTCCCGAAACGTCGGTTCACATAAGATCTACACGGTGCCACATCCCAGAAGACGGCATTCTACAAGATAATGAATGTCTAGGTTACATAAAATCAGAACAAAATTAAAGAAGCTAAGGAAATGACTGTTTTCATGAAGATTCCTGTTCTACGAAGATGAAAAGATAGAAAGAATGTGCTCTTAGAGCGTATTTGTAACCTTAGATCACCATTAATGCTTCTGTGTTGACAAATTCCAAAATCATATCTAGGAAAACAAAAGAGATATAAATGAAAACCAGTTGCCGAGTGCGTTCTCCATTTTTGCGATATCCGTGCTGTACCTTAAGAAATCTGACGGTAGGCAGTGTGCAGCACATTATACAGCCACTAAATGGTTTTCTTTTAAGGCTGCTAGGAGAAGTTTGGCTCTCGCCTGATACGGTAGACTAATTGCTATTTGTCCGCATCAGTGGCTTGAATTAACCATGTTATAAAATGAATTGATATCGAGAATATTTTTCTTTCTTTTTTCCTACCTTACGTACCTTGTCGAAGACTAATTTTGATTTAATAATTACTGGAAAGTTTTTGAGAAAGATTGTAAAATGAAAAATTACGAAAACAATGAAGCAAGGGGAGCAACGTTGCATGTTACACATTAAAGCAAAGTTTAACAATTCTTCTTTGTTCTCGGTTATATTATCAACTCCTACTCAAATTCTTTTTCTTTTCTTTTACATTATAATTTAGTTTCATAAATTGAAAATACATATTTTACTCCAATTGAACTGCAATGTTTTCAAGCATAAATTACTTATGAACGGAATCTTTTTACCTGAGCAGTGTCCATCACAACCTTGACAGTAACTTCTGGTTCTCAAAAGTACAACTGCTTTCCTCTTATAAACGAGCTAATGCCATATTTTTGGTATGAGGTTGTTAGTAACACGCCTTCCAGCCTTATGATCTCCCGACAATACTCCAGTATGTACTGGATATCCTGGGTTTGTCATTACCAGAGAAAGCACCGGAAACCAAGTATAGACAATACAATTAAATGGGAGAACTGCAGATAGCACTAGAATTACATATAATAATAATACAAGTAACTCATTTCCTCTAATTGTTCAGAAACTTTTCCCCTAACTGACACCCGTGATTTTTTTAGTGTTTGTATTTTGGTTTCACTTAAATTTACCTGTTTTGAGCAGTGATATTATATTTTAAACATAATTTATCAAGCTCACCTCCTTATACAATTTTACATGATACTTGTTATATAGAAGAACCTTTCTATTATATTGTATTCATAGGTGCCATGTTTACGCTCATTATATTGTCACGTGTTCGAGTGATGATAGACGGTGTTTGGATCGCTAATCCGACTTTTTACACTCTTTTTCAACTCGTGGCTACACTTCACAGATCACTATCACACATATTTTAATTTTCAAATTCACGTTGTCTTGTAGCGGCCTCCAACAATGAAGCATCCTCGGCTTTCGTGTCCAACGGCTCCTGTTCTCGGTGGCTGGCACTTTTAAATTGTAGCTCCAGATTGATTCGTTATGCGTGTTAGGCACGAACTGCATAGAAAACACAGTTTCCAACTGTTCTTTTATTGTTACATGACATCACTATTGGCGCGGACCGCATATAAAACACAACTTCTACTAGTTACTGCATTGTTAGGCACATACATTATATACCGATGGCTCTGGTAATGTTGTGTGTTACACAGCCCCTGCCTAGGCATGGCGATTTCTCTGGCTGCCCAATTCTTACTTTGGGCAAATATGCAACAGTATTATTTCTAATGACACTGTATTTACTAGAATAACATTAAATCCAAAATGACAGAAAATTAATTTGACATAAAGAGATGTCATTTAAACCTTCAACCAATCATAAAATTAAGGCGTTGTGACAGTAGTTGACGTAAATATTTTATTTATTATTAATTATAAAACCAACACTATTGGTGTCACATTTTGAGACAACCATGTTCAATGTGGGATTTATTTATTACTTCTTTATTATCTCTTTCTTTATTGATTGATATTAGATATATTTATGGTTATTTTATTTATTGTATTTTATAAATTATAATTCCACAAACAGAATCAATCAACTATGCAATTTATTGGAGCACAATTTATAAAATTATAGAAATAGAAGTTAAAATATGGCGTAAAGGTGTCTGATTTAAACCCCCAACAGATCCTACAATTACAGACAATAAAATAAAAGCTTACATGAATACATTAATTTTACTAAACATGAAATCAATATTATCTGTATAATAACAACAGGAACTAAAGGAAGAAGGAATGATGTAATACACAACCAAGCTCAAAATTAAAATATGCAAAACTCAACTGGGTTTCACTCGTTGAATTTTAGTTCTGAAATTGTCTTTTTAAGAGTAAGGTGACCGGACATTGTAGCTCGAAGCGAAGTTATCGGAAATGCCAACGATATTTTCTTTGGCAAACCTGACGGAAGAGACCCATTCGAAGATCTATATATAGATGATAGTGAAACATTGAAATGAATATTAAACAGGTCATGTAAGATCCATTCATTTGGATCAGGATAGGGTCCAGTGTTCGACTCTTGTCATTGGACCTACGCATTACATGAAAGACGTCGAAACTCTTGAGTATCTTCTTCTCCAAAGAAATAGTTATACTTTCATTATACACGTAGCTATTATTTACGGTACTGGTACAAATTAAGAGGAAGAATTTTTTTCAATAGCCGATAATGGCAAGACGTTCATACAGAGCGCAAAAAATGACATGTCCATCAACTTTCAACAAAATTTTTGTCTAGCCTTAAGAACGTATTACTTCTCGTAAGTGCCTCTGTAGTGAGCTGCGGTTAGTGTAACATTTGTATTCTGTAAGTGCGAGATTTGAGTACGGACACGGTGATCATCTGCCCATATTAACGTTTCTCTTAGTTCTCCTTAATCCCTCCAGGAGCCGGGGTAGGGCAGTTGGCATAGCGAATGGCTGCGGGCTGGACGACTGAGGGATTGGAGTTCGACTCCCGTTAGGGTCAAGAATTCTATCTTCACCAAATTGTCCATACCGGCTTTGGTGTCCACCCAACCTACTATCCAGTGAGTACCGGGGGCTATTTCCCTGGGGGTAAAGCGGCCGGAGCGTGAAGCTGACCACTTACCACCAACTGGTACCGAGGTCCCCATACGCCTTCATGGCGTAGTGCTTAATTCGTTGAGCACAGGAACAACTTTACTTTTACCTCTTTTTACCTTAATCCCTCCAACGTAATAAACCGATATTGGCTTAAATAGGTCATTTTTTACTACATCAGTCTTTCCTTCTGCGCCAGACCTTGTTCAGCATTTATTGTAACCCATGTACATGGGAGAGCATAGTTAAATTAATTAAGAATACAGCAATGTGTAAAGTAGATACGGAATCTACTTTGCTGCCGACGTAAGCTAAAGAGCTAAATAGCAAGATGACTTTATATTTGATTGGTGGGAGTCTTTAATAATTCCTTGCAGCCTTGACTGTACCTTCATTTCCTCTATTCTGTATAAAGTTATGGAATGAATTCAATAGCAGGCAAGAAGTAATGACAAAAAGGAAGCAACATTTGCTGCTTGAGAATATTTTCACTCTGTTAACTCTTTTTTAATTAGTCCACGTTCTTCCTCCTTCGTCATTACAGAAGTTTTTTTTAGCTCCATATTTGTTACGCATGGAATGGTTTGTTTTTCAGTCCTGTGAAATGATCATCGGACGAATAGGCATATCAAGTCTCCATCTTGTTTTCACGCTGTAACTAACTTCATGGAGCTGAACGCTTCTTGAGAAGCAGCCAGTTGGGCGGCTACTCAAGAAATTCCCAACATTCTATGGAACCCAAAGGTTCATTATCGTGTTCACAAGTACCCTCCACTGGTCCCTATCCTGAATCATATCAATCCAGTCTATATCAGCCCACCCTACTTCTCTAAGATTCATTTTAGTAATATCCACCCACTACGTCTTGGTCCCCTTAGTGGTCTCTTTCGTTCTGGCTTCCTCATTAATATCCTGTATGCGTTCCTCTTCGCCTCCATTCGTGCTACATGCCATGTCCATCTCATCCTCCTTGAACTGATCATTCTAGTCATACGTGGTGAACAGGAAAACTTATGAAGCTCCTCTTTATATAGTTTTCCCTAACATCCCGTCACTTCAAATCTCTTCGGTCCATATATTCTTCTCAGCACCCTGTTCTCAAACACCCTTAGCCTGTTTTCCTCCTTTAATGTCAGAGACAAAGTTTCAAGTCCATACAAAACCACATGCAAATTTCTAGTTTCGTATATTCCAGTTTTTACGTTTTTAGATAGCAGACAAGAAGACAAAAGATTCTTCCATGACAAATATTAGTCAGTTTCATCGTGTTTATTGTAACCTGATACGATAGTAGACACCTTCCACTGATCAAGAATTCTTCCTTGTTTCAAATAAAATTATTGAGTTTACAGATTTCAGATCTTTTTTCATACTGTAATGAAAATAACTAAAATATAAGACATTTAACTCGGCATTGTCGTCTTGTGTTTTTTGTTCCGTTTTAACCTTTCGCCGCTTGAGAACAACTCTATTTCTTTCAGCAGGCTAAGAAATTTTCAGTCATCTATGTAACCCGAAAGTTCATTAGCATACTCACAACGGCCATCATCATCCCGAGACACATGGAAAGAGTCCACGTATACACAATATATTTCTTTTAATATTATACCCATTTTACGAGTATGCATGCATGCTATTTAGATTTGAACTTGGTATTGTATATCTCATTGCTACATGCATGCTACGTGGCCTGCTCACCGCTTTTGAAAGGACGCGTCCAAGTATGAGACCTGTAACATTTCTAAACATTTTTAGTTATTTTTGCGTGAGGATTCAGTACTCCAACTGCCAAACTAGAGGAGTTCGCCGTCCGCCTATTCTTACATGTTATGCATACATTCAAAGCTACCCTCCATGTCCGAAGGCCTTCTCCTGTGTTCGCAACCATTGGCCACTTGTATTATCAAAAGTTTTACTTATAAACTTTTCATGTAATAGAGAAAAGTGTCGAAAATCGCAATCGAGCGGAGAGTAATGCTGCTTTATAATTGAGAGAACCTGGGTTCAGGTCTATTTGAACTCAATCTCTCAAAGCTTATGTTGAGCTAGTACCTCAAAATAGGCCACGGCCGCTTTTACAGTTTTCCCATTCATTGTTCCTTATTCGTCCTAACACTGGATGCTGCATAGTTTGAGCTACTGACAGCGTCGTTAAACAAACTATGAATGAAATAAATAAGCTCATCTGTACCTACATGTGGACCGCCTCTGTGGTCTAGTGGTCAGAGTTTCTGGCTACAGATCCAGAGTTCCTGGGTTCGGTTCTCGGCGCTCCCAGATTTTCTGAGAAGTAGTGGGTATGAAACGGGATCCACTTAGCCTCGTGAGGATAAATGAGGAATTAATTGAATGGAGAAGCAGCTGCTTCGGTCTAGAAAACCGAAAGTAACGGCCGTGGGGATTTGTTGCGCTGACCACGCGACACCCTCTATCCGCTAAAGTTGGTACTAACTTCGCCGACAAGCGGAGGTCTCCCGGTCGGTATAGTTCGCTTGCGGACTACAGACCACGGAGTACCTACAGGTGCCCCCAGCCGTGTGGGCCCATGATGGAGATGTATTACGAAAGATATGCCTTTATTTTGTCAACATGGAATAAGAGCGCCATATCGAATTATGACAGCAGAGTAAGGTAAGAGTAAGATTCAGAGGAGCGGAAGAGAGGAAAAGATGAAGGCTTTTTATAATGTTGTAATGAATGCCCGCCTCGCGTGGCGAAGGGGATTCTCAAGTTAAGTAACGGTAGTTTTCTTGATTTAGTAACTGCTTCAACATGCACCCAGAAGTCCCTTCCTCGGCGTCCCCCCCACCCCATTATCCTTACACTTACGAACACTACATTACGCAAAAGAAACAAACATTAACAGCTTTAAGGCGTATGCAGTCCTCACATCAGCTCTATTGGTAAGCAGCGCTCCGGCGGTGTGGAAACAATTCATGCACTTCATAGGCTCTTGCTGTGTTGTAAATCAGCTCCACTTACAGACCGTGTATGATGTGGTTCCCTACTTGTTAAGCTAGAAACTGTGTTAGGTGTAAGTATTTCTATGAAGAAGGATCATTGTTGTAAATAATAGAGACATTCACAAAAAATATTTATTCCCTTGAATTTTTAATATACATAAGTTTTAATTAGTTTAGATGTAACCAGTATGGAAAATGTTCTGCAAGATAAGATATATTTATAACTTTGTGATTTCCGTAATTCTTAAGCAACCGTATCTAACACTAGCACTATGCTACAAGCCGGAAAGTCGCAGGTTCGATTCCCAATGAGGTCATTGGAATTTTCAATTTTCCTAATCCTTTCAGCCGCACAATGGCCCTGGAGTCGACTCATCCTCTAACAGAAATTAGTACCAGGAATCTTCCTGAGGGGTAAAGGGGGAGGGGCGCGTAAGCTGGCAATCTTACCGCCATCTGTGATTCAAGCGTCTAGGCAGTGCAGGAGGCTCTACGTCTCACGACCCTATGCGTCTCCTCGGCCTGTTATGGGGATACTTTGACTTTTTTTTTACCTTTATATTTAACAGTGATCTTGAAAGTCATTCTGTAACACACATAGAGAACATTATAATAATATATTACTGGCACAAGTAAACGTAACATTTGTGAGATATTGAACTGACTGTGAGCTGCTACTCACGTTTTTCTTTCGATAGGATGATGGTCGCAGATATTCAGTATTAATTAAAAATTATGGTATACTGAAGTCGACTCCTCTTATATTGAACTCTTTTAATACAGACGATGTATTTCCGCGATTTTTCCTTTCTGCCTCACTTTCACAAGACGACCTTAAGTCGGAAAAGTTAAAATTATACACAGAAACCCTGTCTTTATCGCTATTTTATTATCTCTGAATTTCTATTGTGTTCGTAAACTACAAAGTACTAATGTGCTTCATATATACTTGACATGACGCCTGAAAGCTGGAAGTGCGCAGTCAGATATGCATAGCAGAGACATCTATTGCTAGACAACGGCTAGGTAAACGTTGTTCCCGCACCAACGAATTAACACACGTTTCGTGGCAACAGAGAATAACAGAGGAATCAACTCTTCGACTGGTTGTTCTGTATTTTGTCCACATGAAGCTAGCTTAGTACGCGATTCAGATAGCGAGATAGAGAACGCTAGACTAGAGGTTAGAGGCCAGGTAAAGAACCAGAAGAAATACAGTGAGAGATTCATTTTCCAGAAGAAGTTCAATATGTTAACTGCTATAATCAAGAGTAATTGTAATAGAGACGTCCAAAAAATCGAATTGTAAAATCTGGAACACACAATTATTAGTCACGCCTACCCCGTACACGTGTCAATACAGATACATGCGTAAGCACGTAATCGAATACAAATATATGTATCTACTCTCACGTATATGAATATATATATATATTGTTCACAGACACTGACTTTGAAAAATATATCTTCAGAAGGCAGTAGTTACTTAGATAAGTAGGGGGTTCCCCATAATTCACAGAATCCGAATGTTCATCACTTTGTTCACAATTTCACCTGTCTAGACTACATAATCCCCTATTTTTGCAAGATCCTTCTTCATTTTATCCGCGCATCAATGCCTCTGTCTCCCAATAGTTTCTTTCCTTCAGGTGTTCTCTGCACGCCTTTATCACACTTACTACGTCTCCTACTCCTCTCGTCCTTCCTCATTTCATTACTTGGAATGCCTGGTGAAAATACAAATAATGAAGCTCCTTGTGCCAGCCATCAGTTACTTCTTCCACTTTAGACCCACATAATACACACAAAAGCGCACCTACATAAGATTCTGACATCTCTTTTATATGTATCTAAGCTCTGCTATCTACCTGTCAGAATGTCCTGTGTGTGCACATTGTTAAGAAAGTTGATTCTAAAACTTAGTAGTTACGCGTTCAGACATTGCGGAAAATTACATTCGTCTCACATTTCTTACCCCCTCATTCTTACTTTGTTGCTAATTCGTTGATTTTCTTAGAGGTGAAAGAATATTAGATGAGATACCTACGTTCTCAAACCATAGAGGCACTTTTCAGAACAAAATCACATCCCCTCTCTTGTTTCAAAATCTGTCGGAGGCCTTTGCGTGTAATCAGACTGAACATAAAATCGGAAAGACTGCATTCCTGTGCTGAGGCAGGCGTCTCCTAGCGTCACCTGAGGCATTCAAAGCTTGTTGGATTCTCTTATCTCAATTAGCGTTCAGCGCAACCTAATATTTTATTGAATATCTGTCATATTCCTGGTGCAGAAATGTCCGACAACTGAGCAGAACTCCGTGACTTCGATTAATTAGTTTAATTTAACTAATTGCATGTTCAAGTTGCAAGTTCCGTTAAGTTGAACATTAATTTGTTTTTCTTACAGGTATGTGTTTCTGGTGGTCACTGGCGCAGGTACTGGATATCTTAATGAGGACGAACATTTCAATTCAACTTTATTAAATACGAATCTAGGACGGAGAGAAATTATTCCAAAAAGGTATGTTTTATTTATTAGAATGTAGCATTCCTGTGGAGATAAATGTGCAATTTTAGAAACTATATTTGTTATACGCCTCACCATAATATACTCCAAACGCTCTTAGTTACAACTGTTACTGTAAAACATATGGAGTTTATGTACGCGTTGCAGTCACTATCACTTTGCTATCTTATTAACACTGTTATTGTAAACATGCGAACTTTGCTTGCTCATTGTCATCAGGACCCTAGTGCTGTTTTACGGAAGGAAATCATGTGGAAATAAATTGGCTTGGACTCGAACCCACACACGTGGCAGAGAAATTATTAATTTCCCCGGGGAAATAACGGAACATACTCGTATTTTGCCTTTATCAAATGTTCCCATAACGCGCCGTTTGAGATTAACGATGGGAGGACAGGCACGCAGGACTTTGTCGATATCATATGTTGCATAATGCATAATATATATAACATATGATGCTATATATAATATGATATGCCGATCACAGCGGCCGCTCTATCTGAGGCATCTCGCACAAACGCTGAGATCGTGGGTTCGAATCCCACTTGAGGCAGGAATGTCTGTGTGCCTTTATTCTCTGTCTGTGCTGTCCTGTGTGCAGGTAGCGGTATTGGGACGGGCTGATCCCCCGTCCAAGGATTCCTATCGACTGTGTATAGGACAAAGAGTCCTGCCTACTATGTAAAAGATAAAGAAATTGAAAAAGCGGCCAAGTCCCAGCAAAGGTTTGCAGATCCATAGATAGATAGATACCTAAGTAGGTAATAGATTATAATTTATTTGAATTATTGAATACTAAAATATTATTTAAGAAGTAATAAACAGATGATAGCTTGCGAGAGATTCTTTTTCCCATAAATATTTCTAGTTAGGAATCCTCTCCCATACTTTATGTCCTTTGAGGATAGTCGCTCGACTTTCTGCCTCTGAACCAACCTTTCTTCGGTTATAGTGCAGCCAGCCCCATTACCTCAACAGATCGCGGTATCTTCTTCGTTTAAAATCCTCTTTCCCCGGTAATAGTCGTGGCTTGATTCGTTTAGGTCCCATTTCCCACTTAGTTAATAAGTTTAAGGGCAACGTTTATGCTCATAATTGAAGAGGGATATAAAATAGGAGTAGCATCTCTTGATCAGGCTGGAGCAGTAATGGTTTGAGATGCATATTAGCCGCGCGACAGGGCTAGAGAGAGGCAACAAGTCACTGACGATCTTGAGGACATTTCTCGTCATCAATTTTCATTATTCAGTACTTAAAATCCGGAAGCGGAAGCCTCAGCATACATGTTTAGCATTTTAGTGGAATGCAAGTTATCTGTCGAAAGCAGATTGCTTACTATAATATAAAGTGAGCTGATGAGGATTTCTAATGTCCTTCAAAATGTCACTTACAGAATATGTTTCTTTAGGTTAGAGATAGTTAATTAAAAGCAGAAAGCCGCATTGAATTTCTGGAATCATGTGTGCAGTTGAGTGGACAGCATTCTTCCTTCAAATTCAGGATATTCCAGTTTCAAATATCGGGACCGAGTACTGGCCATACTCAGTAAGGCTGTCAGTGGGTTTTCTCAGACCGAGTAAAGTGTTCGGATAAAACTAAAGTAAAGTTAGTAAAGGTGTCCCTGTAACAGGCCGTGGAGGCCCATAGGGTTGTGAGATGTTGAGGCTCCCACATTTTATAGAAATCGGCTCATAGATGGCGGCAAGGTTGTCAGCCCTACTCACCGGCTACCTTTACCCCAAAAGAATATTCCTGGTACTCATTTCTGTTAGAGTCTGAGTCGACCCCAGGGCCATAGTGCGACTAGAAAGATTAGATCAATTGAAAATATCCAGTGACCTCATCGTGACTTGAACCTGTGACCTTCCGGCTTGTAGCATAGTGTCTCAACCAACTAATAAAACAATTAAGTCGCGACTGCTTCCTTCCAGATCCTTTCAATTTCATTATTCGCTACATATCCTATGATTCAATGCTGCAAAGATGAGCTACTGACAGTGTTAATAAATAAGCAGATAAATATAAATGATATGTAATGTAAGGAATGGCGTGCAGAAACACGTATGAATTTAAACATGCGAATATGGCTCTTCGTAATTAGTCACTGTTTCACCAACTAAGGAACTGTTGTAGAGATTCTAATGACATATGACGTCACCATGCCAGAGAGGAAGTTGTGACATATCTTTAAACGAAAGTAAAAACTTACCTAAGTGTAACCCGCGTTCTATATATTACGAAGCTGAAGAAAGACCAGTGATCTTACCTAATCTGTATAATTTCACGACATTTTGAAGATAAGTACTGTCTTCAGATTCAGAGCTGAAGATTAATGCAAGTAAGAATCAGATTTCTTGCCTGGTTAATTCTTCGATCAAGAAGCTGGAGGCAGTAAGTCCCTCCGAAATATCTGTCAACTCTCGGAGTACACTGTATCTCTGCGCGTACTTTAAGATCAACCCACTTACTACCGTCTGTTAGGGCTTCAGTGCTGTCTTTTTGATAATTATAAGTTCCTATAACCCCATATTTCAGAACTTACACTAACTTTACGACATATAGTAGCACAGGCAACCCCAGTAAAGAAACATAAGGGCGTACAATCTCACTAAACTCACATGCAAGCGACATGCACCCAAATAGTGAGAACAAGCGTTCCAAGGAGGCAAGTAAAAACAAATCAACATACAGACATATAAAATTATAAAATTCATAAAATAATGATACATCCTTGCATTGACAACAAATATATATATATATGTATTCTACATTACAGAAACTTTGACGCCGCATGAGGAAAATAACGCGGATCGAAGAGAGAGCTTTATGTAGTGTGAACAGCGGTAAAGCAAAAGCATGGTAATATATTGACTTAAAATCTAGCGCAAATGCTACAGTTTCGAAAAGTAAATAATTGCCGGAAGATGGCTGATTAAGGCCGAAACATGTAGCAATTAGTGTGATATTAACGTTGTTTTAAATTGAAAAAAATATTGTGACCAGTTTTAAGTTGCATTAAAGACGGACGTGAATGAGTGAGGGATTTACGTTTTCGCCAATAAGTTAATATCATCGGCACAGAACAGAAGCTGCTGTTTCTTGTTTAGATCCAACTCTTCAGTTACCCTTGGACATCCCTAACAAACAACAAACTAACTCCGTGATTTCAGTCCGCAATCGAACCATACCGACCGAGCGACCGCCGCTTTTTGGCGAAGTTTAATGCCAACTTTTGCGGATAGAGGGTGTTGCGTAGTCAGCGCAACGAATCGCCACGGCCGTTAATTTTGGTTCTCTTGACCGGGCCGCTATTTCCTTGAAACCGCTCCTCAATTATCATCATGAGGCTTAGTGGACCCGTTCCAGACTCACCACTTNCGCTCCTAAATTATCATCATGAGGCTGAGTGGACCCCGTTCCAGACTCACCACTTATTCGAGAAAAATCTGGTATCGCCGGGAATCGTACCTGGACCTCTCGATCTGTAGCCAGGAATGCTGACGAGTAAACCACAGAGGCGATCTTGAACATCCCTAATGACGTATTCATGTAAAGCTAAGTAACGATGACAATAAAGTTTGTTTTTATTTCTGGTATTCTGAATAGGAAATACGTCTCAAACTATTTACCTATACGGATTTTTACCAGAGATTCATTTACTAAACACATTCCATTTAACCTGAGTATTTTTAATGGTATACTAAATTCAATGAGAATATTGCACACTAATTCTCTCTCAATTACCTGAATCATAAGCTTTCTTGAAGTCAATAAACGCATGTAAACTCCAACTTTACTGCTGTTGTTCTCCAGCGTCTGGTCAGCATTTGAATATCCATGATGACAGTATTAAAAATTTCGTTTACGCACGTAGTTAAAGTCAAAAGAAAAACGATCTGCAGAATTTTGCATGTAGCTAGAAACAGTATTTTCCTAGGTCATTACTAGAGCTAAAATTTAAAATTATAATATGTACTATAAATTTGATACGACGTTATGTAAATACTACTGAAGAAACCTTTTGCAAAGCGAGTCATGCATTAGCAAGACAGCAGTATTTATCTGCTTGCTGCTTCACTTACATTTCTTTGATAATTCAGTTCCTACAACTTCATATTTTAAGTCGAGATGTGATATTTATGTCTTAACTCGATGGTAGAAAAGTCAATGCGCTTATTAACTTAACTTCAAGTGATTTTGCATATGTACTCCTCTCCAACCTCTTGAATGCCTGAATTTAATTTTAGAGTTTAAATTCTTTTCTCTGCCGATCACAAAGACCGTGCGGTCAAAGACATGAAATGTCTTTGCCCTCTTAAACACTGACATCGTGGATTCGAATCCCACTAGAGGCATGGTTGTCCGCTTTTCTTCTGTTTGTATTTCACTGTGTAGAGAGCGGCCTTGCCACAGGGCTGATGACCCATCTAGGGAGTAATAACAGCTGTCACTGAGATCCATATTTCCAGAATAATTCTGATGAGAACAAGTTGGAGGGCCTAGTACGAAAGGTAGAAGTAGAAGAAGAAAAGGAAGATAATTTCTTCTCTGACATTTTAGCCCCCCGTTGCCCATTGCTGGTCAGCCATACATGAACTGTGTTGTACGTATAGTCATATTTTAAATTCCTTCTTAGAAAAGGTCGGAGGCGAGCAGATCTTTGGGAGTAACGGCTGGTGGCGTAACAAAATTTGTATGTGTTAATTCCCTTCTAATTTCAATGCGAAAGGTGTGTCTCTTTTCTAAAAGGTAACTTTATTGAAATCCATACGCTTGTCCGATACGCTGCACGTCACTTCCGTTCAGACCCCTCTCTTCTCTCCCTCTAATCCACGTCAGTTCGATTTAGCCCTTGTAATTGTCAGCGTCTCCTGCTGGTATATGTCGCCTCGTGCTGTACTGGGAGGGAGAACAACAGGCTTCCTGCGTGTGTAGCAACGAATTGATCAAGTAATTCTTCTGAAATGAAACAAATATCAACTCATACATCCTGTGTCAGACAGCTCAGAATTTTGTTTACATATTCAATTCAAATATGCGTTAGAATTTCCCTTGATATATGTACATCACTAATACAAATTATTCGATTAAGAAATATTTGTGCTTAATCTGTTAAAAATAATTTAACCTGCATTGTAATGAAA
>NW_019727443.1:0-28931 GCF_002891405.2 Cryptotermes secundus
AATTACAATGAACTCAGAAATCAACGCAGTTATTAATGTACAACATATTATTTCGATTACGATCAACATTCATGTTGGCGCTGAAAGAAAAATCCAAAATGTCTACCATCTTCTACAGTGAATGCTTCATATTAATTTTTAAATCTCGTGAATATATATTGTATTTGCTCTGGTCATTAAGAGATTCTATATAAATGAAAAATTTGGCACACAAATAATTACGAATTTCTAAATAAGTTAATCCTTTAAAATTAGTGAAATATTTAACTTTTCAGCCTCATTATAAAGAGGCGCCAAAAAAGGCGCCAAAAATTGCTACAAATTTTACAGCTAATCCTTCCTGCTAATTAACGAATAAACACTAATTGCACAGTTTATAATCTTGTAATACGCAATTTAAGTAGAAATTACGACTGCAGAATTTAGTAGATTATTTTTGAGTGGTAAAATGCAAAACACTTCGATGACGATTACGCACAATGTACGCGACTTGCTGTCCTTCACGCAAAATTCTATAAAATCGTTTGATATTGTTTTAGGTGGAAATTAATTCAGTTTAATTAATAAGAAGCTACAAATACCTGCGAGATATATAGCTGATGCATTTTACGGCACTGAACACTGACCTAGAGCGCAAACTGTCGTGAACCTGCGGACCTGTTCCTTCCTCACATCCACCTCAATCACACGCAGACGGCTCAATGTCACGTCACGGCGATTGCCACAGGGCAAGGCGTCGTGTGTAGAAGGGCCAGATTACGATAGGCGGAAAGACGTATGACGTATTCATTGGCGGGAAGTCTTATCGATGACGTATTCAGTGGCGGGAAGATATACCGATGACGTGTTCATTGGCGGCTCGTTTGAAATAACTGAAGTGTAAATCATAATTTGTCCAAATTAAGACTTCCCTGCATTTCAGGTGCAGTCCAAGTTATCCACACAGGCCTGTGTATTAACACTCGATGAACATAAAATTATAATATAATTACGTTTACAAAGCCCCCGTCCCACACTCTGAGTGAAGAAGACAGATAATCCAAAACAAAATGCTGGAAAGGTATTCAATCATCTGGGATACAAAGGCGTGTAGTCCGATGAAGTCAACCGACGTTTCGGAGGAACATGTCGCAATATTCAGGGTCAAAGGGTAAGTGTAGTTCACGCTATTGCCTTCCTTAGCTTACTCTTCAACCATTTAGATTGAGACATGTTACTCCGAAACGTCGATTGATTTTTAACGCACTACATGGCGTTATAACCCATAAGATGTAACTCTTCTTATTCACCACCGTGAGAACCTCAGATCAAAGAAATAGTTGAAAATAAATAAACAAGATAATAGAGATAATTACAAAATATGGCGAGTCTTGGTTTATAACCAAAATTGTTAAAATAAATATGACGATAAGCTGGATGGTGAAGCTGGGTATTACACTTGGATGTGTATGAAGACGTGGAGGTAAAAATCAACATTTTCTTAGACATCGAGAGTACATGGAAGAGGGTACGAACCCCACGATACGTACTTGGTCTCCCAAGATCCCGCATGGACGTTGATGGGAACAGAAAATGCCTCCTACGGGGTCGCCCTTCATTGAAACCAACCATCGACACAGCTGACACAGGCGCCTGGCTTATCAGACTTAATATTATCAGATGGATGGACAGGTTATTCAGTATGAATGAAAGAGGATACGATATGTAGGAAGTTGTGGTTGAAAAACCTGATCGAAAAATATCAATGGGTGACTCAGATGATAATATTAAAAGGAATAAGTGAAATTTCATTGATATTGTGAATTCTTAATAAATCACGAAGGGGCAGCTCAAATATTATTCTAGAGCCTGGCATATATACACAACGTAACCGTTTCGTACAGCTTCGAAGCGTGACCTTTACTCTCAGGGAGGAAAATTAATCTTCAAGTCAGTGAAAATTAAATGTTCAGTAAAATATTTGGAGAGACAAGGTAAGCGGAAACAAAAGGATACTGGGTGTCGCCAAGCACTGTTAGAGTATTCAACTAGAAGTTAGGATGGGGTGGCTATGTAGCCAAGGTGGAAGGAACAAGAAAGTTTTACGAAAAGTGGCTTGTTGGGAAACCCATTCTCGCGAATATGCCATTCACAATCAATCATATTCCCATTCGATAATACGAATAGCACGAGAACCTGAAAAATAACAGACTATGAGGACAGGGTGTTATAAAGTAATGAAATACACAAACATACATTTCACTGCAGGTAAAGCTACCGGAGCCTGAAGCTAACTACCCCACATTAACGATTGCGTCCCGATCTAGAATGGGTATTCTGCCTACGCGCCCCCTATACGCCGTCGTGATCTGATGCTTAAGCACAGCAATGCGTAAGGATACACTGACAATAAATCAGTTTTGTGAATTTATAGCCTTATAATTAGTGTCTTTTTGTTATTATTAACGGTATATTTCTTGGAGGGAAGCTGTCGAGGGTGGGGCTACAAACTCCCGCCAATGTAACATGTGACGTCATAGATCGAAAGTTGCAAGACAAACGAACAAAGATGCAGACACGTGTACGCGACCAACCCCAACCCCCGCCTATACTTCAAGGTTACTATAAGGTCGTAAATATCCAATAAGTCGCCATCTTCACATAAAAAAAAAAATGGCAGAAATCATAACCTAAAATGAAATTTATATGAATGTATGCATATTTGCAAACTCCAGGCCATAAATATTCATGAGTTACATAATGTCAATTGTAAAAAACTGTAGATGCACTGAAGACCATCCAAATGGCCTGCTTTTGAATCTGAAGTTTTCCAGGCGTTAAAATTTTCTCACTTCAGTAAAATAATATTTGCCCTCAAATTGCATTAAACTTTACACAAACGCCTTCATACTTTACATTATGGCCCTTGGTTCAACTCCAGGGCGTTCTGAACACGAATGCTCGCTGAATGATTTTCTTGAAGCTAGGAAGTAAGTCAGAAAGCATATGCATATTTGCTTATAACTTCTGCAGTTTTAGTGCAAGAGTTTTGAAATTTTGCAGGTTCATTTTGCATGCATTATTGTGTTCTGTGATTATTTTATCCGAATTTAATAGCGAAAATTGATTGCCAGATTTTTGCTTTCCTCTACAGAAATTTTATACGTAAAAAGAAACATATGGTTATACACATGATTTAATATTAGGCCTATACACGCCAAATTCCTATTCCAGCAAAATATTTATTAATTATATGGTATTATTAAATGCTATAAAATAAATGAACATAGTGTCATTGCTGTACATTCATTAATTGTTTGAGAAACATTTCATGTGTGTGAAAGAATCTAAACTGCAGAAAGCTGAACTTAAAAGTAAAAGAAGAATCTTTATCAAGCAGAAATAGCTATAGTATTTAATTTAAGGGCATTTCTGCTCAGAATTCAGCAATAATACTTTCTAATAACATTAATCACGTACACTATGATGCTAAGAACATGCATAGAGGTTATGTAATGAGGTTAAAATTGTCCGAGAGGGGTGGAACTTCAGAATCAGGTCTCGATAGGCATAGAGGTTGATACAGAGCTAATGTCAGGTGAGTACCAGTGTCTTTACTGGAGTATTCTAATTAACTGCAATGAACAGGATCATCTAGAGCTGTTTATATATATTCCGTCAGTCAAAACTTTCATGAAAAGAAATTAATCTTCATCAGGAAATTCACATACAATAGCTTGCATACTGTGACAAATGGAACCCTTTTCAGCCCCTCATAATCTATTTTCATCTTACACAAACTGAATTGGTAATTTTATTGTGTTAGAAAGTGAGACATTTTTTTTTTTATTTCTTTTTTCATTACTGACAGAAAGCAGGGTCTACATGAATAAAATGATGCACCTATGGATATGCCAAAATCCACTATTTTCAAAAAGCTTCTCGCCATAATCATAATTCACACATTAAATAAAATAAGTGACTTTCCATTCTAAATTTCAGTGCTTTAGTTAGGGCAAGGCACTGTTGGTGTCCATGCTAGATGGCCCTTAAGCCTCGGCATACTAGATTGCTTTATTTCTGACTGAACCTCAGCTCCACACAGTGAAGAGACCCTGGGTATTGTAGGCGGTGAATCGCTATTCTTCATGAAACACAGAACACATATAAATACTCTGTGGGCAAAATGCAGTTCTTTTAATGCTAAAGCATATGGTACGTAAGTTGCCACTGCACTGTTGAGGAGTTATTACCACCAAACTGAAATATTTTCTGAGCCTGTCATGTTATAAATTTCTTTTTGCCTAAAAAGATAATGCAATAAAATTATTTGTATTTCAGAAATGTTTTACAACATATGAAATAAGAAACTTATCTTTGGCAGCGATGGTGATGTGTGTAATTCACAAAGTTATGATGACAACATCTTGGTACCACTGTTGACAGACTATTAAACTATGCTGGGACAAGGGGATCTATGGTGCCATGTTGTGGATGCATGCCAACAACGTTTTATTGAAGGAAGGCAGTTTCTATATAAATCCAAGTTACATTTAAAGTACATTACAAAATTTTTACATTTTATTCCTAACATCCTTGTGAAGAAAAAGAGAAGTTAAAATGGTAGTACTGTCTCTCTTTCTGTCATGCATATGCATGTGAGTAGCAATGCATGTGGGGATTTTGCACTTGAAAATCGCTGTGTATTTGAAAACGAATAAAATATATGATTCACTGAACAAAGAAGGAGCAAGATGGAGAAGGAGTAGGAAGCAACATGACACAGTCAAAATGGTTGGGATGAGTCAAGGAAACTGTACGTGCGGCTCACGGCATGAGTGGCAGCTTCTGCTGTGTCCATGGAAATAGAACACTGCTCTTCATGACAGTGAAATAAAATGGCAAATTTCAAAATGTGGATAGCAAAATTGCATATAACAAGAGTCAACTGTGTGTACATCATGCATGCTGAAAGTCATGGGTAGTGAAGAAGTCCAGAGCTATGAGAATTGTCTTTTGGGCTGCTGAGGACTGCTGTTTGGTTGATTCCCTGTGCAAATTGGAAACCATCCATACAGATCTCTGTGGTACAACATTCAAGAAGCTGCAATACACATTTCATGAGAAGCAATTATTTTTCAGGATGAGAGCACATGATTTACTCGTACACTGTGACAATCACAAAATATGTAAAAAGCTTCCTCATTTTGCCACCTTGAACTGTCACTTGTTTGGGCCCCACAAGTATCCTGTAAGATACCAGCACAACGGCAATGATGAAGCAGTCATGGAAGCTTGTGAGACATGCTGGAACAAACTTCTATGACACTTCTGTAATAATGGCAGAAGTGTGTTCTCATTCTGAAGATATCATGGGAAAGCATCTACTAAACTGCTAATTAAAACTATTAAGCCCTAAGTACATGTTACTCATGAATTTTATTTACTTGGTCACAATAAAACAGACAAAATATTTCTATCAAGCAGCAAATTAGCTGCATTCAAACATTATTTCTCTTTCTTTAGTATCATTTCCATTNCCCATTTCACAGATGCCAATGGAGGAAAAGCCTGAATCTTTCTCTCTCTCTCTCTCTCTCTTTTTTTTTTTCACACAAACTTTCCTTTTCAATTTCTTGCTAACCATTTTCCAGTACCTAGCTAAACTATCCACTTCAGGGCTGCCCCATAAATCACTTTTCTTTAAATTTTAATTGTAATGCCCTTCTCAGTATCCCTGTTCTGTTCATTCTTTTTACACAGACAAACCATAGCTGTTTGTTATTTCCTTTTGACTGTGCTAAGAAATTCTAAATTTCACTTTATTTAACAACATTATTTACAATTGTTGTTTTCCCTTCACTACTCTTCCACAATTCCATATCTGTTGTCTGCCTCTGACTTTTGTTTCAATGTAATTATTATTAAATTAATATTTACAATAAAATATAACACAAGAACAGATATTTAATATACAAATTATAAAGTAGTTAATCAAATTTCGGTCTATTTTGTAGCTAAAACTTTAATGAAGGAATAACACTCAAATTAATAAATTAAAATTTACTCATGCAATTAAAAGAAAAGATAGGGAAATGGGGATCCAAGCTGTAGCTGAAAACTCTACTACAATAAGAAGAAAGCAGTCTTCTGGGATTTGGCACCATGTATATGTGGTGTTAACCGACTTTTTGGAGGAACGTCGGTTAACACCACGTATACACGGTGCCAAATCCCAGAAGACTGCTTTCTTCATAGTCACCGCCATGAAAACCTCAAATTCTACTACAGTACTTCGCATGTCACTTTAACAGCCATGGTTACTGTGCATACTGGCAAGTGTATGGAGTAAATTTCATGTCTTTGGGTGTTCTCTCTTAAGTTCACAGTAGGAAACAGGAGCTGGACAGGAAAGTTACATTTATGTACATGTTAGACATCCAGTTCCTCCAGTCATTACACCATACCAAGCTCTGATGATGACGTAACACTGAACAACTCACTATGAACAATATTTTGGGACCTTCTTTTAGTGATACATTTCCTGGTCTTTGAATAATATTTGAAGGACCATGAGAGTAATACTGTGTGGAAAAGTTCAAGACATATTAGTGGGGTAGCTCTTTGCCCTTTCACTGTGCCCAATATTCAAGCTCACTATTAAACACTGGTTAGTTGAGTGTCTTAATGTTAACAAGGAGACACTGAAAAGAATAACAAAATACCACAGGCCACTCAATAGACAGGCAGAATTTTAACCATTCAGCTTCATAAAGCAAATCACATTGTGCAAGATTTGAGGTTATCACAACAGTGAAGATTCACATTGCAGTCTTTTAGGTTATGATACCATGCATTGTGGGTGGATAACAATTTTTCAAAGGTGATGTCCCTGTCTTCAGTAACATGGAGTCAGCAAGTTCCTCTGAAATGTTGGTATCCATCTACAAGACTACAACAGGCCAGGCCTAGGAAGTGATGTGGGAAAAATGTCATGTTTACCCCTACAAATATTACTGTGAACTATGCCTCTAGTCATTTTGGGTTCAAGGTTAGTCTGGTGAATAGCGGGTATCACTGGATGAATCCAGCTATGATTGCGAAGACGACACATGTGGACAGCATGTCGTGGAAGTGGGCTACCAGATGTAGTATATATTGTGTAGGATGATATTGATTGATGAGTTTGCTAGAGGCACCCCTGTCAGCACCCCTATCGGTAATACTAACATAAATGCTAGTGGCCATAAGCATGTTGCTCTGTATGTTAGTTATGACTCATACACTGTTGTTAGTCACCTGATGATTTTGATCCCTATCAGCTCTGGAATGACTGTTAGTGCTGATGTAAAGTATGCATCCATCCACACTGTAAATGTGTGGAGGGGCCACACTACAGATCCCAGTAGGCCGATGGCTATTATGGCAAAGATTATTCCTAGGTGTCTGAATGTTTCCCTCTTACATGTTTCATGGTGTGTGAGATTATCCTGAATCCAGGTAGGATTAGAATATATACTTCTGGGTGTGTAAAGAATCAGAACAGGGGATGGTATAGGATTGGGTCACTCCCTCTGGCAGGGTTGAAGAAAGATGTGTTTAGTTTTCAGTCTGTTAGCATCATGGTTGCTCAGCCTTACGTGCCAGCCACCCTTTACCCCAAAGAACATTCCAAGAATATTCCTGGTACTCATTTCTGTTAGAGGTTGAGTCGACCCCAGGGTCATAGTGTGGCTGGAAGGATTACGTAAATTGAAAAAAATCCAATGACCTCATTGGGATTCAATCCTGTGACCTTCCAGCTTGTAGCATAGTGCCTCAACCAACTACACTACCGCGTGCCCCCCGTTGCCACTAAGCCTTAAAGATATGTTCTTTATTTATAGCTTTGAAGGTAATTAGTAAGTAATTAAGTAAGTAATAATTAATTAGTAATTCTCTCTTTTTTTCCCCCCCTTGGCACTACAGCCCCAGTGGGCCTAGGCCTACCTCCATGAACTCTTCCGTTCACTTCGGTTTTTCTAGATCTTACACATACAGTAGGACTCCTTGGGCGAGTGATCAGCTCGTGGCAAGGCCTCTACCTGTAGACAAACACAGAAAAACGCACACAAACATCCATGCACTGAGTGGGATTCGAACCCATGATCCTGGCTTCCGAGCGAACGACGACAGTGCATGCCTTAGACCGCTCGGCTACCGTGACTGGCAGTAATTCTCTTAGTTGATGGTAATTATGGTTCATGCAATCAGCCCCAGTATTGGTACTGAAGGTAGTATGACTCCATTTAGTGATCTCGCTTTTTGTGTTCACACGATTCACTTTGTCTCTGCATGTAGGATAATGAATCTTGAATAGCACACTCGTAAGTAGTAACATAGGGTGGCTAATGTTATCACCACTATTGCTGTTGTAACAGAGCTTAGGTTGTTCACAATTAGTTTTTGGATTACAACTCACTTTGGTAGGAACCCAATGAATGGCAGAAGCTACCTACTGACGACAAGGTCGTAAACAGTATGTAATAGCGATTGCCTATCAGCCCCAGTATTGGTACTGAAGGTAGTATGACTCCATTTAGTGATCTCGCTTTTTGTGTTCACACGATTCACTTTGTCTCTGCATGTAGGATAATGAATCTTGAATAGCACACTCGTAAGTAGTAACATAGGGTGGCTAATGTTATCACCACTATTGCTGTTGTAACAGAGCTTAGGTTGTTCACAATTAGTTTTTGGATTACAACTCACTTTGGTAGGAACCCAATGAATGGCAGAAGCTACCTACTGACGACAAGGTCGTAAACAGTATGTAATAGCGATTGCCTTTTCGTTGACTGTCACTGCCTGGCTGAGGAATGAGATGTTGCATGACTTGGTAATGGTGGTTATGGCTGCTGTAAGCAGGAATAATACTGCAAAGTACACGATCCATAGGTTGTCTCCTCCCAACGTAGCTGCTAATACTCATCCTGTGTGGTTGACTGATAAATTAGGATCTTTCATATTGAAGTTGGGTTTATCCCTCCTGTTGCTCCTGTGATCACTAACATCAGGAATACTGTTAGGGCTACGGGTTCTGTTCTTCTTAAGTACAGGATTAGCATTATGGGTGCAACTTTCTGTACTGTTATTATCAACAAGCAGTCTGTTCATCTGATAATAATAATAATTAATAATTAATAATACTAATTGTATAAATTTTAAAAAAGACCTTATCTTCTCATTTGATCAATTAAATAAATGGTTTAACACAAATCTATTAGCATTAAATTCTGATAAAACTCAATACCTACAATTTAAAACGATGAATAGTTTAACTATTCCAATAAACATCAGTTATAACAATAAATGTATCGGTAATAACACAGAGACAAAATTCTTAGGTATTACTATTGATGATTCCCTGTCTTGGGAAAATCATATTCATGGTCTCAAGGTAAAATTATGTAAAGCCTCCTATGCAATTATGACACTTAGACCCCTTGTATCACTGGAATCCTTGAGGATGATTTACTTTGCTTGCTTTCACAGCGTTATGATGTATGGGTTAATTTTCTGGGGGACCTCTTCTTATAGTGGCAGTACATGTAGATTGCAAAAAAGGGTAATAAGAATTATCACTAATTCCAGAAAAAGACTCATGTAGAGAACTGTTTAAACATTTGGACATATTACCGTTATATTCCCAATTCATATTTTCATTGTTAACTTTTGTATCAAATAACAGAGAGTTATTTAAAACTAACACAGATTTGCATAGTATAAATACCAGAAGCAAAAATAATTTTCATTTCCCGCAACCAAGATTGTCTATCTATCAAAAAGGTGTTTATTACATGGGCATTAAGACTTTTAATCAGCTTCCATCCTATTTGAAAGGCATCATAGACAAGAAGAAACTGTTTAAATCTTCATTAAAAAGATACTTACTAGAAAATTCCTTTTATTCATTGCAGGAGTTTTTTAACAATAAATAAAATGGGATATTCTATTTCCTTTGGTATTTGTGATACTATATACTTATCACAGTCATTGTAATTCTATTTTGCTTCTTACTTTATTTTAAATTTTAGGTTTTTATTAAACTAATTAGAAAGGACCAGTAATCAATGTTACTAAATGTAAAATGTTTTATAGGGCTCTTGCTGGCTCCTACTTAATAGACTTTTATGCTAATCATATACATTAGTATTTAGTGACTGATTTATTTTAATATTCAAAGCATACATAGTATATTCTTTGGGTATTTGGTGTATTGTATATCTGTGACTGGTTCTATATCAGACTGGCGACATTTGTAGCCTGTTCTTGATTGATGGAATATTACAATAAACTGAAACTGAAACTGAAACTGATACCATCTGACACTCTTGGGAACCATCAGTGTAGTGGGGAAGTCCCTGTTTTCAAAAGTGTGGAGGTTATGATTGCATAAGCATACATTCTGTTGCAGTGTCTGAATGATGAAGTATTTTAGCGAGGCCTCTCGTGAGGACATGAGTGGAATGAATGACATTAGTTTAATCTCCATCAGTATTCAGGCACCAGCCATAAGTTGGATGAGATGAATATTAAAAATACACCCCATTCATCATGGTTGATAGGAGGATTTTTGTTGGGTTCTTGGGCACTAGAGAAGAGAGTTGTTACTCTATGTATGGCGTACAAACCCATTACCTTAAACTCAGCTTACTTTTCTGCTGTATTATATCTTGGTGTATGACGCATGTGAATCTTTTGTGTTTTTGGTGTCAGTTTAAATCTGTCAGGTATAGTTGGTCCTGTCTTGTTTGCTTGTTTTGTATGCAGTTTCGTTTGCATGCTTTATCCTATGACCCATACAGATCAGCTGGTTCCAAATTAAGCGGAGCATGCTATGCAGTTAGATTTATGTTGCACATAAGCAACACTGACACCCTCAAATCAATTTACTTTGCTTACTTTCACTCTCTAATGAAGTATGGAATAATTCTGGGGGTAATTCATCTGACAGTATAAAGGTATTTATATTGCAAAAAAAATTATTAGAATCTTGATGGGTGTCAAATTTTGTAAATCTTGTAGAGACCTATATAAGAGATTACAGATCTTAACTCTGCCATGTGAATAAATGTATTTATTGATAAGATTCGTCAGAAATAACCTTGAACTTTTTTGAGACCAATGCAGATGTACACAGTATTAACACAGGACACAAGCACTGTCTTCATAAGCCAAATGCTAACCTGTCATGCTTTCAGAAATGTGCATATTACACTGTGATCAAAATCTTCAGTAAACTGCCATTGGATATCAAAAGTCTTATGAAGGAAAAAGCATGACTTAAAACAGCACTAAAACGACACTTACTCACAAACTTGTGCTACTCTGTTGATGAATGCCTATTGTCTGAATAGTGACTCATCCATGTGAGGGTTGTGTAAGTTGGCAATAAAAAAGTAAAAAAAAAAGTAAAGCTATCCCTGTACCAAGCCATGAAGNCCTTATGTGTAACCATTGTTGTTATTACTGTTTTTAGATATTCTTTGTATTTATATGACATGTTCCACATCCTACAGTCATTTGACTAACTTTGGATCTATGGAATGCAATGTAATGTAACAGTAACAGTGATCATTCATTCAGGTTCTACATTTGTAGTATTTGGTGGATCAGTTATCAATACAGGCAGATTGCTGTCTCTGTTCATTATTCTTTCCTCCCAATTTGTAATTATTAATCTTCTTATTTTGGGCAGCTGGGGAGAGAATGGTCATTTAGAAGTAATTAAGAGGATTGGCATTCTGACCTGGACAGGTGACTCTGTTTTTTCACAGACTGCTGACCTCAGCCAAACTTTGTTTTTATCACCAAAATGTCCTTCTGAGCCCTCACAATCCCTCTGATGACAGATGCCTGAGGAGCAGCAGGATGCACACCCTACTGCAGCTGTGAAGCTGAAACCCTGGTGGTTGTAAAACGAGATTGTTAATTTTTAGCAGCATGATAATATATAGACAATGGCAGCCAAAATTATTTAACTCACTTAACAATATATACTTAAAATGGAAGTACTTATGTGGAAATGTCTTGTTTTAAAAATCTGTCATTTTGTCACATATTTGTGTGTGTATAAATTGACATTGACATTTATGTTTATTTTCACTTCATGGATCCAATCATATCCCCGTAGGGCTGGATATGAAACATGTCACATATTACAAATTCATGATGACTACACATCATTCGTCCTTTGTCCAATAAAATATGTAATCATGCCTCTCACAGATAGCTCAAGTTGTCAAGACAACACACATAGGTTGTGAAAAAACCACTGTCAAATTCACTCCTCGCCATTCCACACACTCTGGCAAGCCATATCGTTAAAACAGTTGCATTATGAAATATTAAAATTCATAACAAAAAAACAGACATCAGACATACATACTGTACTACTACACTTACAACAAGCAAGTCTCAACAGTATGTAATTCACACACACAGACCATTTATTAACTCTTAACTTTTGAGCCACTTACATGCTCAACAAACTCATCAATTGAGTAAAATGTGTTACTTTGCAAATAATTTCGTAAAACAAACCTAAATTGCTTTTTATCATTTTTTAAAACTGTGATATTTGATGGCAGAATATCATTTAGGTTGATGCCTGAATAATACACCCCTCTCTGATAGGATGATAGATGTGTTGAAGGTGGTCATTCCTTCTGGTACCAATGACATAGACAGAGTTACTGGTTTGAAACTCATCCAAATTATTAAGAACAAATATCATCAATGAGAGCAAATATACACATGGGATTGGTAGTATGTCAAGCTTTTTAAATAAATCTCTACATGTATGAGTTGGGCCCACTCCCATCATCATTCTTATTATTTTCTTTTGTATAACACAGACCTTATGACTGTCTGATGTATTTCACCAATGAATGATAATATGCATAATATACAGCTTTAAGACTATTTATATTTAATATATAGGATAATTTATGCATTAGAAAACAAACTGTGCTCAACTTGTGAAGCAAAAAATCAATATGTCCCCTACAAGTCAGATGACTGTCCAGCTGCAAACAGAGAAACTTGATGTTGATTGATGAGTTTGCTAGAAGCACCCCTGTCAGCACCCCTATCGTGAATAGGAACATATATCCTAGTGGCCACAAGCATGTTAGCTGTGACCCATACAATGTTGCTAGTCACCTGAGGATTCTGATCCCTTTCAGAGATGCAATGACTATTGTTGCTGATGTAAAGTATGTCATCCACACTCTAAATGTGTGGAGGGACCACACTACAAATTCCAGTAGGCCGATTGCTATTATGGCAAAGATTATTTCNACCCAGGTACTATAGATATTGGCCTGTAGTTACTTATAACAGCCTTTTCCCCTTCTTTGTATACTGGCTTAATAATTGCATATTTTAATCTTTCTGGATATAGACCCATGGTTAATGACTTATTAATTGCATAAGTTAGAGGTTTACTGATTTGTTTGTCTGCACAGTTTTATAATTTTATTTCTTACACCATTATATCCTGAGAGTTTTTTTATTTTAATTTGCTAATTATACTAATTATTTCGTCTTCTGCAACTAAATTAAGATTCATATCTGGAATATCATTTGAGAAATGGGAATGCAAGTATGACATTGCAGTATAAATATCTATTAGAACTATGAGCTGCTCCTTCATTCTGATTGTGAGTCCTTCCTGTTTCAGTGCTGATAATGTTCCAGATAGTTTTTTTTTTGTTTTCAGCTGATGTGATTAACTGATTATAATATTTCCTTTTAGCCTCTCTCATTACTTTTCTTAACATCATGCAGTAGGATTTATAGTATGATTTGAACCAATAGTTGTAACTGTTTCGACAGAGAATGAACAAGGATTCCTTCTGTCTAGAGGATGTACGTATACCAGCAATTATCCATGAGTTTATTTGTTACGTTTTGCTTTGGAAGGCATGACTCAAAGACAAGTAAATACTTATTTAAAAATGAGTTGAATGTTTCATTTACATCATTTAGTTTATATATATTTTCCCATTTTTCGTTAGATAGTTTATTAAGAAATGAGCAATTTAGTCTTCATTTACTAATCTTCTTGTGAATCCCTGCACCTTTTTCTTCTCCAGGAAATTGATATTTTTTAGTACGAGGCACTGAGCATTGTGGTCAGATAGTCTGTTACTAATAGAGATTACTTCGTATGAATTTATCCTTGCCTTATCTATAAAAATATTATCAGTAGCAGGGGTTTTGGGCACAGTTATTCTTGTTGGGAACTGTACTGAAATATATGATTGCAACGGCACTAATAGCTGTGTTTTACGAGTTGACTCTTCTAAAAAATTTACATTAAAATCACCACATAATATAAATTAAATTTTTGATTTATAAAGTAATTTGAGTACTTTATCCGCTCTAGCACTGATTTTCATGACACTGTAAAGATACTTAAAGCTGCTGTATCTGAGTTTATTACCACGATAACTAGGAACAGTAGAGCCTTCTCAGATGTAATGCAGTGTAATCAGGTAAACACTCACTGACATTTTGGAGGATGTACTGCTTCCACTTTCAGGGTAACAGTGTAGGCCACGCAAGGAACCAGCATGAAGCAGGCAATAAGCAGTGCTACTTTCTTGCATGGCTGTCATCATTTACCCTGCAGATGGAGGAGACAGGTTCCTCTGTAATGTCAGGGGACTTCCAGTGGCATTACATCCCAGAAGATTGTGATCTAGATACTTAGAGAATCTGGAAGTTGGAATGACAAATATTTATATATGCAAAGCTATACTCATGAAAGTGATGTTATATGTTGAAGTCATCCCCTCCAGAACAGGTTCATTGGCAGGAACATCTTGTGACTGTGGTTGCTGGTTGCTGGTTGCTCATCTCTGGCCTTAAGCCTACAGCAAGTCAGTTTGCTGCTCTAACCAACTGAACAGCTTTCTGTCCTCGAGGAAGAGAAGTTCACTGGAAAAGCTGGAAAGGGTGTAATGTATAGTGAGGCAGGAAAATAAATGTGAGTCTTTGCTGTACATTCATTCAGACATTATGAATATTAGAGCGCGCACACACACACACACACACACACACACACACACGCACGCACGCACGCACACATGCATACACACACACTGATGGATGGACAGATGTTATGATATAAGTCTCACTTTCCATGTAACTGGCATAAACAGGATAACATGGACCAGATATATCAGATAAAACTTAAATTACAGAGAATATCCAGACACCAGAAATGCTCATTTAGTCTGCTATGAAATAACAAAGTCATGTAATGTATTTAGATGTGCATCAGTGCATTACAATGCTACATGTCTTGCTCATCTCTTCCTGCTTGCTTTACTCATCATAACAACACCTGTGTGCTAAACACAGTGGGGAGGGGAATGGTAACAGACTAAAGGGTACAGGAAGATATCAGAGAAAGAATAAGAAATGCAGATAACTCTTACTGTTTAGTGGAAAATGATGAAGATAAAAACAATGCATTGACTTAAACAGCACAACATGCTCAGTGTAATGCATGGGCATGGACAAAGCAGATATTTGTAGACCAATAACAGCTCGAATGGTCAGGCAAGATTTGTGAGAACTGTAGAGGAGAGAAACAGAATAAGATACAAAAAAGGCGAGAGAATTTGAAGATAAATTACCAAAGAACAGATGAAGATGATATTACGATGTCTTCAGAGAATAAAGACAGAATCTGGAAAGAGGTTCCACACAAAAAAAGTAAAGCTATCCCTGTAACAGGCTGTGGAGGCCCATAGGGTTATGAGACATCGAGGTTCCCACATTTTCCAGACAATCGGCTCACAGATGGCGGAAAGGTTGTCAGCCCTATGCTCTGGCCGACCTTTGCCCCAAAGAATATTCCTGGTACTCATTTCTGTTAGAGGCTGAGTCGACCCCAGGGCCATAGTGCGGCTGGAAGGATTTGGTAAATGATGACCTCATCAGGATTCGACAACCTTCCAGATTGTAGCATAGTGCCCAACCAACTACGCTACCACGTACCCCCCAAAAGGTTCCACACATGAATTTAAGAGGAAGACCAAGACCAAGATGGGAAAAGCAAGTTACGAAAGGTGTTGCACAGAAGGAGCTTTGGGAAGACCGAGACAGATGGAGAATGCAGGTTGTTAGGGGACCCACATACTGCTGAAATGTGAAAAGAGAGAGAAAGAGGAGGAGGAGAGAACGCTTGCCTCTCTCCTCTTATAACTTCTTCCTTAAATCCAAATTCCCCATTTGCCCTTTGAAGTCAGAGACATTCAACCTATGTCTCCTTTCTTCTATAGATAGAGACCAAATTTCAAACCCAGACCTAAAATTACGTTACAAGAATTTATTAATGGTATTCATGTCATTATGTTACCTAGCACCTGACGAAGCAGCCTGATGTGGTCCAGCATGTCTGAGAAAGGAGACTACTTTGATTCCATCTCGCTTTTTTCTTTCTTTGATACATTTCATGGTCAGACTGAAATTGTGGCATTCAGGTCACTGAAACAGAAGATCATGAAGCGACGAAACCAAAACACAAGGACTGCTGAAAATAGCCTCCAATTCGTTAATTGTTGCTTGTAGCCACGTCACAATAATGACTGGCCTGATGGGGCTCCCAATAGACAAAGTTTCATACAAAATAAGTGGGTATGTTTGTCTCTTTAGCGACTAAATCACAAACCCTGTTTCAGCACTCAACGTGTTATCATCTTGCCNCTTCAATATGCCACAATTCTATTGTTTTATTACATAATCAATAAAGGTACATCAAATAATACATTATTAAAATTATAAACAAATCAACTAAATTAATATCTTACCGTGGAACGTTAAGAGTTGGGATTCGGGCCGTCAGAGCATTGCAGCAGGGCGTCCAGGCACCGCTGTGTTCAAGTGAACTGGCGGAATGCGGCGAAGTCCATTTGGTACCCCGGCCACTAGTGGGCCCACAGCATCAGCCCTGGATGATGAGTGTGGGCCTGGTGAAATGAGAATTGGCAAAGGAAAACAGGGTACGTGGAGAAAACCTGCCTCATTACCCTTTTGCCCGCCACAAATTCCAGATAACCTGATCTGGGATCGAACCCGGGTCACCACGGTTAGAAGCCGGCAACTAAGCACCTGAGCTATGGCACGGCCAGTGGTGACTATATATACCATCTGCTTTAACATGCTAAACCTCTGCATCCTGCCCACAGAGTGTATGTGTGTTCCGTATGCTTCTCACAGTAAACAGCGACTGTTTCCCTAATCAGCATTAACAGGGTGGGCTTTGTAGCGGAGACGTAATGTTTCCTGTGAGGTACGGACTGAACATACTAAAACTCTGCATTCTGCCCACAGAGTGTCTGTGTGTTCCGTGTGGTTCTCACAGTAAACAGCGACTGTTTCCCTAATCAGCATTAACAGGGTGGGCTTTGTAGCGGAGACGTAATGTTTCCTGTGAGGTACGGACTGAACATACTAAAACTCTGCATTCTGCCCACAGAGTGTCTNCTTAATATGAGGGGCCATCACGACCCTGACGCTTCAAGTGTTAAAGCTGCTGCAATGTTGCCTGAGGATACCATATGCATGCAACTAGGATAGTTACTGCATTTGATAGCTTGTTGATCCGTTGAACAAAGAAGCAAGTTCTTCTGTTATAAAACGTTTCAGGAAGCAGTGCTTTGTTCTGTTGGCAAATGAACGGAAAAGTAATTAGCCACCCCTGAAGGAAGTATGAGTTAAAGGAAACGAGGACATGCGACCTGCCTAAAAGGCGATATCTCCAAGGTTAAAACGTCATTCTGCAAAGTCCAGGACACAAATCCCTGACGCAGTTCACAGCCATTATGAACATCGGCGCAGGCGCGAGGAATATGCACACAACTGGCACAGTCGAGGATGTTTATTTTCAGCTCGATGGGTGTATCACCAGCAGCGTCATTTCGTCTGAAACCCGTCTGACGCCGAGGGCAACTTGTTGGCAACTTTGCTTCGCAATCGAGATGTCTCAGGTTCGTATCTAGGCATACAGATCGGAAATTATGAGGGTTTATGGGTTTTCCTCAGTCCCTTCAGTGCCTCAAACTATGCCACGACTGCTTCCTTCCACATCATCTACCGTCCATTTTGTACTAATCCCCTTACAGTTCAACGCTCTGCGACCTGAGCCCGTGACAGCGCCATTACACCAAAACATTTCCCAATAAATTGGCTAAGTCCATGTGCTTAATTAAGCAACATGGTACGAAGGCGTACGTCGAAGCGAAGATATATCTCCACGCATTCTTAACCGCAGCACTAAATGGGAGTGTCAGCTGTACCCTTTGCCGTGTTTATGTACGGGGAAGAAAGACCAGTCTGAACCCCACTGAACAGAAAAATATCTTGCCAGTGTCGGGAGTGGAACCCAATTTCTCGACACTTCAGCCCCACATCGCGTCGCCATATCTGATTCGTTCGTAATTGCAACGTTACGGAAGAACACGAGCAGGGATAGCGCAGTCGGTAGAGCGATTGGCTACCGGCTGGACGGTCGAAGGGTCGGAGTTCCAGTCCCGGTAGAGTCTTTGCTTCTCCACGTCGTCCAGACCGACTCTGGGGCCCACCCAGCCTCCTATCCAATTGGCATCGGGGGCGTTTTCACCCGGGGTGAAGAGGCAGGGCATGGAGCTGACCACTCACCTCCAGCTAGTGCCGAGGTCAAGAAAATGTGGAACTATACATCCACTCCCCCATACGCCTCCGTGGCGCAGCGCTTAATTAGTTACGCACAGGGACAACTCTACCGTTACCTTATACGGAGGAACATGCTGTGTCTATCTGCATTTACGCTGTTAAGGTTAAGATGGACGGTTCCTTCATAGGCCGAAACCCCGCAGCGCTAATTTGTTCGGCGGTGAGAGCGCCACCGACTGACAGTTGTCACTGACGTGGCGGGCAACAAAACAAGCGAGCGCGGCAGAGCTACAGCGTTTAGCGAGTTATGTTTCGCTGAGGCCAAGCAACAGTTTACGTGGCAAACAATGGTCCGCTGGTGAACGTATTCACCATTAAACGCGAGAAATTTGGCCTTAAATATACGGACGATTAATAATTCATTGGCTAGTAACGTTCGCCGAGCCCCGAGCTACTGCCATGGAGTATCCGTAAAGACTGGCTGCGAATAAGGTATGTGTATGTATGTGAGTTACTTGAATGATACGGCTTATTTATAAATGGGTGTGGCGTGATACTCGTGTAAGTATGGCTGCATCTGAGGTTTCTTGCCTGACATTCTTCGACCCTGAAATTGACACGGTATGTTCCTCCGAAATGTCTATTTACTTTCAGCGGACTACATGCTGTTGTATCCCCAGAAGACATAACTCATCATGTTAAATATTACCGCACAGTCGCGTTTTGTGTGAGATTGCGTTCCGAAAGTCTTGGCATAATTAGCACATTTTTCTAAACACGTGATTCTTGCCATTTTTTTTTGAGGGATTCGAATTATTTGAAATTTTGGGCATAAAGCACTTCAAATTATAAAATGCGACCTACTGCATTTATAAATTCCGTTCCTACGGCACAGGATACACCGTGTCTCAACGAAAATCGCCAAGCGATTAATGCTGTTCAGGGAAACAGTCGCTGTTTATTGTGGGAACCATACCGAACACACAGACACAGTGGGGCAGAATGCAGGGTTTAGAGTGTTAAAGAATGCACTGTATTACAAGCCGGAAGGTCGCGGGTTCGATTCCTGATGTCATTGAATTTTTCAGTTTACCTACTCCTTCCAGCCGCACTATGGCCCTGGTGTTGACTCACTCTCTAACAGAAATGAGTACCAGGAATCTCAGAGGGTAAAGGGCTGCCAGTTGGCACGTAAGGATGACAACCTCGCCGCCATCTGTGAGCCAGTTGTCTAGAGAAAATGTGGGAGCCTCGAAGTCTCACAACCCTATGGGCCACCACGGCCTGTTACAGGGATAGCATTACCTTTTAAACTGGTGGCACCACTGTTGTTCAAGGAGTTAAACTCGTAACTCATCTCTTCGTATTCCATACATTTATAGCCCTACCGATCGATTTTATTTTGTATTTAAATAGGTATACGAGTATATCTGTGCTATGGGCCTTCACGGCCCGTTACAGGCACAGCTTTACCTTTACCTGTGTACTTACGGGCGCTCGTCGCGTGTCCAGGCCTTTCCCCGCTTTCCACAGGGCCAAGGGTTCTGCTCTGGCCTACTGAGATAAGCAGTGTAGGGTGTGGTGTGCATGCATTAGTCAAAAGCCTCGCCCTCCCTTCCTCTCAGAATGTAGCTGCAACCACTGTCCCACTACTTCTTGCCATACGTCGGGTTACTTCTGGCGCGCAACCGACAGGCCAAACACAAGAGCTCGGCTTGTACCATCTTCCGCATAATTTGGAAGTGGCTACAATTTGTTTGCAACTGTATGGATCTCTCTTCCTAAGTGAAGTCAGGAAACGCATGAGGCCGCTTTATTATGTATGTGGCATGTGGCACGATGTATGCAACGCCAGGCTTGAACTCAGAAATCGCATTTCAACATACGCAAGCAGAAATATTCATACATTCAATTTCCAATGGAAACAGGTACTGACAGAAATTAAGCTGCAACTGGAAAGGGCTGTGCGTCCATTGAATGCTACCTCTGCAGATTACTTCACAACTGAATGTCTGACCTTCTAGGCTTAGTTTCTGGGACAGAATTATCAAATGTTCCCGAAAACCTAATGAATATTGGAATGTACTTCATATGTTCCTAAATCAGCATTTGAAATTTCAACAGGAAGATCCTGTATCCTTAACCAACCAACCAACAAGCTAACTAACTGCATTCAGCAACCTTCCTCGTGAGAGGACAACATCTACTCAGCTGGTGAACAAATTCCTGACATTTCATGCTAGCCGAAATTTATTACCATGTCCACAAGAGCCCATCACAGGTCCCTATCTTGGGAAATACGAAACCAGTCCACATCCTCATACCCTATTTCATAAGATACCTTTTAATATTATCCTCTTGTCTATGTCTGTTAGGACATAATATCCCTTCAGGTTGCGCAACCGACATTTTGTAAGCCCTTCTCACCTCGTCCATGCGCCCTCAAGACCCTACCATCTAACCAAGGTTGGGCGAAGAGTGTGATCATTGTTTTTAGAAATATCAGGGATGAAGCCACAAGCGAGGCTTCAGGTCCGCATTGCGGTAGATGTGATGTGATGCCGTGCAGTCTAGTACCAACGTTTCGGAATCCTGCGTGTTCGAACTTGGTAACGTTGTACCAGACTAAACGGTGTTATTTCTTAGACGACAATAATCTTCAAATACCCCTCAACTTTTACTTAAAAGAGTATTCCATAAGAAACCTTGGACAGCTAACAGGAAGGAAGTTTGCGCATGCCTGTGAGCAAAACCCGATAATTAGTTGCCTCTCTGTTGTAACTGCATAATGGAAGCGATAATTACGTATCAAGGCGAGGTTGGCTGTTACAGCTGAGAGAGGGCAGCTTGATCGCAGGAGTAACAAACGCACTGTTTGAGGAAAATATGCTTGGGTTCATTACGCACTGTTCAGATGTTCAGATGACAGACTGACTGAACATTCTGTTTTTCTCCTGTTTCAGTGCTTCTTGGGTTGCCTTCGTATGCATGTTCTTTGGGAAACGTCAGAGAACGAAGTTACATAAACATTCTGACGCATTCTTTTGATTATATACAGGGAGTTCTATGAACAACTGATGGCCTGCTTTCCTTTGATACCACACGGACAGCAGGGCGATCGCTCTGTGTTTCAAGCAAGGAAAGCAGGCTGACAGAACAGCCGCAACTTTTGTTCAACAGACTGAGACACAAAATGCAAAGTTATCTGACACCGCGTTCTTGTGAATCCGCCATTATGTGTAAAGATACCAGACAATGTGTTTAGGGCCTGTTAAAGCTGTGTTTGTGTTAAGTAAGCACAAGTCATTAAAACGTAAGGAGGCCGGAAATGTAGCACAGTGAATTCTCTACTTCGACACGGGAACGAGATGAGTGTGCTCACGCTCCGACCACTTTATTACTGATGAAGGAGGCCCGGTACCCACTGGATAGGAAGTTGGGTTGGTTCCAGAAACTGTCTCTGACCTCTGCCGGGAATCGAACGCCGATTTCTGGGCCGTCCAGCTTGTAGTCTAGGCACTACACTGACTGAGCTATTTCGGCCCCGTTTTGATCTTATTCAGTGTTGTTGACTTTAACCAAGATTGCCTTAGCGATTGGTTTTAAAAACGACTCGAACATTCATTCTTGTGCGTCGGGCAATGTCCGTCTAATTGCAGCGTCTGTTGACAAAGTGACACAAATGCGGCCGGGAACGTGTGAACTGGAGAGACAGAACAGCATCCTTCCACATCCCTCCCATCTGAGATATTGACAGGTGGCCAACAGAAGCGTAACGCGCTTACACATAAGCAACTCTGCGACTGAGGGCCCCTGAAGACGCATTGTACCTCCAGCGACATGGAGCCGAGGTGAATATTAAAAAAATTAAATTCGCTTAGTGGGGGGCGGAATCCATCTGGGTCCACTCGGCACGGCGGCCACTGATTGGCCTATTGTAGCCTGCCCCGGGTGATTATGATGCTGGAGCATTTGGTGCAATGAAGATTGGCAGGGGAAACCGAAGTGCTCGGAGAAAACCCGCCCCAGCGCCACTTTGTTCACCACAAATCCCCCTTGACCAGACAGGATCGAACCCGGGCCGCCGCGGTGGGAAGCCAGCGCCTAACCGCTTGAGCTATGGCGCGGCCTTGGAGCCGAGGTAGCTCAGTCGGTATCTTATTTTTGCGTAAGGTGAAGTTCTCTGTACTTAATTATCTAATTAAGCATGACGCCATGAAGATATGGGGGAATGGAGGTATTGCTCCACCACTCTTGACCTCGGCACTAGGTGGTGAGTGGTCACCTTCACGACCCGGTACCCAATGGGTATGAGGCTCGGTGGGCTCCAGAGCTGGTTTCGTCGCTGTGCTGAAGATAAAAAAATCTTGGGCTTTTCGGGATTCGAACCCCTACCGTCCAGCTCGCAGGCCGTCGCTATGCCGACGGACCTGTCTCGTAATGACAGTAACATGGGATAAGCGCACTGTTTATATCGCTCGTCTAACCATATGTACGGTGTGCACACTTGATCCTCCTGCTCTGCCTCGAAAGCGCGTGTTGGCCGCTAGAGCCGTCTCCAAAAGCCACAGAACGACTCCCGACGGTACGCAACGCAAGAACTGGCCTGAGTACTTCATGTTGCCGAAATTTCTCCTGTGTACCGACACTTGTTGAAATCGGCCGTGCAGTTTCATGCAGGCAGGCGCGAGGCAGAATTCCCAGCTGTTGGTCCCCTTATTGTCAGTAGCTCCACCCACACATCTGCGCGGCGGTGTACACTGATAACGGCCCTGGAAGTGCCACGTGACTGCAGGCTCACAGCGCGCTTTCGTGTCTACAGTAATAGTTTTCCTGCTTCCTCTCCAGTGCCGTCTCCTCCTTCCAAATTCCTGCTAATTCACGGCCATACCCGTGCCCACATTCAGGCTTCAAACCCACATAGATCCGGCCACATCACCTCAGGTTTTCCTTGGTTCTCATGATGTTCACCTGTAATGAATGAAGTTAAAGTAGCAAGTGCAATGACGTCACTGTCATATACGTCAGCAGTGTAAGACTGATGAAGTTGTTGCACGAAAAGAATAAGAAGTGTATTACTGAACAAGTGCTTCAAGACGAGGGAACTCAGTGGTGTTCCTTGTTAACTGTAAATGCAGATGTGTGCACATAGACCCTGTAAATCTTCAAGGAAAGGAGATTTAAATAAACTAATCACATTAAGTAATTCTGTTTAAAGCACTAAGTGCATTTATGTATATTATAAACGCAAGGAAAGTATGTACCAAATGAGTTGTAACAGGTGTGATGTTTATCATACGTAAATGCACATAATCAGGTGCAGTAAGACACAATATCAATGCAGAAACCTCAGAAAGTGATGCTATCAGGTTGTTTATAAGTACGGTATGTGATGACAAGGTCAGAGGGCAGTATTTCCTCTCGCAGCTGGTACCTGGAAATTCTTCGAATTTGAGTTCTGTAAAGCATCACATGCTTGACTTGTGACCCGGCCAACGCCCAGGGCAATTTGTATAAGAAATCAGGGTAGAGTGGCCGCGGATTTTATTGTAGAACGAACCTCTGTCAACTCTACTCTTCGTTTTGATCCAAAGTTGTAATTCAACTCTCTGGTCGAGCTTGTAACACTGACTGGACTTAGTAAAACTCTTCAATGCTCATGCAATTAAAAGACTAAGATGTGTTACTTGCCTACGTCTACCGACTGCCTCAAGAGGAAGAGGCTACTCAAGTACATCACATTATCTGGTGGTAGCGACAGCTGCGTTACCAACTCACCACATGCGTCTCTCTTCTGCTATGCGTGCTCCATTCCCAGCCCACCGGCCTATTTATACACGCAGTAGCGACGCGAGAGCGTCAGTTAAATGAACAAGATAAGGCGGGGGTGCACCTTCTCCTCGCTGGCAAGACAGCCAGACTGACGGTCAGTCGCAAAGTGATGTGACCATTGCAAGCAGTAGCATGTAGTCTTCAGTTCAAGTGCGTCTGCGTATACTGCGACACTCGTGTAATAAATAATACGGAACAATTCCACAAGTGGTTTCAGCGCGGTCCGCCACTCGCAGTTAGATGTTAGCCGTGAGCGCAGGAATTTCGGCCGGGACCCGGAACCACGACGGACAGTGCTGGCGAGGAATCCACTCGTAGAAGCCGCCACCAAGCAACGACTAGTGGTGAACACGCCACACAGCAGAGTTAGTGTGTGCTATTGTGACTTCTAGAGAGTGTAGATTAGTGAGTTAACAATTATTTGTATTCACGGGTCATAAGCGATCGGTAAGTAGAGTTACCAGTAAAGACCTCGTGTCCAGCCATTCGTAAAAAAGTTGTCCCTGTGTGTAATTAATCATTACGCCATGAAGGCGTGTGGGGGAGTGGATGTATAGACCCACGTTTTCTTGACTTCGGCAGTAGGTGGAGGTGAGTGGTCAGCTTGACACACCGGCCGCTTTACCCCTGGGGATAAAGCTTCCGATACCAGTTGGATAGGAGGTTGGGTGGGCCCCAGGGCCCGTCTGGACGACACGGAGAAGTGAAAATCCTTGCCCCCACCGGGGCTCTATCTCCGACGCCCGTTTAGTCACTACACCGACTGCTGTATCCCAGCTGTAAAGGCTGACTCTAGGGCCATAACCGAATTTAGAAGTTCGATCTGATGTTTCAGGCGGTGACCGTGAATAATGATATCGCCAGAATGTTACGCCGTGTAGCCTGGCCGCGCCATAGCACAAGCGGCTAGTCGCTGGCTTCCCACCGCGGCGGCCCGGGTTCGATCCCGGGGTCTGGTCAAGTGGGATTTGTGGTGGACAAAGTAGCGCTGGGGCGGGATTTCTCCGAGTACTTCGGTTTCCCTGCCAATTTTCATTCCACCAACTGCTCCACAATCACCCTCACCTATCATTTGGGGCTGGTACAATAGGCCAGAAGTGGCCGCAGTACAAGGGACTTAGTCCCACCCCACTAGCAATAAAAGAATACGCCGTGTAGCCTGGTAGAATTTTACCGACCTTTCGGAGGAACCTACTGTGTCCATCTTCAGGGTCGAAGAGGAAGCTGAGCAAGCAAGTGGCAAACAAGAATCACACTCCGAAACTGTGGACGGACCTAGTACCAGACCACACGGCATCACATCCCAGAATACTGTATTCTTCGACTGTGAGACGGGTACCACCCGGAAGCAATACCGCAGGAGACTTGCATATTCCCACAGTATGCAATGGGCGAAACCTGTAGCACCAATAGGATAAATGAAAGATTCGTGCATTATAATCTAAAACCCTGAAGTACGTGTAAACATGTTATGTTACGTCCATCGCTGCGCAACGACTACAATGGGAACACATACTTCTGCTGCAATGAATACATGGTAATTGTTGAGTTCCCACAGCGGGAAAAGCAACAACAGTGGGCCGTTGCCTAGGAACACCATAAGCGCCAAACGCGTTTCCCCGGAGATGAAGGGACAAGAGATGGTTCGTTGCATGACAGTGGACAGCCCAGCAGTCGTCGCCGAGACCAGATATAGATGAAGTGTGCAGTACAGCGGAGGTGCAAGAAGAAATGTGGTACTGAACGTGATAATAATTGCACTTGCGCCTGTAAAAGAGAGTGCCCAGTTCAAAAAGAGACCTACGTGGAAGTTATTCGCCGCCTTACCTAGGAGACTCGTGACAAGTGGATTCTCAGAAGCAGGCCCAGGCAAGATGACAATATTAAAATGGAGATTAAATAAATTGGATTCGTCTGGCTTATGATGGGGTCCAGTGTTATAGGGCAGTGGTTCCATAAGACGACGCCATTTTGACGAGCACAATCTTCTGTTTCAGATCCCAGCCACTCGGGTCCTGACATGGGTAAAGTGTCTGCAGTACTTGCTGGGTCGGTGCTCACACTGTTCATGTTCTTCTGGTACCAGGCGTATATTCAGACCGAGAGTGAGAGTCCGTCCTCCGGCAACGGCTTAGGCTCTGAAGCCGAACAGGAGCTCCAGATAAATATGCCTCAGGCTGGTTCTGGAGAAGGCGCACAGAATGGTCACGTGGGGAAAGGGGCGGGTAATTCGGACAGTCACTATGCCGAAATATGGGAGAAGGCAAGTGGAATAAGGGGCGAAACCGAGGCAGTACCTCTTGATTCAGTAGATATAACTGAAGGAGGTGTTAAACCGGAACGGACAGACAACGCGAATCGAACACGGCAAGGCCTTAACGTGACAGAAGGAGTGAGTACACGAACAGTGGGAAATGCCAACTCGCTGGAAAGTGAGCCCACCCCCGGAGACAGAAACATAATCTTCATAGAAACAGGGTGTGTACTGGGCGGCTATCAGGGTCCGGATTACCTGGGCCTGTCTCTGTACAAGAGACAGGCATGTACCATTGAATCTGCTGCCAAAATGAACCCCGAATATAATGTATATATCTTATATTCCTGTCCAATAAACGGAAAACTTGAAGATTCGAGCGCGCACGTGCGGCAAATCTTCAAATATCCGAACGTGAGGCTGTGGAGATTGGATACTACGAGATATTTTTCGAAAACTCCGCTGGAGAAGTGGGACTTTGGTGCAGCAATGGCATCATCTTCGTGGCCAAAAGAACACTCTAGTGACGTGCTGAGGCTTCTGACCCTGTGGAAGTACGGGGGCACGTATTTGGACCTGGACGTCGTCATCCTCAAGTGAGTACTCTAGGGATGTCCAGTGCGGGACCCTTCCGAGTGACTGTGACACTCAGCGTAGCCCTCTGGAGAGAAGGGAAGTTCTGCTGACCCTAGATTAAGTTAAGTTTAGCTGAAATGTAAGGCATGGGCTTCAGCTTCAGGGATGTGCAGTTTCCAACGCCATTCCCGTTCGGGTTGCCTGCCGGCCAGAACGCTTTCTGTTCTCTGTTTTGACTGAACATGTCTTCGATCCCTATTGGATAGAACCGGGCTCTTCTCTCTCGCCAGTCACTGCTTCATCTCCGGCTCATCACCCGCTGTGAGACCTTCCAGTCCCGGCGCAAAGATATTAAACCCTGAAGGTGGCAACAGTAACGCTTGTCGGAACGTCGGAGAACGTAGAACATCCCGAAGGGCGCATTGCCGAGAGCTGACCTGTTGTTTAAAGAAAGTGTCGCAATGTACACCGCAAAGAAAAACATTTTGGTTCCTTTCTGTTGCACACTGGGGGTGCACACGGCGGGCATAAATGAGCCTTCTGATGCCCCCAGAGCCTTGCGGCTCACTTCTCCACATGCTTGTCTTTAGACAGGGGCCGGTCCTCGCAATCTGCTCTGACGCACTGCGTCGGGGGGCTGCTCACTGCCTCCTACTCCTGAAGATCCGAAATGAAGCAGTTCACGTTATTACCACCAGATTTCAGCACTTACCTTTCTCACATTAGCTACTACATAACAAGAAGAGATTTTAGGGTACTTTACGAAAGTTAATATTGGGGGGGGGGCGAAAAGTTTCTTACGCAATACGTCTGAACGTTTAATGTCACACTTTAATTCTAACCATAGAGTATTAATGGCAGAGAAAATTCAAAATTTAAAATTTTTGTAATTTCCATCTGTTATAAAATCTGATTTTGTGCAAAATCCATGGGGGAGGCAGGTCCGAGATCCCCCCCCCCTCTCGTGCTTTTAGTAGGGAAGCCAGTGCAAGTAACAGTGGGTGTGTTACGTGACTTCCAGTAGTCCAAAATGGGGTCCACTCGGCACGGCGGCCACTGATTGGCCTATTGTGGTGCCCCGGGTGATTATGTTTTATTGGGAAATTGATGGAATGAAGATTGGCAGGGGAAACCGAAGTACTCTTGAGAAATCCCGCCCCTGCGCTACTTTGTCCACCATAAAGCCCACTTGACCAGACCCGGAATCGAACCCGGGCCGCCGCGGTGGGAAGCCAGCGACTAACCGCTTGAGCTATGGCGCTAAGGGGTCCCGCGGTTAGTTGCAAATAGAATCTAGTCGCATCTGCGTCACCGTCTCATGACGCACCTTCACAGGTCTCTTAGCATCAGAACAAGCACGGATCCTCGGCTGTCAAATGCAGGCGAGTTGAGTACTGTACCCCCAGACACGTAACGGCAAGTCTGTGTGACGCAGATCCCTGGACCCCCTCGGCTCGAACTACGTGGGGTTGGAGTCCCCCGACACGGTAGCTAGCTGTGTCCTCTGCTTCGATGTCGAAGGCGTTGGACGCGCGGTAGCAGACAAATGCCTCGACCAGATCCGGACCGACTTCAGGGG
>NW_019727443.1:38123-39961 GCF_002891405.2 Cryptotermes secundus
TGGCAGAGGAAATTCAAAATTTAAATTTTTTGTAATTTCCATCAGTTTTAAAAACTGATTTTGTACAAAATCCAGGGGGGAGGCAAGGCCGAGATCCCCCCCCCTCGTGCTTTTAGTAGGGAAGCCAGTGCAAGTTACAGTGGGTGTGTTCAGTGACTTCTCCGGCATAGGGGACTTTGGATCCCACGTTTTTTATAATTTCCTTAGGGAGGGGGGTGTACTCGAAAATGGGGTCCACTCGGAACGGCGGCCACTGATTGGCCTATTGTAGTGCCCCGCGTGATTATGATGATGGGGAACTTGATGGAATGAAGATTGGCAGGGGAAACCGAAGTACTCTTGAGAGATCCCCACCCCAGCGCTACTTTGTCCACCATAAAGCCCACTTGACCAGACCAGGAATCGAACCCGGGCCGCCACGGTGGGAAGACAGCGACTAACCGCTTGAGGTAAGGCGCGGCCTAAGGGATCCCGCGGTTAGTTGCAAATAGAATCTAGTCACATCTGCGTCACCGTCTCATGACGCACCTTCACAGGTCTCTTAGCATCAGAACAAGCACGGATCCTCGGCTGTCAAATGCAGGCGAGTTGAGTACTGTACCCCCAGACACGTAACGGCAAGTCTGTGTGACGCAGATCCCTGGACCCCCTCGGCTCGAACTACGTGGGATTGGAGTCCCCCAACACGGTAGCTAACGGTGTCCTCTGCTTCGATGTCGAAGGCGTTGGACGCGCGGTAGCAGACAAATGCCTCGACCAGATCCGGACCGACTTCAGGGGGAACATCTGGGCCTACAATGGCCCCGAGCTCATCACCAGGGTGCTGCTAGGAATGTGCGACACTTTACACGTGAGTCCATGAAGATGGAGGTACTAATTTCCTCCGAAACATTCTTAACAATCTACCACAAAATTCAGAATCAGAGCTCAGGAAACGTGAAGTTTGCAGCAGTCATGTTACGTAAGCTTCCATTGCCCTTCAGCCTGTCACAGAATGTAATGTAACATTAGCAGAACCATTTACACAGTCAGACTAATCCGGTCCACTCCCTCAGCTCCCCGTTTTATCCATATTAATGTTATCCTCCCTCCCAACTGTTCCCTTCCCTCCTGTATCTGTTTCCCATCTCTCCCGTGCGTGTTACATGCCCCGCCCATCGTTACGTACTTCTGCAATTGACTCTCCCTCGAAGGAAAAGCACTGTGGCATGAATATGTATGGGTGAGTGGAGGTATAGCTCCACGATTCTTGACCTTGGCACTTAATGGAAGTCCGTGCTCCGATCCACTTCCCGGCCGCTGTACCTCCGGGGAAACAGCCTCTGAGGGTCACTGGGCAGGAGGCTGTGTGGGGCCCGGTCTGAACTATGTCGAGCAGAGAAATGTGTTGTGTCTACCTGGAATCGAACACCGGCCGTCCATCCCGTCGCTATCCCGACTCCTAACTGCCCTTACTTTAGTTCCAGGAATCCCTCTCAGTCTCTCTGTTACTCTCTTTGTGGGCATTGTCCGGGAGTAGGGACTGCCACTCTGTTAGGGCGGCTACACCTAGTCTCGAGCCTCAGGCTCACTGTGCTCATTATCCGGGAGGAGGTACTGCCACTCTGTTAGGGCGGCTACACCTAGCCTCTAGCCTCATGCTCGCTGTGCTCATTATCCGGGAGGAGGGACTGTCACCCTGTTAGGGCGGCTACACCTAGCCTCGAGCCTCAGGCTCACTGTGGGCATTATCCGGGAGGAGGGACTGTCACCCTGTTAGGGCGGCTACACCTAGCCTCGAGCCTCAGGCTCACTGTGCGCATTATCCGGGAGGAGGGACTGTCACCCTGTTAGGGCGG
>NW_019727443.1:40436-43948 GCF_002891405.2 Cryptotermes secundus
TCTGTATGTGGACGTGATTTCTGAAAAGACAAGTGTAACAGCAGGTTCTGTAAAATAAAGTTGGTGTTGGGTGCAGTGAACCTTGTTCTATTGTATCGTGGCTCGAGGTCTCCTCCACGGATGAATACTCTATCTGGACGGGATTTCTGACCACGGAATAGGAAGGGTTCCGAAGCTGGGAACAGCAATGAAGCAAGCTGAAAACATTCGGGATAATCTGCAAACCAAAACCTTCGAGCACACCGAACCCCATGTTGCCGCTTCCTTATGAGGGTAACCAGAACTTCAACCCTCCCTGGCGCCTTGACGCCTAGAATTTTCACTACTGCGCATCAAGTGAATTCTCTTTTCTTTACTTTATTACTGTCTCATCTCTTATCTCCTTCTCTCCTGTCTACATCATCATTCTCCTATCCCTTTCATTTCTTCCGTGCTTTGGCAGCTCCGCACCCCCTTCCTTCCAAACTCTCCTTTGCGTTAAAATTGTTCCTCGTTCCTTCAATGTCCTTCTCTCCCTTCTCCCTTATTCATCTTCCTAACCTTTCATTTGTCCAATCTGTCGGGTCGGGTATATTGCTGGTGCCCCTCGGCAGCACAGTCATTCTTGGTTACGGGTCCCGCGGGACTCATGGACGTATTTTACTCTCTCACGTCTCTGGGACCGTACCCACCCCATGCATGGCCTGTGTTAACAGAGAGCAAGACAATTCTTCTATATTCTGGCTCCTGCATCTGTGGGCCACTTGCGCATGCCCGAGCGTCACCAAGTTGGCTGCCTGGTGTTGAAGAGCGGCCGACGCGTAAAGGCTGACAGCCTCACCGCCATCTGTGAGCCGGTCGTCTAGAAAATGTGGGAGCCTCGACGTCTCACTGCCCTGTTGCAGGGTCAGAGTGAAGGGATGCGCTCCCAGTTATCCTGGCTGTCTCCATTCGCGAATGTACTTAGAGGCGGCGTGCTAATTATACAAGGCAGTGTCAAATTGGTTTCACCTTCAGCGCACTGACAGTCTGCCCCACTGCCCTGTTGCTGTGCGACGTGATGGCCCGAAGTACAGACGGTACAGACTGCCTGTCGGCAATGCAGTGAGGCTCAGGATGTGAGCTGGCTCACCGAGCCAGACGGCCGGGGCTCGAGTTGCGATATGACATGTTCTCCCACTCTCATGACTATACCGACTGTGCGGTTCAGCACCCCCCCCCTGCCACAGCTACAACGCTAGCTGATAGGAAGGCGTGGAACTTTAGCTTCATTTCCCAATTCGCTCAGTCGGTATACGTGTTGTACCGCCGAGGAGTCGAGGTTCGAATCCCTGATGGGGCGCGAGATTTTTCTGCTGTGCACAGGGTGCAAATAGACTCTGGGGCCCACAGTGGGTACCGGGGCTGCTTTTCTGGGGTGAAGGCCGGCAGACGCCTGAAGCTGACGACACCTCCACGTAGTCTCGATTTTAAGAATTGTGGAGCTGTACCTCCACTCCCCCATATTTCCCTTACCTGTAGCCCTCTTACTGGGAGAGCACTGGGCCACCGCAGACGGCCAGCCGTTCCATAAGCTCGATGAATCCTCAGTATTTCCACCTTCAAGACGGTCTTCTTAGTCATGGCACGGTGTAGTCTGGTACCTGGGTTTCAGTGTTATCTCCAGTTGCCTCTGCCATTAAGGAAAAAGTGCTGTGTTCCTCTCCAAATTCATGTTATCATTACGAGACCACACGGTGTCACATGGAACCAACGTGAATATCTTATCTTCGCTTCGGTGTCCGTGTGTGTGGTTACCAGACGCACCAACTGCTTTAAAAGCGGTAACAAATAGACGTGAGATGTTGAGTTGCACTGCATGCTACACATGCAGCCCAACTACTCCTCCGCTTCCTCCAGCTTTATCTTCCTCGCTGGTCGTGGCTTGATTCGAAGCACTATCCTTGCAGCTCCGCAGAGCGACTGAAGAAGACCACGGAAATCCTCACTCAGGACAATTAGTGTATGAGACGAGATCTGAAGCCGAGACCTCCAGAATATGATACAGGAGCGCTACCCCTTCGAAAGCGACGTGTGAACATAGTGCAAGTGGATATCTAACAGAAACTGCAACCTGTGGCTCGCGAGACTCTGTTTTATCTGTAACATGTATGTCCGAAAAAACAAAGTAAAGGTAAAATGTAAAGCTGTCCCTGTGCTCACTGAATTAAGAACTACAACATGAAGGCGTATGGGGGATTGGTTGTATAGATCCATATTTTTTTACCTCGACACTCCTGGAGTTTGTGTGGTTAGCTTCACGCCCCTACCGCTGTACCTTCGGGGAAAGAACCCCCGGTACCCAGTGGATAGGAGGTTGAATGGACCCCAGAGCCTTTCTGAAAGACGTGAAGAAGAGAATATTCTTGACCCTACCGGGACTCGAACTCCGAACCCTCATTTGCTATACGGACTACTCTAACCCGGCTCCCCAAGAGCAAAATAACCAAGGTTAAAGAGGGCCTTCAACGAACATACATATTGAAAATTGGAGCCCCATGTGAGAACATTCGTGAGCTCCGGTGCCGCAGAGACAAGTGGACTGGATGGCGCCGGTGTTTGGTCACGTGCTTCCCACGCCGCGGGGTTGTACAAAGAGGAAATTCTGGAAAGACCGGAACCGCATAGATAACGACAAAATTAGGGGGGCCATCAGATTGCCATTTGTCTCATGAACCTCCCGTTTCTTCGAAACAAGGGAAGGGGCGGAAGAGGTACGCGCTAATGTCGCGAGGTGCAGTTCCTCTGCATGTAATTTAGGTCATCTGAACTACTTATCACACGGTATCAGTGTCACACTCGACGTCTGCAAACAGACACGGATTGCGTCACTGATACCGTGTATGATTAACACTGCGCCAGCTCACGCAGCCTTGGGAACTGCTTGCTTCGCGGTGTTTCATCTCGGCCCTCGGAAGCATGAAGATACGCTTTATTTTTGGGCAGGGGACAGAACATCAAGTAACTAGAAGTTTCCCAGGCTTCGCCCTCTCGTCCTTCTGGTAAGGTCAGTGCGAAAGTGAACACGTTACTATGTTTATGAGCAGTGGCTTGAGTCAAGGGCCTCCGCGTTTTGATTTGTACCTCCCTGAGCGATGACCATGGACAGTACTGTATTTTGGATTGTGACGCCGTATATCCGGTAGAAGCTTTCTTCTTGGTTTGCTTACTCTTTAACCCTGAACATGGAGGCTATGCGTTCCTCCGAAACGTCGGTGAACTTTTACCGGATCACACAGTATGACAGCCCACATATATAGTCTAATAGCAGTACACTGGTGTGTCCATAGCCAAAGTCACATTGCGACTGACGGTCAGTCAGTAAGTCTTGATGTCGAACCCCATCTGTGGCACATGACCAGATATATTTACCGTTTGACAGTTTCTGTAAACGCTACGTCTCCACTACAAAGCCCAACCGGTTAATGCTGTTTAGAGAAACAGTCGCTGTTTATTGTGGGAACCACACGGAACACACAGACACACTCTGTGGA
>NW_019727443.1:47307-74441 GCF_002891405.2 Cryptotermes secundus
CATTATCCGGGAGGAGGTACTGTCACCCTGTTAGGGCGGCTACACCTAGCCTCTAGCACAGTGACTGAGGGCTCAGGAGAGTAAGCACTATCGTCTAAACCTGATCAAGGTAACAAATTATGTTCCCGAAACGTTTTGTTTGAAATGCGGACAGGGTCCACAGTAAGTCTCGACAAGTTCCGGCGCCGTGCAGCTCTCTTCTCACGTTCCTGTATGATTGCAGGCTTCTGAGCTGTCCACACAGAGGTGCAAGGGGTTCCAGATTCTCTCGAACAAGGAATTCTTCCCAATTCCCTACCAAAGCTGGGAGTTGTTCTTCGAGGAATCCGGAAGTGAAGAAACTATGGAGAAAATCAAGGGAAGTTTTGGTGTCCATGTATGGAACAAACTCAGTAAACTGACGAAAGTTCTTGTTGGGTCCAGGCAACCTTACAGCCTCATGGCTGCGACGGCCTGTCCTCGGGTGTATTCTGTATGTGGACGTGATTTCTGAAAAGACAAGTGTAACAGCAGGTTCTGTAAAATAAAGTTGGTGTTGGGTGCAGTGAACCTTGTTCTATTGTATCGTGGCTCGAGGTCTCCTCCACGGATGAATACTCTATCTGGACGGGATTTCTGACCACGGAATAGGAAGGGTTCCGAAGCTGGGAACAGCAATGAAGCAAGCTGAAAACATTCGGGATAATCTGCAAACCAAAACCTTCGAGCACACCGAACCCCATGTTGCCGCTTCCTTATGAGGGTAACCAGGACTTCAACCCTCCCTGGCGCCTTGACGCCTAGAATTTTCACTACTGCGCATCAAGTGAATTCTCTTTTCTTTACTTTATTACTGTCTCATCTCTTAACTCCTTCTCTCCTGTCTACATCATCATTCTCTCCTATCCCTTTCATTTCTTCCGTGCTTTGGCAGCTCCGCACCCCCTTCCTTCCAAACTCTCCTTTGCGTTAAAATTGTTCCTCGTTCCTTCAATGTCCTTCTCTCCCTTCTCCCTTATTCATCTTCCAAACCTTTCATTTGTCCAATCTGTCGACATTCGTCTGTTTGTATCCTAGCAACGGCGTTGGACTCACCCAGAATGGGTCGGGTCGGGTCGGGTATATTGCTGGTGCCCCTCGGCAGCACAGTCATTCTTGGTTCCGGTTCCCGCGGGACTCATGGCCGTATTTTACTCTCTCACGTCTCTGGGACCCGTACCCACCCCATGCATGGCCTAAGTTAACAGAAAGCAAGACAGTTCTTCTATATTCTGGCTCCTGCATCTGTCGGCCATTTGCGCATGCCCGAGCGACACCAAGTTGTTGAGCAATCTCCCGTTTAAACTGTGTTGACACTGCCCTCGAGCCGCATAACTCGTTCATATTGTGGTCTTACGGGTTATTACCCATCTCCATTTACGGCGAAGATGGATGCAGCATATTCCTCCGAAATGTAGGTACACAGCTACATAACCCAGGAGACTGCGCTATGAATATTGTTATGCCCCCATGCAGTTTTGTATGTTGGTGCGCTGCGAAATTTCATCCAGAAGCAAGATTACAGGTTCATGGATGTTGGGACTGAGGTCCCCACAGCAGGGACTAGAAAACCTTTCACCTTATGGACTGTGACGCCGTGCAGTCCGGCAGAAGTTCATCGACGTGACGACAGGACGTACTGACTCCACCTTCCGGGTCCTCTTGCTGGCTACTTCCTCGTGGTAACTTGTTTGGCCTACACTTCGGCCCTGAAGGTGGCGGCAGTGCCTTCCCCCGAACTTACCGGACAGCACGACGTCACACCTTAGAATCGCTTTAGAGAATTTTTTATGCTGCAACAGTCGGAGCAAGGGAGAGGCACGCGGTAGCGTTGTTCTTTGAGGCACTGTCCTACAAGGCTGAAGGTCACGGTTTAGATTCCCGATGTGGGCACTGGATTCTTAATTAGACCTAATACTTCCACCCGGATTGTGGCGCTGGGGTCGACTCAGCCTCTAATAGAATTGAGAAACAGGAGTCTGCCTGGTGTTGAAGAGCGGCCGACGCGTAAAGGCTGAGAGCCTCACTGCCATCTGTGAGCCGTTCGTCTAGAAAATGTGGGAGCCTCGACGTCTCACTGCCCTGTTGCAGGGTCAGAGTGAAGGGATGCGCTCCCAGTTATCCTGGCTGTCTCCATTCGCGAATGTACTTAGAGGCGGCGTGCTAATTATGCAAGGCAGTGTCAAATTGGTTTCACCTTCAGCGCACTGACAGTCTGCCCCACTGCCCTGTTGCTGTGCGACGTGATGGCCCGAAGTACAGACGGTACAGACTGCCTGTCGGCAATGCAGTGAGGCTCAGGACGTGAGCTGGCTCACCGAGCCAGACGGCCGGGGCTCGAGTTGCGGTATGACATGTTCTCCCACTCTCATGACTATACCGACTGTGCGGTTCAGCACCCCCCCCCTGCCGCAGCTACAACGCTAGCTGATAGGAAGGCGTGGAACTTTAGCTTCATTTCCCAATTCGCTCAGTCGGTATACGTGTTGTACCGCCGAGGAATCGAGGTTCGAATCCCGGATGGGGCGCGAGATTTTTCTGCTGTGCACAGGGTGCAAATAGACTCTGGGGCCCACAGTGGGTACCGGGGCTGCTTTTCTGGGGTGAAGGCCGGCAGACGCCTGAAGCTGACGACACCTCCACGTAGTCTCGATTTTAAGAATTGTGGAGCTGTACCTCCACTCCCCCATATTTACCTTACCTGTAGCCCTCTTACTGGGAGATCACTGGGCCACCGCAGACGGCCAGCCGTTCCATAAGCTCGATGAATCCTCAGTATTTCCACTTCAAGACGGTCTTCTTAGTCATGACACGGTGTAGTCTGGTACCTGGGTTACAGTGTTATCTCCAGTTGCCTCTGCCATTAAGGAAAAGGTGCTGTGTTCCTCTCCAAATTCATGTTATCATTACGAGACTACACGGTGTCACAGCCGTGTGAATGCGCCACATGGAACCAACGTGAATATCTTATCTTCGCTTCGGTGTCCGTGTGTGGTTACCATACGCACCACCTGCTTTAAAAGCGGTAACAAATGGACGTAACTCTTCATGTAAATGTTGAGTTGCACTGCATGCTACACATGCAGCCCAACTAGTCCTCCGCTTCCTCTAGCTTTATCTTCCTCGCTGGTCGTGGCTTGACTCGAAGCACTCTCCTTGCAGCTGCGCAGAGCGACTGAAGAAGACCACGGAAATCCTCACTCAGGACAATTAGTGTATAAGACGAGATCTGAAGCCGAGACCTCCAGAATATGATACAGGAGCGTTACCCCTTCGAAAGCGCCGTGTGGACATAGTGCATGTGGAGATCTAACAGAAACTGCAACCTGTGGCTCGCGAGACTCTGTTTTATCTGTAACATGTATGTCCGAAAAAACAAAGTAAAGGTAAAATGTAAAGCTGTCCCTGTGCTCACTGAATTAAGAACTACAACATGAAGGTGTATGGGGAAGTGGTTGTATAGATCCATATTTTTTTGACCTCGACACTCCTGGAGTTGTGTGGTTAGCTTCACGCCCCTACCGCTGTACCTTCGGGGAAAGAACCCCCGGTACCCAGTGGATAGGAGGTTGAATGGACCCCAGAGCCTTTCTGAAAGACGTGAAGAAGAGAATATTCTTGACCCTACCGGGACTCGAACTCCGAACCCTCATTTGCTATACGGACTACTCTAATCCGGCTCCCTAAGAGCAAAATAACCAAGGTTAAAGAGGGCCTTCAAGGAACATACATACTGAAAATTGGAGCCCCATGTGAGAACATTCGTGAGCTCGGGTGCCGCAGAGACAAGTGGACTCGATGGCGCCGGTGTTTGGTCACGTGCTTCCCACGCCGCGGGGTTGTACAAAGAGGAAATTCTGGAAAGACCGGAACCGCATAGATAACGACAAAATTAGGGGGGCCATCAGATTGCCATTTGTCTCATGAACCTCCTGTTTCTTCGAAACAAGGGAAGGGACGGAAGGGGTACGCGCTGATATCGCGAGGTGCAGTTTCTCTGCATGTAATTTAGGTCATCTGAACTACTTATCACACGGTATCAGTGTCACACTCGACGTCTGCAAACAGACACGGATTGCGTCACTGATACCGTGTATGATTAACACTGCGCCAGCTCACGCAGCCTTGGGAACTGCTTGCTTCGCGGTGTTTCATCTCGGCCCTCGGAAGCATGAAGATACGCTTTATTTTTGGGCAGGGGACAGAACATCAAGTAACTAGAAGTTCCCCAGGCTTCGCCCTCTCGTCCTTCTGGTAAGGGCAGTGCGAAAGTGAAGACGTCACTATGTTTACGAGCAGTGGCTTGAGTCAAGGGCCTCCGCGTTTTGATTTTTAGCTCACAGAGCGTTGACCATGGACAGTACTGTATTTTGGATTGTGACGCCGTATATCCGGTAGAAGCTTTCTTCTTGGTTTGCTTACTCTTTAACCCTGAACATGGAGGCTATGCGTTCCTCCGAAACGTCGGTGAACTTCTACCGGATCACACAGTATGACAGCCCACATATATAGTCTAATTGCAGTACACTGGTGTGTCCAAAGCCAAAGTCACATTGCGACTGACGGTAAGTCAGTAAGTCTTGATCTCGAGCCCCATCTGGGGCTCATGACCAGATATATTTACGGTTTGACAGTTTCTGTAAACGCTACGTCTCCGCTACAAAGCCCAACCGGTTAATGCTGTTTAGGGAAAAAGTCGCTGTTTACTGTGAGAACCACACGGAACACACAGACACACTCTGTGGGCAGAATGCAGAGTTTTAGTATGTTCAGTCCGAACCTCACAGGAGACATTACGTCTCCGCTACAAAGCCCAACCGGTTAATGCTGTTTAGGGAAACAGTCGCTGTTTACTGTGAGAACACACGGAACACACAGATACACTGTGTGGGCAGAATGCAGAGTTCTAGTATGTTTAGTCCGAACCTCACAGGAGACATTACGTCCCCGCTACAAAGCCTAACCGGTTAATGCTGTTTATTGAAACAGCCGCTGTTTATTGTGAGAACCACACGGAACACACAGACACACTCTGTGGGCAGAATGCAGAGTTTTAGTGTGTTCAGTCCGTACCTCACAGGAAACATTACGTCTCCGCTACAAAGCCCAACCGGTTAATGCTGTTTAAAGAAACAGTCGTTGTTTATCGTGAGACCCATAGGGAGAGCCGTACACAATCTCTCATTACATAACTGACCCACATCGTGCAAGCTAGCGCCCCTTTCATCAGGACCAACAGTTACGCAACTGATATGGTAGGGTGAACTTATAATGGCTCAGCAGGGAAACGCCTCGGTGTCAGTGTCACGAAGGCGCCCGACGTGTGAACACGGCGTCAGTTTCTTGCGGACAGATGACGGCGCCCTCTGTCCTGCCCTCCACCAAGAAGCAACTGCGGAGGAGTGCCACCATTCGAATCACAACGGGTTTACTTCCAATAACGGTGAGTGTCCGAACACATGCAGGGCACGGCAATATTCACGTGAATCTGGTCGCCAGGCAAAGGCGATCAGTTCTCCCCGTCATACTGTTTGCCCAGAGCCCACTGTGGGCTCAGTGGAACATTAAGGCGACATCAATAGCCAGGACTGAACCAGTTCTGTTGCTGTGTGTGTCCGTCATTTCCCTAGCCTCAAATGACCGAGTGAGATCGAAATTGCAGAGCCCCAAAGGCCGAGGGGGAACTTAGACGCCAGCCACTGGCAAACAGGCGACCGCGGAGACTTGGTTCCACTTTCATGAGCAGTTCAGCGAATCCACGAGGAATACGCCGAGGGAGTAAGCGTTACGGTAACTGGTGCTCTGGGAACGGTCCGTTCCAGTCAGGGGCTCTCTTTACGCTTTCACTCCATGCATATGCCTTGAGAGTACCTGGAACAGGCCACGACCGCTTCCTGCCAAATCTGTCCCACTTCATGTATCACCGTAGCATTCCACCCCCCACCCCCCCTCGCAAGTATACTTATCGCTACTGGTTTCATTTTCCAGACATGCGGCGCGAAGATGAAGCGAACATTGGTTTGGTTGGTCTGTCTGTTTTTGGTGCTGTGCTACGGCGGTACGTGGTACTACAGCACAACGCGTCAAGTGCTCGCATGTGCTAATGACAACTCATTTGCAAGAGATGTGTTCTTGAAAGCCAACAAAACATCAACAGGTGTCGGAGCACGCGAACCCTGCAATGCCGTACGAGAGGGCCTTCGCGATCAGCCAGAAGGAGTCTTCCAAAATGAAGAGGTGAAATTGAACTCTGAAAGATCACATGCAGTTACACACACAGACTCAGTCACAGGGAAAAATCAGCTCAACTTCACTGACCACGCAAAGTACAACAAATCAGAAGCAACAAAACTGTCAACACCGACACAATCGGGCGTCGAACCAACAACCGAAACAATTATCTTCACAGACAACGGGCAGCTTTCAGAGCGAAACGTTGTTCAACAGGAACCAGTTCCTGGAGAAAAGCACATCATATTTCTTGAAACATGCTGTGTTTTAAACGATTCCGTATCAAGCAGTCAGTTAGGTTTAATTATCCATCCTCGGGGTGCTTGCGCGGTTGCATCTGCCGCAAACACGAACCCTGACATGACGGTGTACCTCCTATACACGTGCTCGGTGCGCGGCGGCCTCGGTGGCTCACCTGAATACGTGAAGCAGATGTTGTCGTATCCCAATGTGAAGCTGTGGAAGCTCACTGTCCCGGAGTACATGTGGGGGACTCCGCTGCAGAACTGGGACTTCATGGGGAAAGTGAAGTCGTCCCGTTGGCCACTGCCTCACTCCAGCGACATCCTCCGTTACGTGACCCTCTGGAAGTATGGCGGCATATACGTGGACCTGGACTTCGTGTTCCGGAAGTGAGTACACTGCACTGGACATGTCTAAATGTAGCTCAGTGGGTATAGAGACTTGGTGAGCCGAAGGGTGCGGCTGTGTCCACACCACCTTAGCCTGGGCACTAGGCGCAGGTGAGTGGCCAGCTTGAAGCCCGGCCGCTGAGTACGCCTTAGACACGGTCTGGTTGCTATGAAGAGAATTTTTTTATTCTTCACCCGTCCAACCAATAGGAAGCTGTTATACTGACTGAGCTATCCCGGGCCACAGTCCAAAACTGATAACACTTCTCGTTCCTTCCGACAGGCCCCTTGCCCGACTGGGGACCAACTACGCTGGGGCACAATATGACGGTTACATAGCCAGTGGCGCCCTCAATTTCGACATGGACACTGCCGGGCGGGTTGCAGCACACCTGTGCCTTCGTGACATCCAGAGGAACTTCCAAGGATACTCGTGGGACCAAAACGGTCCGGCCGTGATCACCAGAGTCCTTGAGAACTTGTGTGGCACCAAACGCGTAAGTGTTGGTTCTGAGGTCCTCACAGCGGTGTATACAAAGATGGCTGTCGTATGGGATGCGACGTTCTCACTTTTTGCTGTATGCTTGTTTGGTTTACTTTTGACCCCGTAGATGGAGGCAGTACGTTCTTTCGAAATGTTCGTAAACTCACACCAAACTACAGTGTATCACATCCCAGAAGATAGTATTCTCGAAATATCTGAAGTATTAACATTCCGGGGAAGGCATAAGCAAAATTCCACGTACGCCATTTTGTTTTAAACCACCACTGAGTGTGAAGCACAGACATTACGAGTTGTCTGTCGCACTTTATGCATATTAAGTGAAGTTCATCAACTGCGCAAGCTATGTACCGTCAAATGACATCACAGTTTCATCTGTCAGTTGGAAACTGTACATGTCCAATGACCGAGACGCGAAAATATTCCTTTTCCACCTCATAAGTTCGCGTGTCCACAATGCTAACTTCTCATTCTTCCGACAGGTGTCTAACATGACGAGGCAGGAATGTCTGGGCTTCGCCGTCCTCCCGCAAAAGGTATTCTACGTCATTTCTTATCCAGCCTGGAGGCTCCTGTTCAATCCTTCTCAGAGCAAGGAAACCATGAAGAAGGTGGCGGACAGTTACGGGGTGCATGTGTGGAACAAGATGAGCAGCCAAGAGAACGTCACTGTGGGGTCGGAACAGGCGTACGGCCTGCTGGCTGCGACTTATTGCCCGCGCGTGTATTCGAACTCTGGTCCGATATTCTGATAGACTGATGCTGTGTGTGTCATATGAGGAGATGTATTCGGGAGGAACCCGTTTCGAATCTTGGTCAGGACACCAACTATTCTGAATGAAGGATTTCAGTTGTCCGCAGTCTCTCTGGGCAGATGAAGCCTCGAGTGCTCACTTGCACGCTCCGTCCAGTTTACTGTTCATTGATCATCCAACCTAATTAAGCCACAAACAAATTAATGCAGGTATATATGTTATCGAGTGATGCGTCGAGGCCATTTTTTTTCGACTGATGCCATATGTCAGACACGGAGAGTAAGTATGTCTTCTGTAAGCTCAAACAATTATCGGTACATGAAACTGGTTAATAAATGTAATTCCAGTGATGGAGGTTAGCTCTTTCTAAGCTGTCTCACCCCCCCCCTCATCTGAGGACGGAAACAGACCCAGTTTCCCAAACGTTGCGTTTTCTAGTTTTCAGAATATCGGACGATGGTAAAAAAAAGGTAAAGCTATCCCTGTAACAGGCCGTGGAGGCCCATAGTATTGTGAGACGTCGAGGCTCTCACATTTTCTAGACAATCGGCTCACAGTTGGCGGTGAGGCTGTCAGCCTTACGCGCCGGCTGCCCTTTAATCCTAGGACGATTCCTGGTACTCATTTCTGTTAGAGGCTGAGTCGACCCCAGGGCCATAGTAAGGCTGGAAGGACTAGGTTAAATGAAAAATCCAATAACATCATCGGGAATCAAGCCCGAGACCTTTCGGCTTGTAGTATAGTGCCTCGACCAACTGCGCTGTCCGCCCATGCACAAAGTCAAAAACAAAAAACAATCTAATTCTGAGTATACATACAGGGTGTTTCACGACTTTAGGGCATAACTGCAGGAGGTGATTTCCTAGGTTTTTGTGAGCAAAAAAGTTCATATAAACATGTGTTCGATTTTGGACGGTTACGGAGTTATGACCGTTTTAAACTCAGAATAGAAGGTAACGATTACTGACAATAAACGGAACAAAATAATAAACCAGCATAATGCATGATACATTTAAAGTATGAATGTAAAGTTAACTTTGTAAAATTACCTTTAATTTGAATTTATTTGTGCTTAAAGCTGATTTTCGAAAATGCCACCGCCGGCCGCAANCCTAAAGTCGTGAAACATCCTGTATACATATATACACATATGAGAACATAGGCTTTGTCATTGCCTGTGAGAAGCAGCATGCATGGCATTTCAGTAGAACCATCAGCTGAAGAGGGTCACGTGTAAGCTCATTGTCACTTAGCGTGACGGTTATTGTGTCGAGGGTCTGAGGAGTTTGTTCCCGGTGGCGCATATTCGTAACGTGTCGTCACAGTTACGACACCATGTAATATGTTATCTTTTTGCAGCAGATTCCTCCGCAACGTCGGTAACGATCAACCAGATTACACGGCCTTAAACCTCAGAAGATAAAATTGTCCGTGGATTTAATTAAGCTCCGAGTATTCTTAACCGGGTGAGCAGCTTCAGGCCCCGGCTGCTTCACCCCCGGTCTGAACCGTCTGGACGCGGTGTAAGGAGTAGCCTACTCGCTTTACCAGCCGCGCTATTCTGAGCCCAGAAACTGAACAGTTCAAAACGCGGACTGTAACAGCTTTTTGTACAGTGACAGATAAGGTCTTTGCAAATACGAGTATGTTAACTGGGGGATGCTTTCATTCCCATAAGCCCAGTTAGTATAAATATAATTAGTATAAAGCTGTAGGGTAAGGCATTCCTTTCGCTGGAATCTCTGACGCAATGTTCTTACCGTGGGAGTTCCTAGATACTTTTCAGATTAGAACTTAAATAAATATTGATAACCATATCTCTGAGCAGTTACCTCGTATCAGTTGCCTAGGAAGTGACGAAAGATGTCCTTGCATAACGAACTGAACCCAGTAATTATAAAGAGATATCCATGCGCACCGGAAAGGCGAAGGGGAAACCAGGCATCTGACTCCATCCCACGGATTTCTGGAAAATAAACCGAAAGAAACAAGGAAATGATACCAAATATTAACGCAAGAAATTCAAGTTGTTAAAAAGAATTCTACCGCGAACACCTTAGATGTATAATTAAAAATAGTCTTAGATGATTAAACCTAAGTTTGTAAGAACATTTTCTGGCTCCTCCCCCTTCACCACGAGATACCGTGGCGGCAGCCGAGGGTGCGTGGTGCACTACAGGGAACGTCAAGGAATAACACAGTGGGAGTGACAGATTTGCTGGAGCTGAACCTTAGACAATTACAACAAGAGACATTAAATATAATAAGGTACTGTAATGGGAGGGGGGACGCACACAATACTAAGCCATTGTAGGCCCCAACGAGCCCTCTGTCCAAGCGGTCCAAGCGGTGCAAGCGATTACCGTACATAATGATAAGAGTACGAAATTAATTTCATATCTTCAGGTGTTCTGCGGCAGGAACCAGACAACAGAATTTACATTTTTATTGTAATTACATATATGTATGTGTGTGTATTAGGAGATACTGTAGCACCGAAGTACCTAACTCCTTGGAGTAGAGTGCTTTTGAGAAGCTAATAGTCGTCCAGCTGATCACGACATTCCTCGCCTTTTACAGGACCTGAAATTCATTACCGTCTTCAAAAGAGAGCCAGCCATTGATGGTGCTTTGTGAGCGAAATGAATCCAGAGAATATTCCTCATTCCATCAAATTCTCCATAAGCATTATCACCAGTACAGGTACAATAGGACATATGGAAGCCGACGTGCCGAGGGGACCAAATATGGATTCCACCTCACACTAAATGAAATCTTAACTATTGTAATTTACTGTAATCGATTGTAAACAATTTTAAGTATTGTAACTTTATTCTCTTATTGTAAACAGCCAATGTACAGTAAATGACTTGTCCTATATCATGTAACAATGATCTATAGAGACGAAATAAATAAATAAATTCTGTATAACAAATAGTCCAGCAGATACAAAGCTTCATTTTGGGCGACAGGATCACATCGAGGACAGGGAGTAGCAAGTGGATTACGACCATTACGACCGATTAGGAGATTAGGAGAACGATCTAGTTACCCAAGTCGCGTACAGATGACAGTAGTTTGTATACACAGATGACTGCAGATGACCGTGCAGTGTTGCTAACGTTGCAACCGTTGCAACCCTTATATGCCTTTTATGGTGTTGGTAGGTGTTGAGGAAAGGTTGTTGTTCCGTTCATTTATTTATATTTGTGTTTTCATTTAATATGTATTACTCGTACGTTTAATTTGTTGTCTGTGTAAGAGAATTAGCCTTATTGGTAAGCACAGAAAATATTCAAATTTCGGATTAAAATGAGTGATGAGGATGGATCATCAGATCGTTCTTTTTCGACACTTGTTTGTCCATCAATGGAAGACGAATTTAATGACGATATTGACGATGCTGATGAAGATGTTGATTTCGATGAGGCCCTCATTCCTGCTTTAGGAAAGAAGTCTGCAGAAATATTAATTGACATTGATGAGAATCGCAAGAAAGTAATAACTCTAGACGACGATAACAGAAATTTGGAAGAAGTATTTTATAAAGCTANGCTCAGATGACTGCAGATGACGACGATGACGACCGTGCAGTGTTGCTAACGTTGCAACTGTTTTATGTTTTATGGTGTTGGTCCGTGTTGAGAAAAGGTTGTTTAGTTCATTGATGTATATCTGTTTTGAGTTATTATGTATTACTCGTACGTTTAATTTGTTGTTTGTGTAAGATAATTTGCCTTATTTGTATTAGTTGTCTGTGTAAGAGAATTAGCCTTATTGGTAAGCACAGAAAATATTCAAATTACGGATTAAAATGAGTGATGAGGATGGATCATCAGATCGTTGTTTTTCGACACTTGTTTGTCCATCAATGGAAGACGAATTTAATGACGATATTGACGATGCTGATGAAGATGTTGATTTCGATGAGGCCCTCATTCCTACTTTAGGAAAGAAGTCGGCAGAAATATTAATTGACATTGATGAAAATCGCAAGAAAGTAATAACACTAGACGACGATAACAGAAATTTGGAAGAAGTATTTTATAAAGCTATTGCAGAAGATGCCACTTTCAAAGAATATGTCGATTCGACAGTAATATTCCAGATATTCAATCATAAATTTAACACCTGGGTCGATCTTGACAGTTCAAAGGAACTCGCTGATGGAACCCGTCTGAAAGCAATATTTGAAGCAAAAGCGAAACCAGATACAGGAATTGGTCATTCTCATAAATCAAGAAAGTGCAGAAAAAGGAGACGTTCATATTCTTCAGATGATAGTAGCGGTAAGAATCGCAAATGTAAGACATTGTGTTCATCAGAAGAAAACTTGAACGAAAAGAAAAAAGTTTGCCATTCAGTGAAGACATGTTCATCAGATGATGAAAGATGTGCAAGTACTACTGTTCCAGTATCTTGTCATCATGCAAATGGCTCTACACAGTTTGATGGGCAAGAAGTTCAAAAATGTAAGATGGTCACAGGCTCAATAGACACTTTATGGAAAGAACAGGTTTCAGGATCAAATTCATCTCCAACGGTCTCCCAAGGTTTGTTGTTTCGTCAGTTATTAATAATGATAATAGTTAGCAAGGTTAGGAAATGTAAAAGAAATGAAACGTTTTGAATTACTTGTAACAGAACGACTGCAGAAGTGAGCACAAAAAGTTTTGAATGGTCATGTCAGATTTTAATGTATAGAATTTGCAGCCAAAAACTTTTTTTAACTTTTGTTTTACAATTTTGGACAACCATAGTGTTTGAATATACTTCATTAATGAAAAGCAAGTGTTTATTCCCATTTAAATAATGGCAAATTGTGTAGTACGTGATACGTGCCTGTTCATATATATATGGATAAAATACAGAGGATGACAATGAAACTGAGCATGTTACATTATCTTGTATGTTATTTTTGTTATCAGCATACTAGATTTAGTCCATAACAGTGTATAAGGTAAAAAGGTAAAGCTATCCCTGTAACAGGCTGTGAAGGCCCGTAGGGTTGTGAGACATTGAGGCTCCCACATTTTCTCTAGACAGTCAGCTCACAGATAGTGGTAAGGTCAGCTCTATGCCCTTTATCCCCCAGGAAGATTCCTGGTACTCATTTTTGTTAGAGGCTGAGTGAACCCCAGGGCCATAGTTTGGCTGAAATTGAAAAAATTGAAAAAAATCCACCTCATCAAGATTTGAACCTGCTACCTTCCAGATTGTAGCATAGTGCCTCAACGAACTAAACTACCATCTGGCCTTGTGTATTTCACATATGTTATTGAAAAATGTGAAAATGTGTTACATAATTAATACAAAAACTCCAGGAGTGCCTACTTTTTTAAATTGATTTTAGGACTTTTTTTCTTATATGTGGTATTTTAGAACAGTCATTCTTGTAACATTTTAATATTGGTTAGAATTTGCCTGCAAGAATTACATGACAAAGTGCTTAACTAATTAGGCACTACCCCATGAATACATATGTATAGATCCACATGGTCTTCTTGACCTTGACACTAGATTGAGGTGAGTGGCCAGCTTAATGCACCGGCCACTTTATCCTTGGGGAAAGAGCCCTTGGTAGTCACTGGATGGGAGGTGCAGTGGGTACATTTTACACATTACTTCATTCAGTATGCAGTAGGGCACAAATGTGAGAGGCTTTTTCAAATGAAACTCATTTTGGGTATTTTTCTGTGAGAGGAAGCAGAGTAAATGGATCTTCTGCATGAAGAACTTGCTGGATTCCTGCTAGAATCTCTGCATAACAGTGGCAATTTCCTGAACAGGCTGAGTGCAGCGAAGTCACGTCGCCATGATGACCCGCAGCCAGCTATATTTGCTGGCAGCCCCAGGAACAGTTTCTTTTGAATAATCCTCATAGCTTTGTGCTTTAATAACTGGATGCAGGAAATCTTTTTGCTTTACAGGTGAACTATGTGCTTTGTCTCTGGGCCTGACCAGCAAGCATCCAGTGTCAGCCCTTCATGAGTTGTGCACCAGGCTGCGTTGGGGAGCTCCTCAGTTTGAAATGCATGAGCAATGTTTAGTTTCTTCAGATCCAAAGTTTTTAATGAAGGTGCTATATAGTTTTTACTTTTTTAACAGAGCGAATTTTTATTCATATACATATTATCTTGTGCTAATTTATGTTAATTTAACTAATATAATATACCGATAGAATATTGTGATGGGCTTTTGAAAATGTTTTTAGTAGATTTCTTAGCAGCTTCTCTCAAGTGCATACTACAATTTAGGGATATTGTAAATTTAAAACTAAAAGGGATACTGGTTTGAAAATCATTACAGTACAGACACGTAACTGAGATCAAGGTGAGAGAACAATATATGTTATTGCTGAGTTGTGTACCATTGTAATTCATAACAGTATTTAATGTTATTTATCACATATCAATTTCAAATCTGTAAGAATCTGAAATGTTCAGAAGACAATAATGTTGAGCTGATGCTTAGTTTTGTAGCATAAAAGGGGACATTGTAGACATTAAAACATCTGAATGTGTTGTAACTGACAGAAGGTGATGAGTAAGATCTAAAAGTTTGTGACGATGGTACACTAATACAAATATTATGTTTCTGGGTGTTATCCATCGTCCTCTTTTTTATTTAAAAACACAGTGTTTCAGATACTGAATTCTATCTCCGTCTTTGGGTAAAACATACTCAGTTGGGCCCAATTGATGGAGCTGGCCCCTATCTTCAAAACGTGTTTTAGGCAAAAATGGGATGCTGGATAACGTCCAGAAACTTAATATGTGTAGTGATGAGTGATGATGAATAGCGTGAGAACAACAGGTTATGAAAGATGTTGGGCAGAAGGACATAGCAGAAAGAGCTCTGAGAAGACAGAAATAGGCAGAGAGGTTTGGTTTCTAGAGGACTCTAGGGCACTCTTCTTGGTTGGCTTATTCTTTGACACTGAAGATCAAGGTAGTGCAGTTTTCTGAAATGTTAGTAAACTTCTGTCAGACTACACAGCATGAAATCCCAGAAGACAATCTGAGTCATTCCCATAACTTCCATGCTGCTTGTATAGCGTTGAATGTTTGGATGACAGTAAATAATGAATTGGAAAAATGTGGAAGGAAGTGGTGTTGGGCTGATTTATGGACTCTGGTGGCTTTCATCTGGAGGGACTGAGGAAAACCATGAAGAACCAACCTGTCAGGATAATTGGTGTGAGAGCCAAGAGTTTTTTTTTTTCCTTAGTGGGGGGGGGGGAGTCCAACTGGGTCCACTCGGCATGGCAGCCACTGATTGTCCTAGGTGATTATGATGATGGAGAATTTGGTGGAATGAAGATTGACAAGGGAAACCAAAGTACTCTGAAAAAACCCGCTCCAGCGCCACTTTGTCCACCACAAGAGCCACGAGTTAAAGTGGCAGCTGTCTGCAAGTGAGAAGCATCACTGCTCATGCAAACTTGCTTGTTTGAAAGCAAAGTTTCACATTTGTACAAAACTGTGATTGTTTTATCTGTTAGCTTGATTAAGGTCTTGTTTCATTCTCAGGTGACTGTTCGAGGCCACACATATATTCCTGACACACCTTCAAGAAGGAAGCAGTTGGCAAAAGCTGCAGCTGCTGAATATTGTCTCAAGCAACTTGGAGTACTCAAGTAGCTCTGTGGAGTATGGAATTGTTAAGATTTCTACTAGCACTGACTTTTTGAGTATTCTCTGTCGTTATTAGGTGTTAGGGTGATTTACCCTCTCACAAAGATTTACTTTGGAAATGCCTTCACAGATTGATTGTGACAATATCATAAAATATAATTTTTCAGATTGAAGTACCTTTAACGGGAAACAAAAATCTCTTAGACTGGACACTGTGATTGTAGCTGTCCTTCCATTTGTTGAAGTGCCTCTGGCACTCATCTTTTGGGATGTGGTTCAAATCCTGTGTCATGCACTGGATCTCGGATGGCCTCAGATATCACCTATCTTTGTGGGTACTTTTCAGTATGGGCATTAGAGCAAGTTAGGAATTATAGGCATAGTGTAACATTTCTGGTGTGTTCATGCCATTTTGTTTGTCACAAAAACCAGATAAAGCGTGTTGGGTATAAAATATGCTATTGATTTTTGTGTATTTTCTTAAGAATATTTTTGCTGTGATAAAAATATTTAGCAAGTTAGGCGCACTAAGTGCACTAAGACAAGTGTGTGTCGCTAGTTTTGTGAAGTGTTTGACACTCACAAATGCTTTGAAGCGGAGTGTGACAGATTGTTTAGGGCTGAGCTATGTGCACTGTTCCTAATTTCTCGACTGTTATGTGTTACTACGGTTACATAAAACAGAATCTCTCTGTTGTTATGTGTGTGAGAATATATATAAAACGCCCTTGTGTATCAAAAGTTAGTCTTAATAAAGCAGGGGTAGATTGAACACTGATTCGTACTTATCATTCGATCCATGTAGCAGTGACAATAACAGGTTGTGGGCCCTGTGTGTGAAACTGTTCGTGTTGTAGTCATTTCAAGAGATTTTGTTTTGTATGGAGAAAATGTTTTTGCAGTGCACTGGTGAGTTTTTGTATTTTGATTTTGTCACAAAAAATCTACAGCCTCAGGTTAGTGATATGGATAGAGAGGCCTGCTTGAAGTCAATATCTGATTTGCCTAGAACAGGCATGTCAAACTCAACTTGTACAGAGGGCCACCTCAGCCCTATAAATAATAGTCCAGGGCCGCACTTCAAAATAGAAATATACATTAGATTTTGATACAAGGAAATTTAATTCTATTTATTATTTAGGAATAATTTCAATATAATTACCTAAAGTCACATATCTTACAGTTTTAAAAAGCAAGACTGCCATTTTTTGACAAGTATCAAACAGCTTTTCAATATGTAAAAAGAGAGATTACACAAGAAATTATGTTAGAAATAGCAAAACATTGAATTTCCTGCAGCCTGCTAGTTTATGTCTGCGTGAGACTTCTTGTCTTCTGGTCTGTTGGAAAATTGTCTTTACAAAAAATATTTCTGCTAAAATTTTAATATTGATTTTAATATCAATTAGCTCTAAAAGTTGAGGGGCCGCACTTTGTGGCTATGGGGGCTGCATGTTTGACACGGCTGGCCTAGAACATTATTGAAGGATTGTCGCACACTGAGTAGGCAGCCTTGTGGGAGGAAGGTCTTGCATGTTCAGTGAGGTGTCTGATGTAGTGATTTTGGTTTCCATAATTAGAATGTAGTGACTTCCTATGGATAATATAATGATATGTGTTATTACATGATGGTTTACCCTCACGGATGTTTTGGGCACAGACTAACATACCTCGCTGAGTCCCACTATCCTGCTCTGTTCTAGTGTTACCTCAAAGCCTGTAATGTCTTTATGAAATGTTGGAGAAGTCAGTACATAAACACATTTACTGGGATTTCACCCGCTGGGCGAACCATTTTTCTTAGACACAAACTGGAATTTGAAAGTACTACATTAAAGATTGAAAAATTGTCAACAAGTACTGCATATTTTTTTCTATTTCATGCTTTCAGTAGCTACATTTTCTCTTGAATGACATATGCACACACATACACAACCTGTCGTGAGAAAGCATTGCCAGTCAGTATGTTCAAGTGTAGCAGGGACATTTCATTTTATTGATCTCCACTGTCGGGATTAGAGGAAATGTTAAATAATATATAGACATACATTTAAAAGTATTTATTGGCCAACTACATCTAAACTGCAGAAAAGTATTGAGAAGTTTTTAGTATACAATCCATTGCCTTATTTTCAGTTTATCTTGAGAACTTGGTCACACGCACACGTGAATGCAGTCTGGCCCCTCAGATATTTCGCAGATAGATATAGGTCATGTTGCTTCATGATAGCTTGTAGTTTGTTCTAAATCCTATACTGATAGAGTCAGAACAGGAAATTACACAAAAGAGAATTTCATTTGAATTTAAAGAGGTCTTAAGATTTGTGTATATAAAAACAGTAAGTTTATAACAAGATCATGATCTTCTGACATGTGATGCCATGTGGCGTGGTAGGTGAGTACCAGTATTTCAGAGGGACTGCCCATCTCCAGCATCAGCATTGAAGATGAGGTGTACCCTGAAGATGGATGCAGCAGTTTCCTCTAGAATAATGCTACTCATCTACCAAACCACGATGTTATATCCCATAGGATCATATTGTTTGAAGACTCACCACCAAGATAAATGTTAAATGTCACATGAAGGCAGAACATTATGGCATTTTTTTATGTCCAGTATTTTCCTTTGAGGTTCTCACAGGTGACCCTGAAGATTACAGTATGTGATGTCATGTAGTCTGATACATATATACCTACATTTTGCAGAAATCTGTCTGGGCCCTCAAAAATGTGGTAAATGTCTACCAGACTATATGATAGCATAGTTGGGTGAGGCACTACACTACAAGCTGGAAGGTCGTGGGTTTGAGTCCCGATGAGGTAGATTTTTCCAATTTACCTAATCCTTCCAACTGCACTGTGGCCCTGGGGTCGACTCAGGCTCTAACAGAAATGAGTCCAAGGAATCTTCCTGGGGGTAAAGGGTGGCCAGAGCATAAGGCTGCCAACCTCAGCGCCATCTGTGAGCAGATTGTCTAGAGAAAATGTTGGAGCCTGGATGTCTCTCAAACCTACAGGCCTTCACAGCCTGTTACAGGGGTAGCTTTACCATCATCTATATGATGTTACATCTCAAGTAACAGTGATCTTCACTAATCTTAGTATTTTATATAATAAACAATAAAATAAATATCTGAGCTTGTGAGTTGGCCAGATACCTTGTTTAATGATTACATAATTCCAAGGCAGACATTTCGAAGGATATATTGAAACAGAGTTCAGCAGATTGATAGAATCATTTACAGCATGAGATTTGAGGTTTTACAGTGGTGAAAATTCATATTGTGGTTTTCTGATTTATGTGGCACTATGTAACATGGAGAGCAGTGAGCAGTGAGCACCACTTGTCTGCAGAAACTGGCTACTTAAATGACATTTTGTGCCACCACTGTTCAGACCACAGTGCTCCCAACTCACACCTTATTAAAACCAAATTAAACTGGTAATTTTCTTGCAGTACATGTAAATATATATATGAATGGTTATAAAAGAAAAATTATAAGAAATTGCATATCTGATAAACTCATGAGTATATACAATCCTAATCTAAAGTTAAATTGCCTGTATAAGGATGGAATGGTTGCAGAAGAAAGCTGAAAATTTGTATTTAGAAGGGAAAGAGAGGATGCCTAGAGGTAAAGCAAGTTAAAGCAGTCCCTGTAACAGGCTATTGAGGCCCATAGGGTTGTGAGACATTGAGGCTCCCATGTTTTCTAGACAGTCAGCTCACAGATGGTGGTGAGGTTGTCAGCTTTACGCGCCGGCCACCCTTTACCCCCAGGAAGATTCCTGGTGCTCATTTGTGTTAGAGGCTCAGTCGACCACAGGGCCATATTGCTGCTGGAAGGATTAGGTCAATTGAAAAATCCAGTGACCTAATTGGGAATTGAACCCATGATCTTCTAGCATAGTGAGTGCCTCAACTGACTACACTACCGCATGCCTCAGGATACCTAGAGTATTACATAATTGTATATAATAAAAATACATTTTAAAAGCTCTTCCCAGAGACAGTGTTCTTTAAAATGAATTGTGAAGTGGAAGCCAGTGTAGCAGTCTGCTGCATTTCCTGCCCTCACAACCCACTGCTTGCGTTTCATACTCTGAATATAAAAATCTGGTTTTGTTCACAATTCATTGAAACAGCAATTCTCAAACTGACTTGTATCATTCTATAATATGTGTTTTTAAATCCCCTGATACTATGGGGCTAGTGACCAGGTTTCAAATTGGGGGACACCAATATCTATATTAAAACCAGTTTGTGAAAGTATACGGTTAACAGCACGTTGAGCAGAAGGAATTAGAAATGAATAAGGCTATAATGAACTCTTCACTCATAATAAAAAAAACGTTAAATTCATGTGCAGTTATTTACTGTTAGGTTACAATATTCAAATTCAGATTCGTGAGGGGTCAAAAATATGTAGGCTCACTAAATGAATGAACAGTCAGTATTAAGGCTTCACTGTGCACTTCAAACTCATGTTGCAATAGAGCATCACATTCTTATTTTAATGCAGTCCAGAGTCAATAAAGACTTTTCTTTATCATGATTGTGTTTTGGAGGCCATGGTTGATTGTTAAATATGTAACTATGAAGGTGTAACATTCATTTTATTTATTCTGAAAACTAAGACTTGGTGAGAGAATATATTGGACATAGAATGTTTCTATTTTATGTACATCTCTTGTTTGAGACATTCTTCTCTACAGTACATCTTTAGCATGGAGTTCTTTGTTTAAACATAACTGATTTAAATGAAAATTGAAAAGCCTTGACAGTTCTCATATCAGATTTCACACAAATCCAACCAACAGTTCTTGAGTTGTGCCATGTATACGGACGGACTGAGCTCATACCTAAAATGCAGTGTTCTGTGCATATCCACTTTACAGTACTGCAGTCCATGGTCAGTAATCATTATAGCATAATAATTCTTTCTAAATATCAAACATGATGAATCTATTTAATATATATGATACAAAATTTACAATTTATACATGTCTTTAAGTGGTGATCTGAGTTGTTATATTTGTCGGGGCTCCTAATGAGGAGAGACAAGAATTTACTTCTTTTACTTGTCTCAGTAAATGTTTTCAGGTTTACAGTATTTTACGTTTCCGACGTGATATTTAATGTTAAATTCTGAAATGCAATACACTTGTGTTAGAGAATAATACTAGACTATGCCCACGGAATTCCTATCTTAATACTATATAGACAGATTTTCAAATTATACTGTGTACATGTATGTGCACCTGGCAGTGTATCAGTAGTTTTATTTAATGGTGTACAGATACATCAAGCAAAGACGCACTAGTGTCAGATGCCTATATCTACGAGGTGGTATCAGAAAGTTCCCAGACTGCTATTGCTGTAACTACCTCAGAGAAAGATGAGAGGGGAGGCCAGCGTCACCCTTCTGCAAGCCTATTGCACCAGTCTGCCATGTGACATCATGCTGTGAACACGTATTGTTTTTACTTGAGTGCTTTTTCAGCTTTGTCTCGTTTTGTCTGTGATGGATGGCAAAATTGAGCAGCATGTCTGCATCAAGTTTTGCGTGAAGCTCGGTAAATCCACTACCTAAACCCTTAAAATGCTTTGTGAGGCTTTTGGAGAATATTCGTTAAGCCAGAAGGCAGTCTTTGAATGGCATTCATGTTTCAAGGCTGCTTGAGTGTCAATTGAAGATGACAAATGTTCAGGGTGACCAAGCACCAGCAGAATGATGGGAAATGTTGCAACAATTCGAGAACTCATCAGCAAAGACCATTGCCGAACAATCCACGAGCTTGCAGACACCATTGGGATCAGTTATGGAGTTTGCCAGGAGATCTTAACAGAAAATTTGAACATGCGCCGCACTGATCCTTCATCATGACGTGCCCACCCACACGTCCCTGAAAACTACTAACAACAACATGGGTATCGTTCCCTATCCTCCCTACTTGCCGGACTCAGCCCCCTGTGATTTCGCTTTGTTTCCGAAATTGAAAATGAAACTGAAGTGATGACATTTTGAAACAGCATCTGACATCCAAAGGAAATCACATGCAGTATTCAACAGCATTAGGGAAAATGACTTCCATGGTGCTTTTGAAGCGTGGAAAAAATGAAGGGATTGCTGTATATGTTCCCAAGGAGACTGTTTTGAAGGAGATGGCAGCCAAAGTTTAGTAAGTTAAGCCAGAATTTCTTTTTTGGACTAGTCCAAGAACTCTCCGATACATCTCGTACTGATGTGTTACACTTGCAGTACTAGTTTAGATATCACAAGATTTTATTCACACAGGAACATGCTAATATGTGATCCTACTGCATCAGATACAGTTTGTAGAAAAGAAGTTAAAATCTTTGATAATTGCAGGCAGTGTTCCTTCAGTAGTGCTTTCCACAGCAGCTGTGATTCCTGCCTTAAATTCTGAATATTACAAGAAGTATCAGTAAGCGATGATAACCTGCCAACTGTTGTGGGTACTGTGATTCGACATCTGTAATACAATTCAAGTGCCAGACTATTTTTTATGGCCATATGTATAGTACCAGAGAACTACTGAAATTAATTTAACATTTGCAACTCCATCATGTGACTAGTAATTGCTTAATGTTTTGTAGGTATCCATGCTGTCTTTTGAAGGACCTTACAGATTCTATGAAGCATTATTATGAATATTCTGACATTCATGCAGATAACTGGAAAAAAATCTTTTCAGAGAAATCAAAGTGCTCACAGGTGAGTGTTTGGCTGTTACCTGCTCTAAGTGAATAACACTTTGAAATTTTTGCAGTGTTAAGTTTATGAAAGATTCCTTGCATTTGGACATTTTCTTATAAATGTTATAATTCCTATATACTAAATTTTGTAAGCAAATGTTTCTTTTAAAATATATAAAGGGCATGTAACACCATTCTAGTTCTTACCAGCACTGAAAATATATTTAACCTATGAACAGTGTATTGTCATATTTGGATTGCAGATTACACTACCTACATTTAGACACAGAATTCAAGTAATATAATATGTTCATTAGTATTAAACATGAAGGTAATCTGCAACGTGTAGGCGAGTTATTTAACATGAAGCCACATTTTAGTTTCCTTTTCACCTTTCAATTTTATGTCACATTTATAATTAAATATTCCTAGACACTTGTACAGTGCTGACAACTTTGCACTTGCCTAGGCCTTATTTTACCTAACTCAAACTCTTAGACATTACAAAATGGGTAGACATGGATAAAAATTAGAAAAAGCATAAGACAGGCCTTTTCACTTTACAGAGTTTTTAAATGAAGTCTTTGTAGAGTGCAAACCATAATGTTTCAATATGCCATAAGGATTGTTTCCTGTATTATAGACTGAAAAAGAAAGACATTTGATTCAGCGTTCTACTGGATTTAGAAAATAACTAGTGTGAAAATATTCTTTCAGGTCCCACTGATGTTCTGTTGTGTCTGCCATCAAATCAGCAGTTTTATTCATTGTTATAAGTGCATCGAGTTCATATATGGAGGCCATGGAAAGTAGTTCCACAGATTGAACACCTCAGCGTCTGCTTTGAGCTCATTACCCTCCCATCTCCAGTATACTTCCTCATATTCCAGTCCAGTCTCCTGACCATTGTGCTTGCTCCCTTGCTCTCCGGTTGACCTCCTTTCTTTACAACATATATTCATTCTTTTATTATTTGCCTTTTACCTCCATCTCTTCACTTTCAGCTCTCGTTAATCATTGCCTGCATCTTCCAGCCATCTCAGTATGGACCTACACAGTTTTCTTCCACTTTTTGGTTTGCTTTCAAACATTTTCGTAGCCACACGTTGTGATCCATCCTAATCTCATGGTCCAGCATTTTTCTTTCAATATATATAATTCCAGTAGTTCTTGGTTGAAACTGATTCTCCAAATACTTTGTCTGTGGCCATTCTGTTCACACACATGCTGGCAGTAATAACTTTATTAGTGACAGATGCTTGTCGAGGAGAAGAAAAGACTGGAGGAGAACACATCTGTAGGCAAGGAGTGGAAATATTGAGGATTGTTATCCCCACCACCCATGGGACTTCTTTTCAAGGCCTTAGTATAGTTTGGAGGACCATACATACATGAATGCAATATGAAACTCAATGCACTTGCCCCTGTAACACAGCATTTGTTACTTAAGTGTGTCGTATGTCTTTTTCAGTGGGGTGGATTTAATAGGAATAGACCGAGAAGCAGGCTAACATGACTTTTTCTGAGGCACAACTTATACTAACATTTTCATACAGTCTGAAAAATACTGTAATAAACTTTTTGGTCTGGGTACCTGGCTCTGAGATGTGACATGTTCCTTATGAGACATCAAAATATTTTGAAATATTTCATTCAGGGACTTGTACTTTGGATCCACCAAGTAAAATGGGCAATGAGGGGCAAGAGAAAAGTCAAGGAAGATTGGAACTTAGGTATTTCTAAAGTTGCAGGGAAAGATGTGATCTGTATCTTCCTCAGTCTATTTGAATAGTAATTTTCTTCAGTTTTGAAACACTTTTATTTAGGTGTGAAACAATAATACCTGACTTTCACCCAGATGTGGTTGTGTTCCTTGTCACTATCACAGCACATAGTAGGAAAGAATAATGTTCAATTAGAGAAGTTTGCTCGTGTAATTAAAAAAAAGATTGGGAATGAGGATTTGACTCACACCAAAAATCTCTACCATAACAGTTACACTTCTCTTCAACAGCTGTACATACTGGCAAGAGTATGGATTAAATTTCATGATCTCTGTGGGCATTCTCTGTTCAGTTTGCAATTATGCATGAACTGGAGAAATGTGTTTTCCCCCATTTGCTCATATTTATTTATGTGCTATTCTTATAGCATAAAACTGTCTTATAAAATATAAATTCATTTAATATAAGAGAAATTAGTGTCATTTAGAGATATTGGGTTTTTGGATTTTATCCATCGTCCTGGTTTTTAAGATAACTAAGAAAAACACGACATTTCGGAAACTGGATCTGTTTCCGTCCTCAGCTGAGGGAAAACACCTACTCTGTTGGGTCCCTTAGAAAGAGCTAGCCTCAATCACTGGACCAGTGATGGAAACAGATCCAGTTTCCGAAACGTTGTGTTAGTTATCTTAAAACCAGGACGATGGATAAAGTCCGAAAACCCAATATCTGTGTGTAATACACCATCGTCAGAATCCTATAGTAACTATTAGTGTCATTTAGTTTTGCATGAAGTAGTATGTCATTAAATTAAAAAACTGGGATATATTATGGTTTGAAATTTTAGCCCTTAAAGAGTCAAATATTTTATGTAATAGTTATGTAAAATACTATGTGTCATTGCCACATTTTGCCTAAAGAGGAAGTGTAATATATAAATTGTTATAACAGTTTCATATTTTTCAAATGTACCAGTAACTGTCAAGATGACATCCAAAGTGACGGTAGCAGGTACTGAAGTTATCCACTGTTTCTCAGTGCTGCATGTATGCGGACATTTAGCCGATTCTCAAAGTCATAACCTCTGTAGTTAGTCTGAGCTTGATGGAGTAGGGCTTTTCCTTCGTCGACAGTCTGGAACAAAGACAAAGGATACCAAAGTAAATTAAGCTGAATATTGGGCATTTTTAGTAATACAGACCCTGGACTTCCTATCCAGGAGGCTTATCACTCAAGCCAAGCTGGAATTCAAGTGGGGTTGTCCGGTAACTAAAATGACAGAACATCTGTGTATATGAAAATGTGCTAAAACAGTTTTCCAAAATAGGTTTTTAGATATTTTAATAAGTTCTGTGAGAAGTTTAGTACAAATTTAAAAGCAGGATTTACCCAACCCAGTGTAATGTAAAGAAGGACTGTTCCACTCAAATGGGAATGACAGACAACCGTAATATGTGGCCCTAGGTGCGGAGTGTAGTGAAGGTACAGGGTAAGGTGCGAAAATGGAAGCATGAAACTCTTCAGTTACTGATTCCATAGAAGTACCTTTACCCTAATTTCACAAGTAACCCCACTGTCCTCTTCATGCCTGGTACAAAATTTATCCAAAATTGTTTTTTTAATAAACAATTTTTTGTTAAGAAACTGAGATCACATGTAGATCAGTGATAGCTGGTTGCATGGTTGGTATTCTCATCTTATTTTAGATGGTTCAGTGTAGTACTCTTGTTTAAAATGATGGTGAAAACGCAGGATTCGCATTACAAAATTTCACAGTGTTGACATGTTTTGAGGGACACATCCATTCCATAATGTGGGGACAGGCTTAATTAAGAAAGAACACATTGTATAGTTTATTGAATTAATTTGATATTCCATTTCACTGTTTTTAACTGTATTTAAACACGAGAAAGCTTTACTCACTTTAGGATCCTTACACAACAGGGTACCCAGTTCATACAGGGCAAAGGCTGAAATGTGGTGGTCCCCAGTTTGCCCCATCATTCTACCTCCTCCAGTTTCACAAGCTTCTAGTTCACCTCGTTTGGCAAGACAAGTTCGGAAACTGGCTACCGCCTCTTCGTGGAGCCCCAAATAGCACTGAGCAGCCCCCATGACAAGGTGACGAAGACCCTCCATGGGCTCCCGACCAGATGACTGACAATCTGTACAGGAGAAGTAATGCAGAAAACTCAGGACAGTGAATTTGGAAGTCTGAAGATTATTCAAAAGATGCATGGGTAGGAATTGTGGTGCAGTGGTGGATAAGTCAATGAAATTCAGAGGGAATCAGCTGTGCCATTGTCAAATCTGAAGTCCTCATGACGATGAGTATACAGATACTGCCTTCTGAGACATGAAGCAGAGCAGCAGGTTCAAATAGCTGCCACACTACGTGACGTCACATTCCAGGTGGCAGTAATCTTCAGTCATGTCATTACTGAGCTTGAAACCAGTGTTTCAGAGACATATGTTTTTAACTCATTGACACCACTGATTGGTTGAAAGGATTTTAGTGCAATGGTGTCATTACCGTTGATGTAATTTTATCTTCTGTCAAATCAGAGCACAGGTGATTCTCATTATATGCACTTTTATCTGCATTTTCACAAATCCATGGCTTCATTTCCGTAGCATAGTACGTTGAGGCACCATGCTACAAGCCAGAAGGTTGCGGGTTCGATTCCCAATGAGGTTACTGGATTTTTCAGTTGACCTATACCTTCCAGCCGCACTTTCACCTTTAAGCCAACCGTCTAGAAAAATGTGGGAGCCTTGACATCTCACAACCCAATGGGACTTCACGGCCTGTTGCAGGGATAGCTTTACCTATTTATCAGTTTATTTCTGTGTTACAAGGAGCATCAGTGAGCAATCTGCAGCCACAGTAGAAGCTGCCATGTGTGCCCATCGA
>NW_019727443.1:74527-82927 GCF_002891405.2 Cryptotermes secundus
ATGCTTTCCTTGTTTTACAAGTTTTCAATCTATATACACAGCAATTTTCAAGATAGCAAACCTTTGCATATAATGATAGGCACCTGTAAACCAAAATATTCCTTATTGTATGCCTCTAGGAACTTTCAGACCCTTATAGGTAGGATAATGTCAGGAAAATTAATATTAATTATAACTATGACTTAAAGGGACATCCCGTGAGTACCTTCCAAGAGATTGTGTATGTGCTGAACACTACAGGATGGGAGAGCATTCCACAGAAATAGCAATTCAAAGGCCAGTAGCCTACAGTATGCCTGGTCAAAATTTTCACTGTCTCGTTCCCCAGCGAAACGGTTGGTTCTTCGCAGGATAAAGGTTTCCAGCTGGGTGCTGCGTTGCTGTGATGATGAAGATGATGACAATCCAGGTACTTCCTGTGTTAACCTCATTGCCTCGTCCAGATTGCCGGCTGCACCTGTGCAAACTGATGAAATATTTGAAGCTTAGCGTTAAGTAAGCATCTTTGTGCAATAGGCGCTGCTTTCTTTTATTCAGGAAAGTATGGCTTTCTGCTATGTGATGCCAAGTGATATGAGAGTTAGTTCCTATCTACCAAACAATATGGTGTCAAATTGTAGACAACAGTAATTTTCAGTCACTGCCATCATAACCTCACGTCACATTCCTTTATGTAATCTCATGCATACACAGTTTGGTTGAAGTTTTGTGCTCGGTATATAAATGCATATATAGTAGCAAATAACTTTGGCTATGTCTAGCAGAAGGACCACCAAAGATGCAGCCTTATTTTGAAACAAACTTTGGCTTTTGAAGTATTTTCCTTTTCTTTTTGAGTTGTGATTATGTTTCTTTTTTGTTTTAGTGTGTGTTGGTTCTAGAAAACTGAATCTGTTCATTTAATTGGTGAACTTCATAGACAATGAACCCCTGACTGAATGTCCAGGATATGGCCAAATTTCATTTCACTTCGCTGTGGAGCTCTCTGTCTCCATGAAAGATCCTAGCAGGATTAACCATTCCACATGGTGCAAGTAACAAAATTTAGGGTCCTGTTTGGTTAATGTATGTTTTGGAAGCTGGCTCTGTTTCCATCATCAGGTAAAATTATGAAACATACTCTATTGGGTCCATTAGATGGAGCTGATTTCATAAGCATGGTCAGCTTCAGAACGCCTTTTCAATGACTAAAAAGAAGAAACCTGTTAATTAGTTAGTTATTTAGAGAGGGTGGGTTTCCCCATGCACCGCGACCAGTTTGATCTATTGTGCTTCCCTCTATGATATTCTACCAGTCTCTTTACCCTACCGTTAAATGGTGCGTACCATCAGTCCCGCCGAGCAAGCGAGTTCGGCCACTTGCTTAGCGGTGTCTATAATGCTTCCCCCATCTATCAGAGGCCTTAGAGGCTATTGTTGGGCGAGAAACGTCCTGGAATTTGGCTCAGTGATCCCCTTTGGGGATATGAGGTTCTTTTATGTGCCGTAAAGTTACGACACGGGACACACAGCTTAAAGTCCCTCCCGGAGGACTTGTTCCCTGAATTTTTCCGCCCTTAAAATTCGACGACTTCCGCTGGGTATTTGAATCTGCGTACCACGAGTTATGAGGTGGGAACGTTACCTCTAGACTAGGGAGGCCGCTAACAAAAAACCTGTTAAGTATGACTTTTTATTGTAATGATCACTTTTATTAACAAGTACGTCTGATGAGATACCATCAGCTAGCTGAACTGCCATCTGGTGTAATGCACTGCCAAAATCCTGCTGCATCTATAAATGATGATGCCAGGAGTTCAATAGATTAAATTATCTTTGCACTTATATTAAGAATGATGAGCAGAAAGCAGTATACCTGCAGCAAGATAAGTGTAGAAGCTTTTAGACCATCGAGACCTGAGTTTTAGCTGTAAGAAACATTGGTGTGCCTGATTCCAGTCCAGTTGTATTAGATGACACCATCCAACTTCATGTAAACAGAGCAGTTGGATTTCTCTTTGTGGAGATTTCACCACTGCCGCCTGGTATGCTTCAAGAGCACCATTGATGTTAGACTGCAAACAGACAGAGAGTTTGGCTGTCAGAGTTGAGATAAACTGTGCACTCTGTCACTTCCATGACAAAAATATGTGCATTAGAACTGCCTTAACCTTTATCATCCAAGAATAGTGTTTTTTAAATCATCTGATGCTGCAGGGTTGGTGGCTGGATATTAATTATGACGCTATTATTAAAGACTGCAATGCTTGCTGGACTCTGCATGCTCAACTTCAGTAGTGCAACATACGGTGAATGAAACAATTTCTTGATAAAGATAGTATATGCAAAAACACAGCTCTCAGGCCTGATAAGTTTTTGATGTAGATTGATGAAATATCTGAGGGAAAGGACTGTTTTAGAGAAACGGGTTCTTAGGACTGGATGTGGATGGAATAACATTGGATTATGTCGACGTACAATTGATGCTAGGCATGAACATTTTCCTCAAAAATCCAACAGATGTTCTGCACAGGAGATTGGATTTTGAAGTTTCAAGTTTAATTTATTTCCAAAAAGCACTTGAACACATGATAATCTTTCTGTGCACATGCTAGGAATATGCGCATTACAACATGGAGCATTTCCAGCATATGTTGTAATCTGAGTTTTATTTGTGATGTGTAGACGGGGCCAGTCTATGAATCTGCATGACCTGACTAGACAGAAAGAGAATCAGGTTGCTCTTCTTGAGCTGCTCAGTGATTTGTGGGAAACTCTTCTGCACTGTCTTAAGCCTGCATCATCTTACCTTAAGTCTTTCAACACGCCCTTTAAAGAAGAGGAACAGTGCAGACTGTCCAAAATCATTTTGAGATTCTGCTATAAGGTGTTGAGCTGCTTCTACGCCTGCTTGGACATTTGATCCATCCAGGGCAAAGAATGGACGGACTATGGTGTGATACCACAGGAGAGCCAACCTGCCAATGTAAGTTTGGCGAATGAGCTGATTAGAGGACTAACCATTCCCCCTATGTGTGATATTGCATTACTAGAGAATTATACTGAGAAAAAATATTCTGTTCATCAACCCCCTCTGCACCTCCCTTCCGCTGTTATACTACCTCTAATAGCATATATCCCTCCACTGTCCTCCAGTCTAACCATTTTTCCGTACAGAAAATGTTAGTAGCGATAATGTGTGATAATGACATATGTTGGACCGTTTGACACAGGCCAGAGGAGGCTACAGGGAAATACAACAGCAGGCAGAACAGAGAAAGCCTGAACACCATCATCCCTTGCCTTTTTTGGGTCGTCTTTATCAGATCTTGCTATGGCAAGTTCTTTTTTATTTCATTATACATCTTAGAACAATTCTTGCTGTTCTGTCTTATAAGAATAATTGTATCTCATTACAAGATATCTGTTGGGGATATATGCTAAAATATATATGTCACCCGAATTTTATTTTTATTTATAGGAGTTCCATATAATCCCTACATTACATGAAGTTAAATTAAGATTTTATCAAGTTCAGTATAAATTGCTCATCATATCAAAAATTTTAACATGAAATTTATGCAAAAATTTTACAGTCTCTCTTAAGGTAATCCAGAAGAGAGGCACAGTTGTCAGTTTTGTAACACTTTATCATGGGATTCTCTGCATATCATTAATTACTATATCTAAGGAACACCACCTGCAAGTTCTCCTTGTTATACTGTTGTATTCACATTTGCTGGCACATTTCATTTCAGATTTCTTTTGCAATTAATAAAAGTTATTATAACATTTATGGTAAAAGTAAGTTGTTTTTATAATATATGCAGTTGCAAATTGAATTTTAAAAATATAAAGTATATATCTAATAGGCACATTGACAGAATTATTATTAGAAGATAGTTCATTAGCCTCAAGACACTGTATTCAATAGACTACAATAAAGGTGGCCAGACATACCGAATGTTGGAGTTGCATATGATGCTTTTCATCAGTGAGGGAGCCACAGACAGATGTGGATCATAGGGATAGGTGCTTGGGTATATGCTTTCCATGTATCAGATTTTTATATTCAATCCATTCATAAAAAAGGGACTAATATATTTTTGAGGCACACGAAGGTTGAAAACAGTTGCATGCAGCTCACACGCCATTACTTTGGCCACACCTGGACTGCTATGATCTCCACATGGCTATTTTTATTTTTCTTTAAAAATGGGGGAGTCATCCTACATCCACATGGTGGCACCTTCAAAATGTATTTGTGAGTATATTTCTAAAGCAGATATTTTTGGATTTTCATTAGTTACCACCATGCTGCCATACAGTTTATGCAGTTCAGTATTTTTAGATCCATTAGATTACAGATCAGACGTTAATGTAAAGTGTAAATATTTAATTTATGTCTGCCGTTTACACATAGAAAACTAACAATATGTAATTAACAAGAGTTATGGGTTATGAACACCAATTTGTATATCAAGTGTGTGGTAACTGTTTATTAATTTAAGTAAATTTTCTTCTGGCACATGAAAGTTAAGAGGGTAGACTAAGGATATTAGAGAGCAGCGTTCTGAGGGGAGTATTTGGACCTAAAAGAGAGGATATAACAGGAGGATGAAGATAATCATATATTGAAGTGCTACATAATTTGTACTCACCAAATATTAGGGCAGTTAGAGCTAAGAGGATGAAATGGGCTAAGCATGTAGCACACATGGGAGGGAAGTGCGAAGTTATGGTATGAAAATCTGATGAAAATACACCACTAGGAATAGCTAGGGATAGTTGAAAGGGTAATATTCAAATGGCTCTTAAATGGTAAGGTGTGGACTGGATTGTGGCTCAGAATAGGAGCCAGTGGCAGGCCGTCATGAACCCTGTAATTAACTTGGATTCCATAAAATGGTGAGAATTCCTTTATTAGCTAGGCAACTGTTGCTATCCAAAGGGCTAGGTTCCATGAGGCTAGAAAATTGTTAATCAGTTGCTTATTCCATATTTCATGAGATAGAATGGTGGTAAAATCACGGGAAGGCAATTAATGCGTGGCGGCGACGTAGCATTGAAAACGTTGGGTGTACTTTTGCCATTCCGTGTTACAGATATAAAAACTTCGTGGTCTGGGTCCGCAAGCGAACTATACCGACCGACCTCCGCTTGTCTGCGAAGTTGGTGCCAACTTTAGCGGATAGAGGGTGTCGCATGGTCAGCGCAACGAATCCCCACGGCCGTTAATTTCGGTTTTCTACGGCGGAGTGGTGTTCAATATATTCTAACCCAAGTTGCTTGCGTACACATCTACCGAAAAATGTCTGTTGCCAGTTGTCTAATTCTATAACTGATGTGGATTTTGAGTTTCTGCATTATGGCACGTGCATTACATAATCGCTACCTTTATTCCACCAAACGCCAAATGCTAACCGTGGAACATTACATTTCGAAATATTCTTTCGACAGTCGCAGACATCGCAGAGGACTGCTATCGAGCAATAGTGATCGATAGTGATGATAATGACAGATCGACTTTCGTCTTGTGTGAACTGCCTGTCAGGGAGTGAATTTTTTTACCCCAGTTTGAAATTGAATTACGGTAAGTTTACAATATATTGGTGCTAATATTGGATATTTATACGTAATAGATGGTATTCGTTTTAAAACGGCAAATTTCTTTAAAGTTTTCAATAATTGTATTTATAAAAAGTTTTATAAACATAAGGACGTTATCGTGGAAGATCACGTGTGATTCGCGCTATGCAGCAGAACCTGACATGCACATGTTAGGGTCAAGTTAATATTTTTTATTTGTTTATGGTTTTTTAACGCCACTGTTTGAAGGACGGCGTAGGTTCCAATTAAAGCATGCTAATGAATTGGAGAGGGCGTGTAAGTGATTGTGACGTATTTTCATGTACGGTCTCGGCTTTTACCTGGATGGTATGGGAAAACTCGATATCTGAATTCATAACCTTCCCAATATGAAGCAGGAGTGCTAACTCATCTGTGATGTCTGGCCCTATTACTAGGTACAACGTAGAGAGTGAATAGTTGTGGGGCATTTCTTAGATCTAGATGCAGTGATCAAAGAGTGAAGGCAAATTTAACGGAGAACATTCCATGGAACTAAAATTGATTAGAATCAGGAGAAGGATTAGTGCATCACTGAAAACCATTAGACTGTGAATTACAGAAATAAATTTAGGATGTACAGATTGTAATGAACTTACGATGCTAATGGTGCCCTCATATCATGCCCCTGACGAGCAAACATGAGGGCTGCAATACCAACTTGACGATCACCTTCAAATCCCAGGAAGTGAATCAGTTTGAGCAACGAAGGAGGGAGTAGAGAAATACAGAGCTGGAATATTCCATAACCGAAACTGACTGCCGACATTAATCTGGACACAACTTCTGGAGGTACACTGTCACTGTAAAAGAAAAACATCACTGAGGTGCAGATTATGTTGCAATATTTCCACAAATATATAAGCCTTCTGTGTACTGTACTGAAACCTGATCCTGTAGCCACTCTGAAACTTTTAACTGCACTCTGTAATCTTGTTGTCCGATGTGAGATTTGAGGTTCTCAGAGTAGTGAATATGAAGGGTACAGACTGAGATGTGATGCTGTGTAGTTTCATAGATGGGTACAAACCTTTCAAAGTAATCTGCTGCCTCCATCTTCAGAGTAGATGGAGTGAAGATGGAAGCAGAAGGTTGGTGCACTGGTATGTATCTACCAACCTGCATGGCATCACATAGCAGGAGACTGTAATCTTGCTAACTGATGATGGTTTTTAAAGAAGTAATATCAGATGATACAGTTAAGACCAAAGTAGGTGTAATCAGTAATTTCAGAAAAGTCCCACAAATCATTTATTTTTTATATTAACAATTTGATTGTTTTCTAGTCTTCACTGAAAGAAAAAAAAACTGCACATGTTTGCATAGTTGGTTGAGGCACCATGCCACAAGCTGGAAGGTTGCGGGTTCGATTCACAATGAGGTCATTGGATTTTTCAATTGACCTAATCCTTCCTGCCACACTATGGCCCTCGGGTCGACTCAGCCTCTAACAGAAATGAGAATATTCCTGGGGGGTAAAGGGTGGCCGGTGTGTAAGGCTGACAACCTCGCCGCCATCTGTGAGTTGAGTATCTAGAGAAAATGTGGGAGTGTCAACGTCTCACAACCCTGTGGGCCTCCATGGCGTGTTACAGTGATAGCTTTACCTTATGAAATCATGTAAGTCAGGATGCCTTATATTCATGCACCTTGAGAGCTTCTGCGCAAATGGTGACAGCAGCGGCCTAGCCCCCAGGGCGAGATGGGCTCAAGTATCACAACAAAAGTTGGAAGACTCCACTACGTGGGTGGAGCAGCAGGCAACTTCTGATTTCTTCTGCCTGGCACCTTGTACTAGGCAATATGTTGTACAACTCTTTGCAACCATCAGAAATCTATGTTAGGAATTCATGCTGTTAACTGCTATTTTATATTTCTGTAATATAGTAAGCAGAGTACGTACTTTGAATAGGCATCTGAATGTAAACTGAATGAAGAAAGAATGGAAAATGGATTGCGGAAGCCGTTAGTTCTTCCGTTAAGAGTAGTGCTTCCGCTGGGTGTTGGAGCTGAGGAGCTGCATGATGGAACAGACCACTCTGATGATGTAGGACTCTGCAGGTTTGGGTGGCTGGGGCCACGTGTAATGACCTTCCATGATGGAAACTGAGAACCTACGCAAACATGTGACACATTATCAGAATGACTATTCTGTTTATTGTGAGATATCCCACTCAGAATATTCCTCTCTGAAGAAAAACAATTCTGAGTTGAATTGGTAGTGTTCCTTCTTCATGTTTTGGAGGTACCAGATTTCAGATTGTAGTCCAGTAACATTGGCAGTCCTAACTGAGGGTTTTCCTGGTTTTCCTCATTCCTACCAGGTAAATATCAGGATAGTACCTCAAATTAGGCTATGGCTGTTCCTTTCTACATCCTGTCCAATTCACTGTTCACCAGTCATGGTATTATATGACTGTATAGTCAAAGCTACTAACAGTATTATTAAATAAACTGTAAGTATATATTGTTTCATCCATGATATGTATACAGTTGCCGTCTTGTAGTGCACTCAATTTCACTTGTTACTTCATGACATGTTTTGGCAACATAGTGCCATCATCAGGTGCCCCAATTGCGCCAATCTATTTCATTGCTTGCCTTTATAAAATTATTTAAAAAGTATTTAAAAAATGCATATTTGTCAACTATAATAAATTTACACACACCAAAACTTGTTAAGATTATTCATCTTATGTGTCATAATTAAAACTTGCGTGTGGTTCTTCCACTGTGGGGGTCGTTTTTCTTATATTCTGTGTAAACCGTGTCTTGTGATGTGTGTTCCCTTCT
>NW_019727443.1:83118-115803 GCF_002891405.2 Cryptotermes secundus
TGGATGAAAATCAGTGCAACAGGACGCTAAAATACAACATTATATATTGTTTCACTTTTCTACAAACGATTTTTTTTTCTGTTCATGGATTTGAAGGGAACTGGAACAGTTTAATTAGCACAGTAATATCTCTGGGCTAGATGACCAGGAACATTGTTCAGTTCCCAGCAGGGGCACAGATTTCTCTCTTCTTTAGAGTCCATACTGCTTTCACTGGGCCTGCTGTTGAGTGGACACCAGGTGATCTTTCACCAGGGTTAAAGCAGCCAGGGCTAGAAGTTCTACTCCATCTAGATCTAAAATAAAGACTATATGGAGCAATACCTCCACTCCTTCACCTTCGTAGTATGAAGCTTAATGATGCAAAGGGACAACTTTACTTTTTCCATCTTTTTTCAAAATTTAAAGAGCTGAAAGAATTCCAACTGCTTGTATTTAATCTTGGCTTGAAAGGTTAACATTTGTAAATGTTAAACTGTATGACAAGCACACAACATACCTGGCACGTCATCGGAGCCAAATGTTTGTCTGTAGAGCCGCAGTATTTGGGAGTACGTATGCTGATACACCTTCCAGGCTTTACGAAGTACCCACCCCCCTTTAACACAGCTGGTGAGGTCTTGCTGTAGGAATGTAAGAAGGGCCACACACACTTGTGAGTCTGCTAGGATAATCTGCTCTTCTAACTTGTCAGCTTGAGCCCTCTCCTGAAAGGTGACAATGATGCCCAAATTAAATTCCACAGAAATGTTAGATCATTCCCATCTGGGGACAAAATGGAACACATTTTAGATTGTTTATTCAGGGACTTGCATGTAATGTCTATAGAACGAATGATGTGATGCTGATTGTGCCCTTGGGTCTTTGCACTGAGTTGGCATGGGTAGGTGCTGCCTCAGTCTTAAGGGTTGAAGTGAGCAGGGTGAGTCAGTGTTCCTGAATCCAACAGATCCATGTGATGAAGGGTGGGGGCTGGTGTCTGGTGCAGACCAATAGGGAAAATTGACAGGAAAGGTTGCCTCCCTGCCCATCTTCCTTCTCTGATTCAGCATTCCCACTTTCCTTCCTTCCCATTCCTCATCGGGATTCAAACCCGCAACCTCCTGTCTTGTAGCATAGTGCTTCAGCCAACTACACTACTGTGTGCCCCTCTGTCTCGACCTGCTGGCTGGAAGACCCAGGCAGCAGATTCCTCCAAAACACAATTCAGATTATCACCACTGTGAAAACCAATTATCAGTAAGTCTTGTCAAATCATGTCTACCACTCACCGATGAATTATCACTTCCAAACATTTTGTTTCTTACTGCCTTCAGCCACCCTATGTCCTGGGCACACCTCTTCTCCATATCACGCAGTGTCTGTAGGGATTCTTGAAGTTTCTCGTCTTCAAACGTCATTAGTGCATTCTGAAATAAGAGCACACCAATTATGAAAACAAATCAGTAGCTTTTATAGCTTGTCATTGTCACTATTTATACTATGAATTATTACCGAGGTTCCATAATAATTAGGTGCAGTATATATACGTATATATAAATGTTCAGTAACAAGTCACAATGTTCGGGCACATATCTGTGTGGTTCATTTGGTTCTCAGAATGAACAGTGACCGTTTTAAAGAGTAGGTCTTCTGGGTTATAATGCTGACGTTTTGGAGGAACATATTACCTCCATCCTCAGGTTTGAAGTGTAAGCCAAGTGAGAAACTAGCAGAAGGAGGTAGCAAGCTGAGTGAAAGTGCAGCCTGGTATAGACCAGTCCAAGCCAGAAAGGAACTGAGCAAGCCGGTGGAAGCAAAGGAAGCAGTGTCTGCAGTGTGCCCTGAGAAGGGCTAGTGGCAGACCAAATGGAAACAGAAGTGGGGAGAAGCCGTACACACGTGTGTCAAGGGAAGAGCAGCAGGCAGTGGAAAAGACCAAGGAGGGTGAAGAAGTCGACTGTTGCAGAAAGATCCAAGAAAGACCAGGAGTACAGTTCCCTGAAAAGGTCTGTGTTCATGGGCAGAACTGCTGGAGAACCATGTCACCAGAAACCCAGAAGATCACAGTCTTCATAATCACCAGTAAGAGAACTTAAAATCAAATACAGAGATAAGTTCCCTAACAGCTTTAATTATCCAAACATTCTTCTGGAGAGAGTGAGGAAAACTATGATCAGTCTTATCAGGATAACTGGCTCCCACCTGAGATCCAAACTTATTTCCTGAATACATGTCTGGAAATTAGCACTACACAAACTTACTCAGTTGTGCTGTCATTAAAATCTGTTGTATTCACTGTAACTGTACATCAGTTCCAATGATGCATGCAGAATTGCAAAGAATGCGTACAGGCTTATATTAATATGTTAACAGTCTACTTACCATGAATGTTACAAAGCAGTAACCAGCTGCCATTTGAACATTATCTTTCTTTTCTCCAAATAGTTGTTCAGCTTCACTTATTTTATTGTTCAGGAGAAGCTGAATGCCTTTTCTTGCCAGATGCCAGTCATAATCTGCATTGCCGTTCTGCATTGTGTTGGTGATGCTCACAGTACTTAGATATACATGCAGAATTTCATTTTATGTAAATCATTTTCTGTTTAAAAATGTAACAGGGTATTAGTACAAGTAATTTAATTTTATAAATTATAAAACATAGCTTCTCATCTTACATTCCGTGAGACAGTGCAGAATTCTGTGGATTTGTAGGCCTGCAATAATGCAATGAACGTATCTTTTACGTTCATCGGTAACCCAACATATGAATGAGTTAATTCGCAACGCCCTAGATTTTTTATGACCTTCATGTGCTTTGGTGCATCGTCTCGCATTCACACTTCCCACCCTATCCCATTCATTCACTGCAGCCATATTCAGAACCGAGAAAATGAGGCCCTGGTAGCGTCAGTAGTCATGGTACTCACCCCTCGGAAGTAATTTGTCATTCCCCGCCGAACAATTAACATGTTCACATTAAGGGTTCTCTGAAATTTATTGATTTTAGTAAGCTGCTCTTCAGAGACTCCTGAGTGGCTCCACAATCCCTTTCCTCTTCCAACCCCATTCGTTTCTCTCCGCTTAGAACAGGAATCGGCCACCAAACAGCGGATGTGCACACGAAAATCAGTTCTCTTCAGTTGACGGTTTTCAAAAATTGATATTGCCTTTTACTACCTCTCTCACGGAAACAATAATAATAGTAAATATAAATCCGCATGTATTCTCTAAACCTTTCCTCTGAAGTAATAAATAAAATGTAATGCATAACAAGCTAATATTTCCATTGTTAAAAATCATCTTGTGTCCACTGTTATTTTTAATTCTAGTGCTTAATTTAAAGTTTTAAAGTGTCACCGTGACGAAAACCGCGTAGGCAGCCTAACTGTGAGAAATACAATTTATTACGCGTGTAGCACATAGAAATTTTTCGTAACCAAGCTTGTTAGAAGATGGTGTACTTAACCGTATATTTGTCATCACGCTAAATAGACGGCTATTATTTAAACTTGTACCATTTCAGTTGCATCATGAATATTCGTTGAATTACCCAATTTATGTTTGTTGCGTCCCCCATTTCGTTCAGTTTTCACGCATTTTTCGATCGGAAAAATATTTTGGGCCCAAACTGCAGGCACTGGGAGGATGGATAAAACAAAATATATTAGTTTAGTTGCGTTAGTGACTGAGTACAACGAGACGGTCATTTGTCGAAAAAAGAATTAGTAGTCCCACCGTAGTGAAAATGAAAGTTCTCCTTTTTGCACCATATATATATATATGTGTGTGTGTGTTTTGCAATTGTGTCTACCTGCATTGATTGTAGTGTTATAGGTCACTTAATTATTAGGTCTAATAATGGAAGTTGCTTTCGAGGTCTCAAGACCCAATCAGCTGACTGTCAAGGTTGAGAAGGTTGAGAAACACTGCGTTGAGTTTTGTTATGTGCTTTATATGCGACTGACATGTGAGCGTGAAGTAGGTGTGACGTTGGTTCGGCAGAAGCACGACAAATAAAAATTGAATACGCTGTTTTAACCCGGATTTTCATATTAGTTGTGGAATCATATCCTTTTGCACCCAGATATTATAATCATGGATTGTCTTCACTAAATCTTGTGTGGCTGACACCGCACTCTCGTGCCGTGTGCGCGCGTAATTTATGAGTGTCATTAATAGGAGATGTAAAATTATGACCCGGTGGTAACACGAAACCTGTATTCCAGCCCGGGTTTGTAGCAGTTAGTAATAAGTCCAGCTATAAATGTATCATTTTGCATGGAACGAAATTCTTAGGTTATGTTTGACAACTTTGAAATAGATGGAATTGGATGAAATCAATGCTAGGCATGCACATTCTCAGAACTTCTCCATAAGGCTTGCACAGGAGACTGGGGGTTGCAAAAACATCAGCACAAAATGCTACAAACTCATAAAACAAACAGGAGCCCTACAACTCATTGGGTTGCTTTGCAGTAGTTGATTTATGGGGCGATATTGAAGAGAAGGCCATTTATCAATTGCTGAGTCCAATATGTATCCAAGTCTATGTGACCTGAGTTCACATGAAGGCCCTCTGAGTGGCCAAACGATTTTTTGGTAGCTGTCAGATGCTGGAACTATACAATTGTATAGTCAAGGAAGTACACTCACCTCAGTTGCTTGATGCTAGATTAGCTATTAAAAATGCCATAAGACCAGCAGATGTAACATGTGATGGGTTAATGTATAATATGCCAGTGTTTTTTCTCTTGAGCTATAACTTTCCATTTCCACATGCCCAGCTTCGTGTGGTACAAGTGTCAGTTCAGGGCCCTAAGTCATGCTTCAAGGGGACAAGTGCAAACCTTATGATGCTGCCATCTCTTTTGAGACAGCACAAATTTTTAATTTACAAATCTGATTGGGTAAAATTACCTCATTCCTATAAATGTTATGATTCTCATTTGCAAAAGGAGCGATGCTTCATAAGAACGCAGTGCCCACAACTAAACTTCTTTGGCCAAGAAGAGAAACAGAATATCAAAATTCAATTAAATGTTCACTGTATGCACCCTGCTGTCATTTTTGAGGCTCTACTGTGCATGAAATACTCGAAAGGGACAGTGATTTCACTTGAGCTGATATTGTCACTTAAAATTGGTTGGGGGTGACAGGAAGGTCAGGAGGAATAGCACTACAGCTGTCAGGTGTTGTCACATGAGGGCGAGATCAGTTGCTTGCACTGTAGTGGGTAATAGATCCGCCAGTTATGGAAAGAGGATCAAAATTCAAGTACTCACCCTGAGTAATCAGATTATTTAATAACATCAAACATAATAATTTAAACAAGGCATCACATAAATGCATACAAATGAGAACAGAGGTCATGATTTTTTTATGATAAAATCTTCTTCAGCGACCAGCCACATGAATTTGAATCAGACTCTTCACATAATGAACAAGTGTTAAGAGTTAAAAAGAAATCTGATTTAATTTTAAAGCATTTAACTAATTTAGACTGATTTCAATCGGTAGCACATGCTTTAATGTGAACTGCTTTTTTTTTATTGCTAGTGGGGTGGGACTAAGTCCCTTGTACTGCGGCCACTTCTGGCTATTGTACCAGCCCCAAATGATAGGTGAGGGTGATTGTGGAGCAGTTGGTGGAATGAAGATTGGCAGGGGAAACCGAAGTACTTGGAGAAAACCTGCCCCAGCGCTGCTTAGTCCACCACAAATCCCACTTCACCAGACCCAGGCCGCCGCGGTGGGAAGCTGGTGACTGACCGCTTGAGCTATGGCGCGGTCCATGTGAACTGCTTGCTGGCTGATCAAGAGAGAGAGGAGAGTGGGAGATAAATGTGAAGGGAAAATCTGGCCTACCTATTTGGTTTCACCCTCTGCGACCTTTATCTGGCACAGCTGTCACATAAATTCAGAAGTATCTGTACACGATTTCCGTGAAATTCAGGAAGGTCTCCAGAATGTTGAACTTCTGCTCTTAATTGGCGTGGCTGTTGCTGTGACAACACTTTATCATTTTTAGTCACTATTAAAACTTAAATAAGTTTCACTGATATGTACAAAATAGTCACTGTAAGTAATTTTAATTATGTACAAATAAATATTTTTAACCAAAAATACATTTTAACAATAGATAATACTGTAAAACAGTGATAAAATATATAAGAGTGTCTATATTTATTTCAGACAAACTAAGGAAGTTCAAGCTTGAGGTTGCAAATATTTGTCATATGCGGTTTCAGTCTACTGAAAGTTTTCCTTTGCTGCAGCTGTGTGGCCACAGACTGCTGGCACCAATGTACTGCACACAGAAATATAACTTCAGCATGTAGGAGGGGGGATGGGCAGAAGCTGGCATGTGGGCCTGATCTAGCCTGACAGTATTTTCAAACCAGCCCACAGACCTCATTTGGCCTGATATGATTTTCAGCCTGCCTTCAGCAACATATTGAAATTACTACAGAACATGCAAACTTAGTGTTTTCTGTATACATACTTATGTTACAAGTTGAACATGATTTGTAAGATTTGAGGTTTTCAAGGCGGTGACTATGAGAAAGCCATCTTCTGGGACGTGGCACAGTGTAGATATTGTGTTAACCAGCGTTTTGGAGGAATGTATCGCCTCCATCTTCAGGGTAGAGGAAAAAAGAAAATCCGCGAGTGAGGAACCAATGTCGGTTAACACAATATCTACACGGCGCCACATCCTAGAAGATGGATTTCTTCAGAACAAAATTTGTTCGTGAGGTTAAGTAATGTTTTGGGGGTGGGGGACATTTTAGGACCATGTTTCAATAATTTAGGCAGACATGTAAAAGAAAATGTTACCTGGAATTTAATGAACCACGTCAGACATTTCAGCCAGTTATTTAGTCATTTTGCTTATAACTGTAACTGGAGGAATGTGAACTTGACAAAATTAAATTCCCATACATTAATGCAACATGCTGTACATAGTTTCGAGGTAGTGAGACAGTACGAGAGCTTCTAATCACAAAATGTGAATTATTTGTGCTCAGGATGGAAACATTTACTGATGAGAATGTACCGTTTTCCAGGTTGTAACTCCACATAGTTGCACAGAACCCCGATATTTTGGTGGAACACACTGCCTCCAACTTCCATGTTGAAGAGCAAACCATACAAGAGAGGGAAACAAGCTAAGCTTGCTCGGCTTACTCTTTGACCTTGATGATGGAGACAATATGTTCCTCTAAAATATGGGGCTGTGTTTGAACCGAATGGTCTTACAACCCTGAAGACAGAATTCATCATAGTTACTGTCATGAGAACCTTATGTCCAATGTATATTTCCTTTATTGGATACACACAAATGCTTGCAAAGTTTTTGTATGAGTGAAGATTAATACCCCACATACTATTTTGAATGTTCTGCTTGTGATAGCCGTGGATTGGAACAATGCCTCTAAAACTATGCTGCTGCTCTTCTTGTATGTACAAAGAAATCGACCAATTATAACTGATTTTCGGGGACATCAAAAATAAATGAGCTTAGTATGTCTGAAATATAATTAAAATTGCTAAATATTTTGTAGACATTTTGAAACTTGTGTGGGAAGGAGGTAACAATAATGAGGCCACATTTTACACACCACATACCGCTTACCAAATAATGGTAAAATAAATCTTTGTAAAAAAAATTACCATGACATCATACAGTCAGCTGTTCTTATCAGAGTAAGAATGATGTGATCTCCCTCTGTACATCAGATGTATGAAATATTTTTATGTACAAAATTAATTAATTGATATTTAAAAATTTATTAGTTTCGTTTCATATAAATTCAAATCCTTCATATTTTTCATCTGCTATTTTTGTTTCAGGTAGCAAAATTTTGCCCATAATATCAAAGCCCATGATGTATGTTGCAGTGGCGCCCTTGTTTTCTTCAGATCTCAGAGCAACAATCACTTGATCTGAGCTTCCAGGGATGAATTTGAAACTAGAAAATCCATGTGTAGGAATTAAATTTCCAACATGAAGAACCTGTAACATAATTACACGAGTATACAGGTAAGAAAGTTAATATTAGAAAGTACACTATGATATGATATGCCACATGAATATGTACAAAACTGCTGAAATGTTTCTGCATGCACTGGCATGTCTGCCCACTTTTAATTATCTTGAAACCTGTGCTATTTATGCACACTAAGTGTATTGAACATAAAAATGTCCAGAGATAGGGACTAGATCTATCTATTGGACCCAACTGAGTTAAGTTTTGCCCAAGGATGGGGACAGAATCCAGTCTCCTCAACACTGTGTTTTGAAAAATAAACAGGACGGTGGATAATGTCCAAAAAATAATACTTAGAAAAATGTCCATTTCAATTATCTTTACAATTTTTATTTGAAATTTTTTTGCTCTGAAAAAATATGTAATCACTTATATTTGAAATGTGTGCAAATAGACACATTCAGATCCATGTGGCAGTTCTCAAGTGTTACATGTGATCACTTGGTGAAGCTAATAGCTGAATGGCAATTGGACACGAGTAGTGTGCTTTCCAACATTTACACCAAAAAGCTGTGACAAGGAGACTCGTGTTGCTTTTCCTGTATCTTTTCTTGAGTACTTAAGAATTGTGAAGGAAATGATGTACCTTAATATCTGTGAATGTATCATCTGCTGTGATCATTATATTGCAACCTCTGGTTTCATCAAGCACGTCATTGTAACTGTCTTTTGAACATCGTCGTGGAAGGAAAAACCAACATTTGTGGACATCACTCCATACCACTGCCTCATGTGTGATGTAACCTTTAAAAGGAGTAAACAAGACTTGGGAGATGTATTTTATATGGTATATAAAATTCTCAAAAGCATCCCAGAAAACAGTAATCTTCAAGAATGTATTTTTTTTAATAATAAAGTATTGAATTTTGCAGAGCACACATTAGTTTTCCTCTGTATATATGGCCACTTATCAAGTCGTGCATTTGCACTGCATGATATGGCACTTTCCACATTCAAAACTATGGAGCTTACAGTGGTAGCTTTCACTCCGGAGATTAGAGCCTTTCTAGCAGCACACCTTATGGTGGAAGCTGTCCCCAGCAGGATGTGTTACTATATGTGCAAGGTTACGCTTCGAAAATATCGTATCTGTATGTGGTTCAAAGTATTGGAAAGTGGACATATTGATCCACAGTTATGTATTTTGTTTCTGATGCTTTCTAATATGTAAATATTCAGAACAGTTGTTGTAGTGCATTATACAGTCAAGTGACATCCTTGTCAGGTGTCTTAGGTATGCATACTTATGATATTTTAGTAAAAATAAAATTGGCCCTGTCCTTAAGTAATTAAGTATTATGCCATGAAGATGTACGAGGGAGTGGATGTATAGATCCATGTATTCTTGACCTCAGCACTAGTTAGAGGTGAGTGGTCAGCTTTATGCCCTGGCCACTTTATCCTTGGGGAAACAGACCCACAGTGCCCATTGGACAGGAGGCTGAGTGTGACATGGAGAAGAGAAAAATCTTGACCCTACTTGGATTTAAACTCCAAATCCTCGGCCGCCTATTCCATAGCTAAGGTTATCTAGGGGCTTAATATGGAATATCCAGAGATATTAAGTTTATTCTGTACTTTGCTAGTATGTGTGGTTGCCATGTCTGTTAAAAAGTAATAGGAAAGTACTGAGTAGACTTTTTGGGTGCAATTTTAATGTGCACAGTCTTTCTCTTCCAATTACATGAATAGACTTTTAATTTGATATTCTTTCCTTAAAGTGATATCGAAGGAAAGTAACCAGATCATGGGTGAAGAACAGATACTTCTGCTTGTTCTAGTTAGACTGAAACAGCTGGAAATCTTATTTATTAAATGTTTTATTTCAAGATAACATTTCCATATGTAAGCCCAGAAGACTGCTTTCTTCAACATTTCCATAGTTTGTACTGCCATTTCTCGTGCATTTTAATTGCTAAATGTGTTCTAATGGCAGTACACGTGTGTGCGTACGTTCTGTTACTGCTATCACACGACAGGTTTCTTTTTATCAGGTGAAGTAGACATACCAGGAAATTCAATCCCAAGCATTCTTCTGACTGAAAGATATTTGTGATACCAGTTATGATGTTCCACTTCCCCGGTTGGACTAACGGTCTTGACCCACTGTGGATGTGTGTTTACTGCTTCTCCAGTGTTGGTTGTCCATTCCTTCCCTAGACCTCCAACAAATAATTTCCTGTCTTTTACGGCAGCCCATTCCGATTTGAAACCTGTAATGCACGTGCTTGATTCTAGCTAAACCGCAGTTAATTGTACTTACTTTCATTTTGGAGAAGGGTAAATTGAATTGTTAAGAAATTAATGCTAAATTTTACTCTGTGTTTCTCTTACACTCAAAATTAGATTAAAAGCTGCATCATTTTAGTTTAAATCTTATATCAGATAGCAAAATTGCTACACTAATCATAGTATTGTATTTCAGCACTGCATTAATATACTCTTCATTCACACACTATACTTCCATCCACAATGCAACCCGTTCACTATCTCCCTCTCTTTCCACCACACGTTTCGGCTGTATACGGCCATCACCAGATATCACTACTTACCAACTGTTTCAGTGCATATACAAAACAGTTTTGGTAAGTAGTGACACCCGATGATAGCCGTATACAGCCAAAACGTGTGGTGGAAAGAGAGGGAGATAGTGAACGGGTTGCATTATGGATTGAAGTATAGTATGTGAATGAAAAGTTGCTACATTAATTTTTAACATATGTCACTTAACTTCCATGTTTTGGAATGATCATAGAAAAGATGCAAAACTCAAGAGTTGTACTGCTGTGAGAGAGACTTTCTATGGCAGATGTAACTCACTGGCAATCTAACGAGGAGTGTCAAGTCACTGCTGTATAAGAGCTGACAGGAAGGTGTAAAACATTCAGCAGTATAATAAAATATAAAGAATATGCAAGCTATATAAAACTATGGTACACAGTAATGAACTAACCTTTATTCATTCGCCCATCCCCATCATTAAGCATAACAAATGGTATCACTTCGTCATCCAGTAATTCATAAATGATCCCTGTTCTATCATCAACAACATACAGCTTTCCATTAAATACTACAAGTTCTGAGAGCTCCATTCCTCGACCTGACTCTCCAATACTTGATCTCAACACAGTCGTGTCACCTGCATCCCACGATACCTTAATGCTTTTTGAAACAGGATTCCATAATAGGGATCCCTTTTTGTAATAACTTAGCCATGTAAACTCTTCGATTTTGCTTCTGGATCCTTTGTCCAAATCACTAACCACTCCTATTCGAAAGAGGATTCCTTTAGGTGTTCTCTTTGGTGTTGTCAGTGGATATGTACTGTTATAATTATCATGACTGGAAGTAGTCGGAACTGGCATGTATGGTTTAACTGAAGACTTATTTTTGAGAGATTCTACACTGACAGTAGAATGATCTACAGCATATGTATACATCACTAAAAGCACTACCAAACCTATAAAGGCAACCAAGCTAACAAACTGTGTTTGAATTCGTAAAGTTCTGTTCCCTACACGATAGGTCGTAGGTGTTCGAATGGCTTGTCTCCATTCCCTTAGTGACATTATTTCACCACTGTCGGAATCTTGAGGATCTTGAGGCATGTAGAATTGCAGTAATTTAATACTAGACCTAACCAACATCCACCGTTCATGATATAACTACATCGTGATTATGTGAATCATGATTTTTTCGTGAGCACTTTGTATGCTATGGCCTCTTTCCTATCAGTTCTTAGGTACCTTTGCTCGACACGTCAGTTGCGCTCTCAACCATACGAAAGTACTAATACGCATAACGCAAAGCTTCATGTCTTCCATATGACAAGACAACGAAAGTCGAGAAAATTACGTGTCTACCTAATCCACAGATAACGAACAGCATGGATTACCACACACCACTCGAGACACGTTGTGTAGAAGAAATCGGATAACATACGGAATAAAAATTTACCACGTGAACCATAACCAACGGCAAGTCGTCTGATGGTAATAAAAATATGGCGACGAGGACGGCACTGAAGTTTGCAAAGGACCTTAAAGAATTAAGGTTGCATTTATGCCAGACCTCTGCTGCCAGTAAGGGAGTAAGGTATTAAGAGACAATGACAGTGTACTAATATTGTATCGTAGATATAGTGTGTAATTAGCTTTGTGTTTTTAATTGACAGGAATATTAGATCTTTTTGTCATGTAGTTGAAATATATTGAAACCAGGTATAATTTTAGGCTAGAAATTTGACAGCACGAATGGGTCTCACCCATGCGAAAGTATACAATTATATCTACTTTTTGTTTCGCGTTTGTTGCAAGCCATGAAGAAAATTATATTAGTGATAAGGTTATGTAATTGAGAAATGTTTACCTCAAATTTAGTTCTTCCTCAAAGGGGTGAAAAGAACTGTATGTGCAGCTGTGTCTTCACCAGAATAATTATTTCCTGATATGTAATTTTCATAATGCCGTGAATTTAAGTGTGCATAGGTAAATCAAATCATAATCGACCTGAAGTCATAATTGCTTACCAAATAAGTTTGTACTAAGTGTTAGTAGTACTCAGAGTATTCTTATAATTGATATAATTTATTTAGGGTTTTTATGTCGTTGCACAACACACGATTTTGTTGTATATAATATGTGCTTGAATTGAATATATCAGTGGATCAGCAAGTTCAATATATTGGACAGTACAGGTTGTGGTTGACCATCATGAGGTGTATACATGTATAATCATAATTATATTATACCAGTGCTATCACCAAATGCACCAATATTATCTCAAATGCTGTGTCATAGCTTAAGCGGTTAGTCGCTGGCTTCCAACCGCTGTGGTCTAGTCAAGTGGGATTTGTGTTGGACAAAGTGGCGACGGGGCAGGTTTCCCCGAGTACTTCGGTTTCCCCTGCCAATCCTCATTCCATCAAATTCTCCATAAGCATTATCACCAGTACAGGTACAATAGGACATATGGAAGCCAACGTGCCGAGGGGACCTAATATAGATTCTACCTTACACTCTATGAAATCTTAACTATTGTAATCTTCTGTAATCTATTGTAAACAATTTTGAGTATTGTAACTTTATTCTCTTATTGTAATCAGCCAATGTACAGTAAATGACTTGTCCTATATCATGTAACAGTGATCTATAGAGATGAAATGAATAAATAAATAAGTAATCGAAATGTATCCATTTTGGTCATATAATTAGAAGTTTTTCAAAGAACATGTTATAGTATATGTAACTCATAAAATTATATAACATGTATACATAAAAGGTGTGTATATAGCATATAAAATTTGAATAACGAAAGGTAATAGGGTGGTGTGTTTTCCCCGGAACAGGCCGTGGAGGCCCCCTAGGGTTGCAAGACATTGAGGCTCCCACATTTTCTAGACAGTCAGCTTGTAGGTGGTGGTAAGGTTGTTAGCCTTATGTGTTGGCCACCTTTTACCCCCAGGAAGATTCTTGGTACTCATTTCTGTTAGAGGCTGAGTCGACCCCAAGGCCATAGTGTGGCTGGAAGGATTTTAGAACAATTGAAAAATCCAGTGACCTCATTGAGAATAGAACCTGCAGCCTTCCAGCTCGTAGCATAATGCCTCAACCAACTACGCTACCAGATGTCCCAAGTTGGAACTGCATTGTAAAGTTGTATGGAAAGCTGATTAAGTTTGTATTTATTCTACACATCTGTTTAGCATAATTTAATAATTATGTTAGTCTTGCAGCATCAAAGTAATGGAATCCTTGAAAGTGATCTAATAGTGCTAATTGGTTTATTTCAGGGACTTCATTGAGTCACAGTACGTTAGCTTGAAAACTTCCAACCCCAAGTTTCCCATCTTGATAAGAGAATGCAGTGGGATTCAGCCTCGACTTTATGCCAGATATGGTAAGGATGAGATGTTTTGTGGAAAAGTTTGTAGCCAGATGAATGCTTAAACATGTGGGAACCAAGTGTAAGATAATGGGGGGGGGGGATTTAAAGATGTTAATTCATATGATTTACCAATTGTGCTGCTAACTTCTCTGGCTGTGGTTCATTGTTTCCTGTTACATGACCTCCATATAGCACCAAGGTTAAGAATGGGGGAGCTATACCTCCATTATCCCATATGTCTTCATGGCATGATACTTAATTAGTTAAGTATCATGGACAATTTTATCTTACCTTTACACATCAAGGTATTTATATATATATATAAGTCCGTTACCCAAGTAACTAAAATTTACTGCCATGTTGCCCACCATGTTAGTACAGTCACCTTTAGAAATACTTTGTGTTGTCGCTGGTGAAGGAGTCCTCATATTAGAACGTTTGTAGGCATTATTTTGGAGGCAAATTTTAATGTTATGCTTTGGGTCTTGTTTTTACAAATAAACTTATACTGGCAGTGCTAATGTGGCAAGCACTGTGGTGGTAAATTTTAAAGTAACCTGGGTCACCCAGTGATACTCCATATCAGTTTTCACTGGCTTCCTTTTTATTTCAGAGTTTGGAAAGGAAAGCAGCGTTTCTCTGGCAAACTTAAAAGCTGAAGAGGTTTTGAAGCAAGTGGAAAGACTCTCAAAATCTTATTAGAACTAATTTTGTTTTAGAAACAGTTGATGTATATTGTATTTTGTTTGTAGATATGTATTTAATTTATATGTAAATGTCAAACATTTGAGACCATGGATATGAGAATGTGAATATTTTCTGTCATCGTTAGTACTGGATTGTTTATCTTTAATCATGTTTTTATTTGGTAAAATCTTGCACAATATAAACAGCCAGAACATATTTTCAAGGCAAGTTTTTTGGGTAACATACTATCTTTTAATTTGTTGGTGGTAGTGATTTGAGTTTATATATTTAATAATATTTATTCATCCCATAACAAAATAATTTTGTATGCTAAAACTTCCTCAGACTATGAACACAACAATAACATTTGCAAAACAGTGTTTTTATTAATATTGTGGTAACCCAAATAATTCAGGTTTGAAGTCCTCCAGTGAATGGAGGACTAATGTTGCCAGCTGTTTGTTTTCTTCAGAAATATGTTCATCTGGCACCATTACAACTTGCATTCCTGCAGCTAGAGCAGCTTTAACACCATTTGGTGCATCTTCAAACACTAGGCACTGAAATGAAACCATCAAGGATTAGGGTACAGTATCAGATTTTAAATGATTCCAGCAATAATTATGATAACAGTCTGAATATGCATTGTGTGGGAAATATGTACAGTAAACTGTCTGCCACAGAACCAGTCCAGCTGTATGAACTGGCATAGTGGTAACAAACGCTCTCGACTCATATTAATTAAGCAGGTGCTTGGTCGAGATCTCAGCCAGGACACCTGTTATATTGACCAATTTTTTTCTGTTGCTCTCTTCGGACTCTCCAGGCAAATTCTGGGACAATGCCTTGACTAAGCCATCATCACTTGTTTCATCATCCTGCTGTTTGACACTGCATGGTCTAGACACTGACAAATTCACAAAATAACTCTCAAAAGAAAAAGCTGCCCACCCTTTTTTACTCTGTAGCAGAAGTGATCAAGATTGTTATTGTGCTGACAGGAGCACTCGCTCCGGGGCAGTAACACTTGGTGTGCATATTCACTGGGATAATCATGCCCTACATGTAGAAGGATCATACTGGGGCCACCAGATCTGTACATCATGGTGACCTGAGGATTCATTGTATGTACCTTGTCTGGTTTTGGTTTATCTGGGAATCTTGAAGCACATATTTGAAAGATTTCAGGGCTTGGTTTTCCCTTCTTCACTTCTGGATCACTACTCGCCATTACAATATGATGAAATAAAGAAAACAGTTCTTTGTGATTTGTTAGCTTCAGGTTAACACTTTCCTCAGAGCTGCTTGTAGCAACTGCAATTGGAATGCCATGTTGATGCAAGTGACGCACTAAGCGTTCTGCTCCTGAAATGAAATGTTACAGTAGCATTGCAATGTACACTATACGCTATCATATCTTGACATTAGCAGGCAAAAGAAAAAAAGAAAAGATGTCAGTGAATGCAGTAATATTTAGTATTTGATGTTATATTATGCTAGATTAAAGGAGTAGAGAATTAAACACTCATAGCGCTGTGGCCATCTTTGATTTATTGTGTATCTCCTTTCTAAGATTCAGCACCATGAATACAGTGCCTGTACTGGGGTCATGATAACTCATTTGGATTCATTAAATTGGCTCCCTGATAATGAAATCATTATGTCTTTATTAGGGCCCCATGAAGGATTAATTTCTAAATAATCTACTTCACTACTTGTCCAATATACTGCATAATGACTTAATTTGGGGGGAAGGATCTTCTGAACAAAAATTCTACAAAGAAATTATTTAAATACCTTTCATGTTTGAAGCATTTTTGAAAGTCTTGCATAATTCAAGTTTCTGCCAGTCAGTCAGCTGGGAACTAATGAAATATACAGAGGTTTTATCTGGTAAGAACAGTGCTCATGGAGGTAGCCATGTCTGTAGTAAGTACTCCAAAATTTATTTCTGTAACTTACAATATGAGGGAATACCTTTTCTTCTCATTGATTTACACTGACAAATTGTAAAAGGATTATGCTGCCTTGTCCTGTTCTGGTGTTCACAATGTATTTTTTGACCCAGACTTTGTTCGTATTGCATTTTGTATAGCTGCTGACCTGAAATTGATTTTTTGAGTGTGCGTAACACTGCTGGCACATAAAATATATAAAATGCTTTTTATATTTTCTGGGTAAGAACATTTGTGAACCCAGCAAAATTTTTGAAATTGGCAGTTTTGATCATCACTTGTTCACCTGATGATGGAAAGAAAACAGTTTCTGAAACGGTGATTCTAAAGGACTGAGACAGTGGCCAAGGACCACTGTTAGAAAACTTTTAAACTTACAGTGAACACTTCTTGAGGGATTAAATCCATATTACTCTGGCTGGGAATTCAATAATTCTGCATTTTGTCATTGTAAGGCCTTCTGATTTAATGTGCTCCAGAAGAGTCGTGTACAATACAAAAGTTACCAGCTGGTATGTCAGTTGTGCTCATGATTACCCCTGTATGACACATACTATTCAAATAAAAATTGTTAAAACAGCTTAATTTCAGGAATGAATTAGGAGGTTCGATTCCCATGTTTTCTATTAGTAGATTCCAGACCTCATTTCCTGTGTTCCTTCAGATACAAGCTCTTTGTATATGTTGTGCATTTGTACACAGGATTGAAGGACAAAGAACCAGTGTCATAGTGTTTCCAGGTTGTGCACAGTGACTCTCTCCTACGACTGCTCAGCAGCAGCTTACATATACACTGTTCAATAAGTAACATCCAAGAATGCATTGCACTCATACTTATTGCTTCAATGCAGATTTTCAGAACAGCACAGTATAACAGACCCACTGTTTGTGTACTTAATTGCCAAAGCAGCTGAGACACTTGTCCCAGCAATACACCACATGTTGATTCCCTGAAAAAGAACAGCATATATTGAGCACCTTCCACCATGCCTTGGTTTTTGTATTCAAAATGTTTGCCTGTGAACTGCTCCTTAGTGGTCAAAAGAAGTTGAAATCAGCAGGCGCAAGGTTTCAGCTGAATAGTGCATGGGAAAGGTGTTCTACGCAGTCTCTGGGGATGCTGATGGCATTTTAGCACATGTAGTATTCTGCTTCAGTTCCTGGACCATGAGGCAATAGTGAATGCACATAGGTCTCAGACAACATTGTGGCACCAGAAGGAAGCAATCCAGATGAAGAAAATGGCTCTTACTTTTGGGAATTAATAGGATGTGTACAGCTGGGACATTTTCACGGTCATTCATTCTGGAAATTCCTCCACACTGTTGGACATTATGTTCAAGTAATAGAGAGGAGTGTAATATACCCCCAGATGTTACTTATTCTCCAACACTTTTTGTAAGATAAACATATTTTGGGAATGACAAAGGAGCAAGGAAGAAGGTTGTTTTACCTGGCATTAACTTGGTCTTTGGAAGCATTTCTCTTTGCAGCAGGCGTTGCTGACTCAAAAGTTCTTGAGGACTCATTGGGAGGTTGACTTCCTTAACTAAAATTGCACATGAATCCGATTCCACTGTTCCCAGTACTTTCTCTCTTACATCAAATGTATAGCTCTTACCATATTTACCACAAATAATTGAAAACATCTCCACGTAAATTTCTTCTGTCCCTGTCAGAAAAAAGTAACATTAAAAATGTGTTAAAACTGATTACATTTTAATACCTGGCATCAGTTTTGCAGATGGAAATAGATTCTTGATCTCGTGTCTTGAATGTGCATAATATTCTTCTGGCAACACTGGTAAATTTAACATTTCAACAATAGCTCTTGAATATTCAGGACCAGGAAGTCCCATTATTTTTTCTCTCAGTTCCATTGTGAATGTTCTGCCGAAGGATTTACACAGTTCAGTGGCTGTATGCAAGTAGAAAGTTTCAGTATCTGAAACATTACATACTAGTTAACCTTCTGAAGTGTGAAATTTATGTAAGTAATATTTAAAATTTCAGTCTATACTTTGTGGAAACAGGTCATCTCCATTACAAAGACCAGCTGGTTAAGGCTGTTTAAGGAAGTAATTGATGATTACTGTGAGAATCATACAAAATGCATAAATATGCTCTCTGGGCAAAATGTGAGGTTTTTATGTTAAGAACAGATGGTACCTATAGTTATCACAGTGTTCTGAACCGTTAAATTAAGAGCCATAGTGAAGATGTTTCATTTAAGGTTTTCAAATTAACTGCTGCTATTTTAAATGTACTTACATTTTTAAATCACAATCATGCAGAGACAGCACTTGTGAGGTGAATCTTAATGGAAGGGATGAAGCGGGAGAGTTACTGATATTTACGAGAAAAGTACTTCTCATCTACTTGAAGAAGTTGTACTGCATTTTTGAAAATTTGCTTGGAAATTGTATGGACCACATGGTACATTTATTATAAATTTAGAATAGCTTCTAGAACCTTTCAACCATTCCAAAGTTACATGCAGACCACCCATTTTTATTTTTGCGACAGAATTTGAAGATTTTAAACCTAATATGAAAGTAGTTTTGAGCGAAACTGATTTCATACTCGTATTCTGAGACACTTTAATTTTTGATAATATAATCGACTGTCCCTGTCATAAAAAGAACAAAAAAGTCCAATGCAGATTACTTGTAAAAGATGAATGAGTACTGGACTAATTTATTATTTACCAAGTAGAAGGCCGTCCAGGTCAAATATGACATGGTCAACCTTACTATAATTTGCCATAATGAATTTGTATCACCCAGAATCCTTCAGTCACAGTGTATTAACACGATACTGGAATGAGAAATATTTCAGTATTGCGAAATGCACATTACGTTGGTGACACGTATCTAATTAAGAAGACGATAGATAAACTATTACGTCAAATCAATTAAAAAACCTGTCGCGAAAACTTGGAAAGGCAAATAGATAAATATATCCTTTATATTTGCTTAAGATAACTTCATTCACGTAAAGTCAAACACATAGATAAGGGAAAGACATTTTATTATGTTGTACAGCATGTTATTGATTATCGTTAGTCAACTGAATTAAATCACGTTCTGAAATCTCTCATAGCATCTTCATGGTCTTCATAGCTTAACTTTGCAACAAACATCGCTCAGCAACCGTTGTTATCCGTGCGTAATGATAGGTGCGCGGCGAATACAAATGCGCGTGCGCAAATGGTTCGGGCGTTGAAGCAGACGTCCAAACCAGTCCTAACAGATGCACAGCGGGTAGTGTTTGTGTGAATGTGGTCGGTTAATAGTTTTGTTGTATGGCTTTCATCCGGTATTTAATTACCGGATAATGTAGTACAAATGCACAAAAAAGATAGCTGGATTTATTTCAGTTCCAACTGACCTTTATTTGTAAGTGAAGCGTGAACGTCGATACTTTTTAGACGAGGCTGCTACGACTGATATTTCCCTGGCAGGCAGCATGGCTGTGAATGGTTGCATATGCAAAATGTTGGAACAGTCTTTGCGGCTGGAGAGGCGGCACCGTAAGGAATATACGTGTGTTTTAGTGTGGACAATAGCTTTATTAGCAATAACGTTATGGACACAAGATGTTTCTGCGACTGGCATAAACTGTGCTAGCGTGCGCTACACTTATGAAGAAAGAGGTTTTAGTGCTGGTGAAGTGCCGAACGATCCTTTGTCAGGTATGATTTTGCAGCGAACGTTTAGTAAGCTTGGATATGATTGTAATTCTTATTCGTAGCTTTGTTCTTGTCATTATTATGTGCTGTTAAGCAAAGAGGGTAGTATTAGAGTACCGAGATAGTCCCATTTTGTATCAAAAAGACTTAAAGTTATACAGGCCCATATCGAACATGACGGAAACGTAATAATTTTGTTGGATTAGAGGTTTAGGGTAGAAAGTCTCATGGATTTTAACACCGTATAATTGGGAGAGCCCGACGTTTTGGAGGAGCAATATCGCGACACTTTCATGGTCGCTTACTGCTGGTTTCTTGACTTTAAGGCCTCGAAGATAGTTGGAGGCGATGTGTTCTTAAAACGTCGGGCCGTCTTCGAACTACACGACTATAAAACCCAGAAAAATGCACTCGTCATATTTTTGCTGCCATTTAAATTAACTTTAGTATTTTACCGATATTCCAAATTCGATAAGAGTGCACGGCATCTTAAGTTCAATTTACGTTACGTAGGATTGTGTTGAATCTGGCAAATGTACAGGATACAAATTTTTGCTGCAAATTTCTTGGTAATTAAATCGGGTACATGGATACTAAATAGCTTAAATATGTTGACACTGTATTATTAAGTTGTTTGCGTGTGGATTAGGTTTGTTGACCTTATGGCTAACCACGCAGAGTACAGCCATTCTTGAGCAGCTGATAGTCGCTCAGTTAAAAATGTAGTGTCTAACAATTAGCCAAGAAAAAATAATAGACGCCCAAAACCAGTCCGCGTGAAACCAACAAATCAAGATTATCATATGAGAGATTTGAGGTTAGCATGGAGGTGGTATAAAAATTACTGTCTTCCGAAATATGACGTCGGATAGTCTGGTAGTTAGGTACCAAGCTCTCAGTGGAAAATGCTTGTTCCGTTTCCGGGGAAGAAGTATTTTACTCTTTAGAGTAGTCCAAAACTTTGCTACCCATTTACCAGTCTTCACGGCGTCACACCCGAGAAGACCGTTACCTCGAGTACTGGTTGCTGCAACCATATTTCAATGTTGAGAAGCTTTAAAATTGGTATTTTCATCTTCTTCTTGGTCTTCCCAATCCGTGTGTTTTTTTTTTGAAGTAAACTAAGGTACAACATCAAAATAAACACAAGAGAACGTGGAACTTTGTAATGTTTTATATGAATTGGAACTGTCTGTTGTAGACTGATTTTACCCGTAATATGAATTGGAACTGTCTGTTGTAGACTGATTTTACCCGTAATATGAATTGGAACTGTCTGTTGTAAACTGATTTTACCCGTAATATGAATTGGAACTGTCTGTTGTAAACTGATTTTACCCGTAATATGAATTGGAACTGTCTGTTGTAAACTGATTTTACCCGTAATATGAATTGGAACTGTCTGTTGTAAACTGATTTTACCCGTAATATGAATTGGAACTGTCTGTTGTAAACTGATTTTACCCGTAATATGAATTGGAACTGTCTGTTGTAAACTGATTTTACCCGTAATATGAATTGGAACTGTCTGTTGTAAACTGATTTTACCCGTAATATGAATTGGAACTGTCTGTTGTAAACTGATTTTACCCGTAATATGAATTGGAACTGTCTGTTGTAAACTGATTTTACCCGTAATATGAATTGGAACTGTCTGTTGTAAACTGATTTTACCCGTAATATGAATTGGAACTGTCTGTTGTAAACTGATTTTACCCGTAATATGAATTGGAACTGTCTGTTGTAAACTGATTTTACCCGTAATATGAATTGGAACTGTCTGTTGTAAACTGATTTTACCCGTAATATGAATTGGAACTGTCTGTTGTAAACTGATTTTACCCGTAATATGAATTGGAACTGTCTGTTGTAAACTGATTTTACCCGTAATATGAATTGGAACTGTCTGTTGTAAACTGATTTTACCCGTAATATGAATTGGAACTGTCTGTTGTAAACTGATTTTACCCGTAATATGAATTGGAACTGTCTGTTGTAAACTGATTTTACCCGTAATATGAATTGGAACTGTCTGTTGTAAACTGATTTTACCCGTAATATGAATTGGAACTGTCTGTTGTAAACTGATTTTACCCGTAATATGAATTGGAACTGCCTGTTGTAAACTGATTTTACCCGTAACAGTTGAAGGAGCATGAACAGGTTCAACTGCAGACTTTACACTTTATGCTGTTGTACACCACCGTCAGAACCCTTTGAAATCTACTTATCGTTCCGTGATTGTTGTTTTGCTTTTGTGTCTCCAGAACGAACACCTCACTTAACTGCTTTGTGTCTGACTTTACTGTCTCCAATAGAGTAACAATAGGGGATAGGAGATAAACCGCCAAATGTGCGGGTTAATTCAGTACCTATAGTGACTATGCTACGGGCAAGACCACCTGGTGAATCTGGGTTCAAATCTCGGTACGGCCGGGCCTACCCAGCCTCCTACCCGTGGGTACCGTCACCCCTTTCCACTGCCGAGGTAAAGAATGTATGGAGTTATCCCTACACTTTCCAGAATATCTTCATGTGGTGGTGTTTTAGAAGACTGTTACGTCACCATTAGAAACTGCTCGGTATTTTCAGGACGCGGTGGGAACCAAAATCGCCAGACCGGAGATCTCTTCTCCCGTAAGGGTGCGAGTTCAGTGCCTGAGGTACAGAATATGCCATTGTTTTAGAGGCTGATAATATTTCGTTTCTAATTCTGACACACCAGCTCATAGCGATGTTTTATTTAGAGAGAAGTGCTTGCGATTATACACTTTGAAGTCAATAGCGAGTTCACGAACGGAAGAGAATGCTTTACTGCCTTGTGTGCGTTGTTTATATATATATACTGAAGGAACTACCACATCTTCCAACACAAATATACATTAACTTGGGCCCAACTCTATCAGAAACCCCAAAATGGAGGGTAACTCACGAATTGATGCAGCTTACAGGCTTCTACACCTCAAGATTTCTTGGTCTGTGTTTGTTTTTTAACACGGAGGAAGGGGGCAGTAAAGTTTATGCTACAGATAATGAAAATAACAGGAAATAAGACAGGGGTGTTAGTTCAGGGCGATCTCAAACTTCTTTAGAATAATGAAGGAAAACCGCAGAAGAGTTGGACCCAGGTACAGCACTGTCGCAGCATCGCGTCCTTTAGCGACTGAACATTTCCGTTTTTTTTTGTGTGTTTCACTTGATCCGATGGACAAACAGGAATATCAGTAAATTACGTATGTATCTTAGTAATCTGTGCCCAAAGTGTTTCCTCTGAGGTACGAACCGAATTACAGCTTGGCCCTATTAATACGTAGTAGCCCGTTGAAAGTCAACCGACGTTTCGGAGGAAACATTACCTCTATCTTCAGGGTCGAATAAACCGAGCAACATACCATCGTGACTTGCCACTTGCTTGGCTTGGAGGATAATATTAAGCCGGTCATAGCGAAATAGTTTGGGAGGATGTGGATTCGATTCATCTGGCTTAGGATAGGGTTCGGTGCAGGTTTCGTGTGAACAAGGTAATCAACTTTCGGATTCGATAAAAATCGGGGCGTAGAACTACAGCATGATCACCATTATCACCATCAGCATCTTGAAGAACAGTAACAGCAACGTGTTTGAAAGCTTTTGCTAATTACTACTAAAAGAACAGTAAAACAGATGATATCAGCTCTTCGTGATTATCAGAAAATTGCCACGCAAATATAATTCCGCGCTTTCGAAGCCGTCTGTCCGTCTGTACACACACGAAACCGCAGAACGGACCTCGGGGACGATGCGTTGCGGTGTGTCCGCGGCATTCCGAAATCAGACAAAAATGACGGATGCTTCGTGACGAGTTGCCGCGTAGTACAGAAGATGCACGTCTCCGTAACCAGGGGCGCAACTTGCATGAAGGCGTACATGCATTTCTGCACAGGTCTTGAGAACATCTCTTATTCACAAACGTAAGCGGAAGCGCCTGCATTGTTACTCTGTGCATACAGTTCTTGTCTTGTTTTATGTATATCACATATAAAAGTCGTGACATAAAGATAGCTAACAGATGCTCTGAAAATGTGGCACAGTTAAAATATTTGGGAACGAGAGTAACAGTTCAAAATTTGGTTCAGAAGGAAATTAAGAGGAGATCGAATTTGGGAAATGCTTGCTACCATTCAGTCCAGAACTTTTTTGTATTCTCGTGTGATACCTAAAAACACAACAATTAAAATGTACAAAACTATAATTTTGCCTGTGGTTCTGTATGGGTGTGAAACTTGGTCTGTGACGTTAAGGGAGGAACATAGACTGAGGGTGTTTGTGAACAGGGTGTTGGGGAGAATATTTGGACCGAAGAGAGATGACGTGACAGGAGGTTGGAGAAAACTGCATAATGAGGAGCTTCACAACTCGTACTCTTCTCCAAGTATAATTAGAATGATCAAGTCAAGGAGGATGAGGTGAGCAGGGCATGTAGCACGAATGGGGCGAAGAGAAATGCATATAGGATATTAGTGGGAAAGCCAGAAGGAAAGAGCCATTAGGAAGACCAAAACGTAGGTGGGTGGATAATATTAAAATGGATCTTAGAGACACAGGATGGGGTGGTATGGACTGGATCGATCTGGCTCAGGATACGAATCAGTGGAGGGCTCTTGTGAACACGGTAGTGAACCTTCGGGTTCCATGAAATGCTGGGAAGTTCTTGTGTAGCTGCAGAATTGGCGGCTTCTCAAGAAGGGCTCAGCTCCATGAAGTCAGTTATAAAAGGGCTGGAGCCGGAATACGGGTCTCAGTATAGCGCTTAGGCTACGACGATTTGGATGACCGAGGTGTCGTGGTTTGGTTCCCGCGGAGGGCAAAGAGAGCTTTCTCTCCTTCACAGCGTCCAGGTCGGCATTGGGGCCTACCCACCCCACCTGGGGATTCATCCACAGGGGTGAAGGAGCTGGAACGTGAATCTGACCACTCAGTAGGAATGCCTGGAGCTGTACCCTCACTCCATGTAGCTTAACGAAGCACACGGACAGCACAGACGAAGGCCTTATGGTAGCCCTTAGGCTCGTAGCATGAGCAGTGGTAATGTTGCTTGTGAGACGCTGTCAGGATCATACTTCGGGGGAGTCAGGAAATATGTCACAAATAGAAGTAAAAATCTGTAATGGACATAGTAGCTTTTCTGTGTGTATCACTAGGTAGCAGCAGAGTCCAGCTACATGACAGTGTCGATAGCAGACACGCATGCGCAGGTACAGATGCTGGTTTCAATGGTCAAAATGGTGACCGTGCTTGAAGGGTGTACTACCGAAGAGCAGCGTCCTGTTGTGTATTCTTTTGTGGGCAAAGAATTTTCATATTTTTTTTCCTTGTTTACGGTGGGAAGTGTTTGTCGCATAAAGCGGTTCATAACTGGGCCGAGAAATTCTCTCAAGGACGTCCGAAAGCCGCAGGTGATGTCCGACCGGTGAGGAAGTGGCTGAGGCAACAGCCAAAAGACTTCTATGCTGCGGTTTCTACGCACTGGTAAGGCGACGGGACAAGTGTATCGATGTTGGTGGAGGATATGTCGAGAAATAAATGTTTTTCCCGGTTCGAATATCACATGTTTTACGTTTTACGTGTATATCCATTTGTGACCCATTTACTGACTCTCCCCCATATGTAGTGTCGAATTGTAGGTGACTGATGAATTCCACGGCATTTACTTGGAGGGACTGAGGAAAGCAATGAAGGACTCTGTCAGTATAATCGGTGTCTTGTGCGATGCTCGAAGCTAGCACCTCCAGAATACAAGTGTAGAGCGTTACCACTCAACTAACCTGCCTGGTGACCAGATTCTTGAGCGCTAAAATCACAAGATCGGTCGCTCGCTCGTCCGGGGTTGATGCCTGCTTTATGGACAGATCTCATCTGCCAACGGTTTTATATTCCCCTGTCTTTTACTCTCCCCTCATACATGGGGGGAGACAGAGGTGCTAAATATAGGGTGGAAGGTTGCTTTGTCTATTTACTGTGGTGCATGTTGATTATTACAATTCATCCTAGGTGTGGGGGGGGCGATGCGTCACCAATTTATCGCTGTTATGCACCCATACTCACCATCGCGACCTGATTGGTAAAGGTACTAATATTTCTGTAACAGCCTGTGGAGGCCCATAGGGTTGTCAGACGTCGAGGCTCCCACTTTTTTCTAGACAGTCTGCTGGCAGGTGGCTGTGATTGAGGTTATCAGCCTTTCGCGTCGGCCACCTTTACCCCCAGGAAGATTCCTGGTACTCATTTGGTTGCTGAGTCGACCCCAGGACCGTAGTGCTGCTAGAAGGATTAAATAAACTGAAAAATCCGACGACCTCATCGGGAATCGAATCCGGGACCTTCCGACTTGTAGCATAGTGCCTCAGACAAGTACAGTACCGCGTGCCCAGCTGAGGTGCGATATACAGAGGTACGGCGTCACATCCGAGAATAGTAGATCTGAGTCATTTGGGATAATTGAGGTCCCATCTGAAATTCGAACCAACCACTCCCAGAATACAATTCAGAAATGTCGACTAACTGGCGAACCTTTAACCCCGAGAATCTTTGGATTCAAATAAATGCGTTTTAGCTGAATTATTTGAAGATACTGTATCTTCTGGGATATGACGCCGTGTAGTCTGTACCAGTGTGTTCGATGAACCTGCTGGCTCCATCTTCAGTGTATACCCTGTAATGGAGGCTGTATGTTACTCCAGGACGCTGGTAACTATATGCAGGACTGCACGGCGTCACATAGTCACTGCCAGTTCGTTGCTTTAATCACTTACAAACAGTAGAATTGGCCCTGTGCTTCACTGTGAAGACGTATGGGGGGTGGAGGAGGTATGTTACCTTATTTTATCCTCCGCACGAGGAGGCGAGTGGTCGCCTTTAACCGCCGGCGGCATTACCCGCGTGGGAGGAACCTAGGAGACTGGTTCAGTGGGTGGGCCCCAGAGCTGGGCTGAACAGAAGAATCTCTTGAACCTCAATTCCCCGGTCGTCATGCCCTCAGTCATTGTATAGTCAGTGGCTCGGTCTAGATTCGAACCAGACCCCCGAATAAAGTCAGTGTTCGGTGGGTGAGTGGATAGAGAAGACGAAATTCCAGTAGAAATGAGGTAAATCGATATCACAGCGGTATCTCGTGGTGATAAGCGATGAAAGGGATGAGAGGCCATTTTGTGGTGTTGACAGGTAGGCAGTATATAAATATGTCTGCTTATCGATATCTTTTTGTGTAGACTTCGGGTCTATTATGCTTGTGACAACATTATACTTAGGCTATTAATTCACTCGCTGATTGATTACTGATGCATGCGGGATTAGATGATATTGCTGAGTGCGGGTTGTTCTGAACTGTTACCGTCAGTATTTTATAGATCGTCTCACCCTTGTGAAGCCTGTTTCATTGTCTGTGCCTGTCTTCCGCTCTCTGTATACCCTGTCTATGTTGCGTCATCGTCAGTTAGTGACGTAGACCGTTACGTCATATTTATGAAATTACAGCAATACCTCGCACGGTCCGGATTCTCTATAGTACGGTTTGAAAATTTCAAAACAAATTAAATTTTAATTGAGCAAAATAAAAATAAATTCTAAAAAATTAGTAAAAAAAAGTAAAGCTATCTCTGTACCAGGCCGTGAAGGTCCATAGGGTTGTGAGACGTTGAGGGTCCCACATTATCTAGACAATCGGCTCAGAGATGGCGGTTAGGTTGTCAGCCTTAAGCGCCGGCCGCGCTTTACTCCCCAGGAAAATTATTTGATTAATTCCTGGTACTCATTTCTGTTAGAGGCTGAGTAAATCCCAGGGCCTAGTGCGGCTGGAAGGATTAGGTCAACTGAAAAAATCCAGTGACCTTTAGTTCACAAAATTATTTTTAATACATAAATGATCGTTTTTTTTCCCTTTATACAGTCAAGTCTCTTTTTGTGCTGTTTATTTTTATGTGGTTTTAAATTTATGCGATACGATACGTTTTTCAATTTTTTTCTGGGGTTCCCCGCTGTATATGTATGTACCTGTGCTCGGGTCGTTCGCTCTTGAGCTCTGAGAGCTATCGCTGGAGGAGGTGGGGGAGCACTGCTTTAGCGGAATTTTGGAAGAGCTACATCAGAAACGTTACCGAAAATAGAGGCGAAGCCTGGCATGAATTACGGCAAGCAATATGAGGGCAGTATGGAAACATATCATACCTCATTGTGCAAATGATTTCATTGGTTTTGAAACTCATTTTGCTGAAGTCACTAATAGCAGTGGAAACTGGACAGCAACTTGGCTTCAATGAGTTAGATTCCGTCACGCAATTGAGTGCATCAAAGCGAACACTAATGAACTAGATAACCAACACTTAGTAACAGAGATGAAGAACGGGAGGACAACTTAGACAACGACGAGTGTGTTGAAGTGCCTGCACATGAATTAACAGCTGAACAACTATCAGAAATTTTTGGAATGGTTGAAACCTTGTCAGAGCATATTATGGAAGTTGGTCCCAATGTTGAACGTAGCCTCACAATTCTCCGAACGATGAACAATGCAATTCGTTGCTACAGAGAAATGTATGAAGAGAAAAGGCCAAAGAAGAAAAACGTGCAGACATCAATATTGCAATTTTTAGAGAATAAAAAATGAATTGCGAAAAACATGAATTTTTAAAAATTATTTCTAATAAAGACATTTTAATTTATTGATCGCGTTTTATTTATTGAAAAACGGATAATTTTTTGGAACCAATTTTCTTTTTCTGTATGTATTTAGTTCCTCGATTAGTCCGGTTTCAAACAGTCCGGGGCATTGGCGGAACCGATTACCCGGACTGTGCGAGGTGTTGCTGTACTAGATACTATTTTGGAAGTTCTTCCGTTACTGGAGTCCCGGCGGGAAATTCGTGCATACTTGCATAAGACTTTTCTTCCGTAAGGCTGTATAGAACCTTGACCCGTCGCCCCGCTCCCATGGGACTCACTGGCCCCACTTGCAGATGAAGACGGCAGCAGGTTTATGACTGTTATTTTAGAACAGTTAGTTGCTCCTGTCCGTGTGTGATAATCCGAGAGCAGCTTGTGGCCGTACAGGCAGATGCTCACTGGTTCCCACGACAATGAAAGACCTGCTGAGGATTGGGCACGGCCTGCTATTTGCAGAGTTACAGTATATGTTGTGTCCGCCATTATTACAAAATGGGTGTGAAACTTGGTGTCTGACATTAAGGACATAGACTGAGGGTGTTTGAGAATATTTGGCCCGCAGAGAGATGAAGTGACGAGAGGTTGGAGAAAACTTCATAATGAGGGGCTTCATAACTTGTACTCTTCTCCAAGTATAATTAGAATGAACAAGTCAAGGAGGATGAGGTGGACAGGGCATATAGCACGAATGGGGGATATGAGGAATGCGTATAGGATATTGATGGGAAAGCCGGAAGGAAAGAGACCACTGGGATGACCAAGGCATAGTTGGGTGAACGATATTAAAATGGATCTCAGAGAGATACGATGGGGTGGTATGGAGTGGATTGATCTAGCTCAGGATAGGGACCAGTGGAGGGCTCTTGTGAAGACGGTAATGACCCTTCGGGTTACATAAAGCTGGCGGCTTCTGAAGAAGGTCTCAGCTCCATGAAGTTATTATGCCCTCCACTATGTGTTTAGCTACAGAGAGTTAGGCTTTTGGCGTTCAAGGAAGGAACTGAACCCAACAGGATGTGACATCAGAAGCATTTAGTACGAAGGAAAGGAGGTTCTCTGAATGTGAAATTTTACAATGCAGAAAGGATGTTTCCGACAAGTTAAGATTGCTCAACGATTGCCAGTGGCAAGAGGCCGGCCGTGATCTCTCTGGGGGCCGTGCCGTAGAGGGTTATCTTGGTGTAAAACGGTCTTGATTGGAAAGGAGGAGCGGGTTTCGTCCCCGGGGCTCGAACTCGGAGGTCGTGAGGAAGTTTGTACTCTAAACTGCGGAGTTGATAGAGGTTTTAGCGTTGTGCAGAAACAATTTTGAAGCTTTATAACGATTGAGAGGGGCACGCGGTAGTGTAGTTGGTTGAGGCACTATGCTACAAGCCGGAAGGTCGCGAGTTTGAGTCCCGATGAGGTGGATTTTTTTTAGATTTACCTAAACATTCTAGCCGCACTATGACCCTGGGGTCGGCTCATCCTCTAACAGGAATCTTCCGGGGGGGGGGGGAAAGGGCGGCCGGCGCGTAAGGCTGACAACTTTACCGCCATCTATGAGCCGAGTGTCTACAAAATGTGGGAACNGGCAACGAATACTTGTAAATACATCTACCGAAGAAACTGCATAGACAACAGAGGCAAAGTTGAGTTGCCACAGCAACAAATAGGTCCGCTAACGAATATTCTAGCTAACATGCGAAACAAGGTGTTCTCTCAGCGGTACGCGAAGAGCTGCTTGAGAGAGTGGAAGATAAGAGACCAGAGCAGTTCAGATCCGACGAGAGACAAGAGAAGATCCAAGAACGAAGACACTCCACGGAGAACAGCGGCGCAAGAGATAGCGATTGAAGAGGAAACAGACGACGGACTAATCAGGTCGCTACGTCTGAAAGGGTGGTATTTGAGAGCAGTTGTCCAATAAACATCCTCGCCTAATCCGGAACCCATAATTTCTTGTCGCGGTACGTGGATACGTGCCGATATCATAAAGCGTTAGTCGAATTTTGGAGAAATTCGAAGTGAGATATCCCTGCAAACGTTAATCTACTATTTTAATATTTAGTTGTAGTGTTTGTAGTTAGACACGGTGTGTTTTCTGTGAGACAGGTATTGAACTTTCTGATATTATGTAGCTGAATCTGAGCACATGTACCATCCGGGGCTACGTTCTGCCTATCATCTTGAAGATAAGTCTCCGTGTGTGTATGTAATCCGGCTCCCTGACATCTGGAACTGTCAGCACCGGGCTATTAACGTTTCCTGTAGTGGCACTGAAGATTTGTGTCCGTGCCGATGGATATATAAACACGCTTAATTGTATTCACTACCCAGCACAGAAGCTGCTTGCCAGTGTATGCTGTGTCCGGAACATCTTTTAGCTTACGTCATTGAATTCTGAAGTACATTGTTGAATTATTACGATGGGAAACCAAAATCACCGTGCCGGAGACTTAGTTGAACTCACAGGACTTTTCTTCCGTAAGATTAGTTACCTGTTCAAGTTAAGGCGTTCTTTCAGAGAGATGTTTTAGACAGACGACATGATAAATTTGGCAGCGAGAAGACTTAACCGGTTGATGCTGTTTAGGGAAACAGTCGCTGCTTATTGTAAGAACCACACGGAACACACAGACACTCTGTGGGCAGAATGCAGGGTTTTAGTATGTTCAGTTCGTACCTCACAGGAAATATTACGTCTCCGCTACAAAGCCAAACCGGTTAATGCTGTTTAGGGAAACAGTCGCTGTTTATTGTGAGAACCATACGGAACACACAGACACTCTGTGGGCAGAATGCAGAGTTTTAGTATGTTCAGTCCGTACCTCACAGGACACATTACGTCTCCGCTACAAAGCCCAACCGGTTAATGCTGTTTAGGGAAACAGTCGCTGTTTACTGTGAGAATCGTACGGAACACACAGACACCCTGTGGGCAGAATGCAGTGCGTTTTTAAAGGGTGTATATCTGGTATTATATAGTAACAATTGTGTTTTAAGGAGTAATAACTTTGGAATGTTATTTTGCTGTAACGCAAAGTAATAAAGTTCTCGTGTGCACGTTCTTGTCTCTCCCGTGCTTCTCTTGTTTTAAAGAATAGCTCTTTAAGTAGTTTAATAACGTGTTTGTTCACCGTGGATAATTGAGTGTAAATTACATGCCGACTGTGATGAAGTGTGAGCACTCGCACCGCGAGTGTTATTTTATCCGCGGAAGGCGGGAAGAGGGGATAAGACTTTTTCATTACCGTGGTTAATGACGTACGGGTTTTCTGCACGGACGTACCCATATTAGGTGCTGCAATTTGTATGGCGTGTTGACTGACCTTCTTTACAAACTGATAGTAGCTCACATGGTCAAGAAATTCTTTCGCGTTAGAAGGAACAATAATACATATTTCCTTACCGTGTTCACAGCAGCCCGCAACTGGACCATATCCTATGCCAGATGAATCTAGTCCAGTCCTCGGATATCTACTTGAGATTAAGCCTCTTATTACGTAGAAGTTCGTTTAAGCTGAAACGTTCCTGACTTGTATTTTGGAGATACGCGGTTCGAATCTCGGCCGATAATTCATTTGTGGTTATGTAAGTGCAGGCGAATGTCGGGACTGTACCTAAAATTAGGCTACGACCACTTCGATGTTCTTTCCAGTTCACCGTTCGGAGTTATGTCTTGAGGTATACTGACAGCGTCGTTAAATGAATCATGTATATATATATATATATATCCCCTTGGCACTACAGCCCC
>NW_019727443.1:116145-306270 GCF_002891405.2 Cryptotermes secundus
TATATATATATATATATATATATAGTATATTATTTACTGATGCTTGTCATATAATTACCATTTGACTCTGTGCTTTGTCGTACCATAAACCTAACCCCATTTTCCCGGATCTGTTCTGCTGTCAGCATCCGCATTCGCGCGAGTTCACAGGCTTTACTATACGCTAACTACAAGAATTCATTCCCTTAGGAATCTTCAGCCTTAGTGAGCATTTGTAAGAAGCTCTACATGAACACTCTAATGCTCGATGGTAACTATTTGAGCAAACTGTTTTAGCATATTAAAACTCTGCATTCTGCCTACAGAGTGTAGTTGTGTGCTTCTTATGGTTGTCACAGTTTCTCTGAACAGCATTAAACGCTTGGTCATTGCTATGGAGACGGAGATTGTTTCCTGTGGCGTACGAACTGCATTTTTAAATATTATTTGTACAAACAACATCAGAGAGGGCGCCCCACATCAACAAATCCGCAACAGTTTAACAATAACAAAAATATGGACTTGGGCCCCAGATGGGGTTTGACGCATAGACTGACTAGCCGGCTGACCGTCGGTTGTCGAGAGGTCACCAGGAGTCGCAAGGCAGTAAAATATGGTCTTGAGTCCCGCGGGACTCGGAACCAAGCATGACTGCTGGCGAGGCCTGCCGCAGAATACCGGGGCTCTCGCATTCATCGTAGGGCTCACTTTTGTGCTTTTCTGTGTGCCTTCGCCCTTCTGTCTGTGCGGCCCCCAAGACACCTGCTGATTCATGGACCGGTAAAGCAGCAGTTGGGTTTGCCTGATATGGTACTCAACGTTTTTCAGGTTTCAAATGGTTAACGGAGCTATTCGATGCCCTCAAGAAAGGCTCCATTTACACTGAAACGTTGTTTAGTGCCTATACAATGAATGAAAGTTATTTCCTGACACCATAAACAAAACATATATTCCCGTTGTCCTGCTGAATGTTACTAACAGGGTACAACATTTTTCATTCTCTCTCTATTCTGGATGGAAATACAGTGCCCCCCGTTGTGGATGCTCCTTCTACAAATATTTAACTTTTAACACCGAACGATTTACGCGTTAAAACATCATGATTAAAAAGAAGAAGACTTCATTCTAGAGTGTTGAACAAACAATTTTTTGGGGGTCCGAAAATGCACTGAAACAAGGCAAGGGAAGCGTCCCGCATAGTCTGTTGAGGGACCAGATGCAGTCTCTGTGAATGAAATGTAATTTCGTGAAGCAGAGGAGGAAAGGAAGTGAATTTGTCGACGCAGGGAAAACTTTCAGCGCTCGGTTCTGTAAGCCTGCTGCTGCCGTACCACAGTTTTCATAAGGACTAGGGCACACCCAGGAAAATGGCAACTGCAACGCGAGAATTGTTATCTGCCTGAGTTGAACACAAGCTGCAGAATGGAGCAGCGCAAATTGAGGAAACGGCAACGCAACTCGCGGAAAGCCTGAGAGACTGATTTCAAAACACATTAGCGCTCTTAAAACGAGTAAAGATCCCGAATCCGAGAACGACTGTGCTGGCGAGCGCCAGCAGCAATTTACCGGATCAAATGGTTAACAGAATTCATTAAAATAAAGTTCCTAGGTGTCTGATAAAGAAATATGTGTGAGATGATAGCACCAGCCGTTGGTGCGTACGGTTGGGGCGAGCTGAATGGGCTCGGAGGGTGACAGGAGTCGTCGGTAGGAGAGGTGCCCCCCCCCCTGCAGAAGCTGCATGTCTCCCTCCTGTCATGAATGGTGATGTGATGACCAGAGCAGGAAGTTGGGATCACTCTGCCCCATAAACCCTCCATGAAAACAGCCCCTTGTGTTCTGTTCAAGCGTTACTGAATCGGGGGACCGCGTGCCATTCGTGGGACTCACTGGAATCCGAAGGTGATCGCATCCAATTTCTTTAAGCTTCATTTTAACATATTTCCATCAACTCCTATGTCTTCCAAGTCGCCTCTTTCTTCTAAGTTTTACGAGAAGCATATGCATTTGTGATTTCTGCTGTGTGCTGTGGCTTAACGTTTCCATTATTTCGTATTCAGCCGGTGGCGATTTTCCGCCATGTTTATTTACGACGTTTTCAGTTACCAAGGTTATATAGTGCCGAGTGACAGAACGGCACAGATTAATTGGCGACGCTTCGGACTTGAATTGGGGGCGCGCCCAGTTCGTATCTCTGTCAGGACAACTGCAGTCCTGATTGGTGTTTGTCCTGGTTTTCTTAGCCATTCCCGGCAATTGTTGGGATGATACATCAGACTAAGACCACCGTCCGGGTTCTATCCCAGGTCATGTAGGATTGAAGGTGGACGCAGTAGGGCGGGGTTTATCCTGCCAATCCTCATTGCACCAATTCCTCCATATTCATTAATCATCCCATCAGACTACGCTGTATAGTTTTGGGCTGCTGACAGCACCGTTCGATATGGGCACGACAGAATAATTTGCGAGTAATGAATTGTAAAGCGTGTGGCCTAATTCGAGGCGCTGTCCAGGCGATCCACTGGAGGACATGAGATAACCGATAAGTAATATCAGTATAGCCGGTATTGGGGGTCAGCGATTTGAACCCGGAACCTTCCGAATACGAAGTAAGAGTGGCGAACGGTTCATTATGTTCCGTTCCACAATTTATTTAATCCCATTTAATCGAAGTGTAAACTTTTAATAATTCATAAATCGTGTCTGAGGTGGAGTAGAGATGTTAAGTGGGTTGCATCACACTGATTCCAACTGTAAGCGGACAGCCCACACAGCGAAGACGGGACACGGCTATTTCCGCCCCTGTCAGTGTATTCAAACATTTCCGTGACTGCACATTTTTAAAAACGGGTAAAATTCCATTGCGTACAATTAAGACGCGTGTAATATTTGATGGTGGAGCCAAAATAGCTCAGTCGGTATAGTGACGGGAGACGGGCTGGATGACCAACGAATCAGGGTTCGATTCCCGACAGATGCAAGAGAGTTTCACTTCTCCACAGCGTCCAGATCGACTCTGGGGCCGATCCAGTGAGTACGGAAAGTTTGGTCCTCGGGGGTAAAGCGGCCTGGGCGTGAAGCCCAGCAGTCATCCAGTGCCGAGGTTAAGATCTGTAACTCACGTCTCCCCATACGTCGTCAGGGGGTGGTGCTAAATTCGTTAAGTACAAGGACAACTTCTTACCTGTTTAGCCTACTGAGATCGTCCTGCTGGCTGTGTATCTGTGAATGCCCCTCCTTTAGGAACGTTACAGTTATAACATTTAATGGTTTACAGTTAAGGGAGGCAGACAGACTGAGAACAAGGCGCCGAAGAGACTGTTTGGGCGTAGGAGGGAAAGTGTGACAGGTAAAAGGTAAAGTTGTCCCTGCGCTTAACAAATTAAGTACTATGCCTTGAAGGCGTATGGGGGAGTGGATGTATAGATCCACATTTTCTTGACCTCAGCACTAGATTGAGGTGAGTTGTCAGCTTCACGCCCCTGTACCCATTGGATGGAAGGTTGGGTGGACCCCAGAGCCGGTCTGGATGAGGTGGAGAAGAGTAAATTCTTGACTCTACCGGGACTCGAACTCCGACCCCTCGGTTGTCCAGCCCGTAGCCAGTCGCTATGCTGACTACGCCACCCCAGTTCGTGTTGGGGGGTGGGGTGATAACAGCGCGCGCATGGCAGGATCAGAAATGCTTACAGAATCTTGAGGACACTGCTTGGGAGACAGGAAATACGAGGGAAGTGATTGTGGAAGAATTTGAATTGGGGGGAGTAGAGTTTATATCAGAAATACTTCTCGCAGTGTGGAATGCGCTGTCTGTCCGTCTGTGCTCCGTAGTGTTGGGTTCCAGAACTAATTACACTGAAGCACCAGTGGAGCGAACACGGTGTGGGGGGTTTAATTACATCAGCAGGCGCAAACCGTCTCTGTTATCCCCCCCCCCCAGCAGTACATTCCTTCGCTCAAGTCACATTTCGTGAAACTCTTCGAGAAGGGTCTTGCCCAGCTTGTCAAGAAATTACCCGCCATTTTATGGAACCAGAAGTTTAATTACCGTGTTGACAAAAGCCAGTTGAATCCAGTCATCATCTTCAGAACCAATTTTTTTAGAATTCAATTTTAATATTATCGACACGTCTACCTAAGCGGTTTCTTCCCATCATGTTGTCCGATTAAAATTTCGTAAGGTTTTCTCATATTTCCTATGCGTGCTACATGCCCCGCCCATCGCAGACGAAGAGTACAAGTTATGAAGCTCCTCATTGTGCAGTACAGCTGCATTGTCTCGTTACTTCCTGCCTCTTGGCTTGCACGTGTTCTCATCCTCTTCTTACGTCTCTCACTGACGAGAGTCCGAGCTTCACACCCGTGAAGTAACAGGTAGGATTATAGTTGTGTAGGAAGCTCAATTAAGCATACGGCATGAAGACATATGGGGGGAGTGGAGGTATAGCTCCAGGAATCACGGCTGTAGATGATGAGTGGTGAGCATCACGCCCCGGCAACCTCATTCCAGAGGCAGGTGCCCGCGGTACACATTGGCTAGTGCCTGGGTGGGCCCTAGAGACAGAGAGAAGGGTAAACCCCCGGTTACTTGGTCGTCCAGCCCGGTTCTGGGGCTCCTATCCAATGGGTACCGGGGGCCCTGTTCCCGGGGGTGAAGCTGTACATAGCGTAGAGCCTGATTAGTTAAGCACAGGCACAACTTTGCTTTGAAGGGGATGTGGCTTTTTATAGGACTAATCGACATGCAGAGCGTTCAGAGAGGCCGTCAGAAACTGGTTGAGGTTACGTGCTCAAATAAGAATAAACTAAAGCAAATAAAGTAAGTTCTATTCCTTTATCGTCTTTGGGGCGTTTCCTCAGAAGTAGTATAAGCCCTGTATAACACCTTCCCTGATCTNCTTGTCTGTCCGCAAGAACCAACCCGAGAAGCTGATTGCTAGCACGTCATTCGTCACTATTCTGTGCCAGATGAATTCATTCCACACCCTCCTCACACCCTAATTCTTTAATATAAATTTTAATATTACCATCCCATCTACACTCGCGCACTCAAAGATATCTGCTCCATTCACGTTTCTTTTGACATGATATTTTGTAAGCATTTAAAATGCCCGTTTCCTGTGCGTGCTGCAAGCCCCACCCATCTCATTCTGCTTTTACATTATCACCCTAATAATGTTTGAAGAAGAGCACAAATAATGAAGCTTCTCTTGCAGCTTTCTCCGTCTTAAGTCGTCTGATGATATAATAGTTGTAATAATAATAATCTTTTTTCTCCTCTCGCTCCCACTTTGGAGCATGGGGCTGATTTCTGAGTTCCCTGATCATTTTACGGACGGTAGGACTCCTTGGACGGGTGATCAGCTCGTCGCAAGGCCTCTACTTAAACACGGGACAACACAAACACACCAAACATCCGTGCCTTCTGTGGGATTCGAACCCACGATCCCGGCTTCCGAGCGAGGGAAGACAGTACATGTCTTAGATCGCTCGGCCACCGTGACCGAAGGTTTTTGTCCAGACAGCCGCATGAATAGTGCGTGAAAGCGCGCCATGATCACGTCCTTCCACACCCTTTGCATTCATGTCATTCGTGGTGCTGACGTTGCCTCCCTACTGCTTCAGCTTATGGTAACACAGTGCCCCGATAGATAGCTGCAGTCGCAGTGTCATTAGATCCTTGCCTCGAAAGTCGCCATAAGGGTGCCCACTCCGGGTTTGATGTCAGTACTAATTCAGGTAGCAGTCAGTCGTCATTTCCGAGACAGTCACGTGCACGGAAGAGCTTCAGACCGCCATTTTGTGTCTTTAACTTGATTTCCTTAAAGAAAGTAGGCGTATGTGATCACCGTGCTGTCTGTTATCCCCCCCTCGCCCCTGTGAGCTTCTGAATATCTGAACCAGTCTTTACGGAACTTCGTACATGTAGCAAGACATCCGCGTCCATCTCAACGTCGTACCTCATAAATCCCTCCAATTTGCCTATATGCGTATCCCCCATCATTGCTAGGCAACGGCTCGGTAAAAACATTACCGTGGCAATGAATACACACGCAGCAATAGATTTGTTGGACGCCTCGTTTTCCATGCGGTCCATATCATACCAAGAAACGTCGATTAGCTCTTCCCTGAACTTCTTGTTTCGGTGATGGGTGCTATGATTGGACTGTGAGTACGCTGTTTGTATGCCGTGTCTCACTGGCAGCAAGGTGTTGTAATGCAAATGGCTTTTTTAACTACCCAAACACGTTCAGTGTGTACTCCCCCGTTTCTCTGTTCCTCTGTGGCTCTTTGTAACGGCGGTCGCTCGCTGGCCGATTGACCGAACTGGGTATTACACAGGTCTGCAGAGAAATTCTGGACGAATGTAAGACATGACATTGAATGAATTCCTGTAACTTCAGCCCTTTGGAGCACAGTGGTTACAATACGTACCACTTGCTGTGCATGTTCCCCATACGCTATATCCGTCTTGTTCCAATTCTTAAAACTATTGCATCATGTTGTGTCCATATTGTTCAGCTGAGCCCTTCTGGAGGAGCCGTCAATTCTGCAGCTACTCAAGAATTTCCCAGCATTTTATGGAACCCGAAGGTTCATCACCGTGTTCACAAGAACCCTCTACTGGTCCCTATCCTGAGCCAGATCTACCCAATCCATACCATCCCATCCTATCTCTCTAAGATCTATACTAATATTGTGCACCCACCTACCCCTTGGTCTTCCCTGTGGTCTCTTTCCTTCTGGCTTTCCCCCAAATATCCTATACGCATTCCTCGTCTCCCCCATTCGTGCTACATGACCTGCCATATTGTTCAGTAACCTCGTAAATAACACTACAGAATTAAAAGCACATGTTCCGAGCAGTTGATGGCCATCATCAGGCAATCAAAAAGAGAATTAGTAAATTGTTTACGTTAATTTTCCTGAGTTGGAGATTCGATCCGCTTCCAATGTGAATGTACATACACGCCTATATACTGACCCTTTGTCCGCGTGTAACAACTGGGAAGCCGCTGAACAGATTTTAATGAAATTTGATATTGGCTAAAATCGGACAGCAATAACGGACACTTCACACGTGTTTGTGCGCGCATCTGGAGCCGTAACTCACCTCATATTTATCGGAGCGAAACATGTTTCGGACAAGAACTGTAGAGAAAAATGAAGCACATTTTATTGTGTTCAGTGCATTTTTTGCGGTTTTGGAGATAAGATTGGTTGTCATGTTGTCACGTTTTAACTCCGAAGATCGTTGGACCGTTTTTCACCAAATTCTGTGCTGGAAGCCCTCGCTTATCCGCTGCTTGCAAGACGGGCATAAGATTCTGCATCCACGAACTGAGGCGATACAACCACACGTGCCACACAGTTCGTTTCTGAACTTGCCCTGTGTAGGTAGAGGCCTTGCAGTGCAAGCAGATCTGCCAAATACCTGGGGATTCGTAGGCTATTTTCATTGGAACAAACCATGTTTCCTAATCCAGCGACACCCGCAACGAGGTCCGTGGGCCTCATGTGGCCCGCATTTTACTTTTATGCGTCCTCAAAATGAACACTGTAATTCACTTTACGCAGTCCTGAATCTGAGGTAGTCACGGCGGTGATTATGCAGAGTAATGTGATGCCGTGTGGCCTCGTTGAAGTTTACCGACGTTTCGGATGAACGTACTGCTTCTCTCTTGATAATCGAAGAGTAAGCAAGTAGCAGACATAGACAGTATTTTGAGAAGCCCAGGAAACTTCAGACCACAACTGCACAATTCAGTTGATGTATGCAGCAGTTTCGTCTTTCATCTGTAATAGCTTGAAATGTCGAGTTATATTTTTATAAAAGAAGTTTGGGAAGATTCGCCATGGACCGCAGAGAAAACGACGCCTCCAGCAATTCTTCGTTGCAGCCGAAACGTGTTACCGAGCCGTTGCCTAGAAACTGTAAGGGGATAGCTACACAGACCCACAGGTTCCATTTTGATACGACATGGACCGTGCAGAAAACGACTCGTCCAACAATTCTTCTATTGCGTGTATTCCTTGCCGCAGAACGTGTTTACCGAACAGTTGTCTAGCAACGATAGGAAGGATATGGCATTTCTCATACGTACTACATGTTTTGCCAATCTCTGATCATAATTACAAATTATAGAGCTGATGTTGCTCTGTTCTCATCTCCAGTGTTGTTGGTACTGTAAGTTGAGGCCCAATCTGGAGCACTCCAAATCCATTCTTGCACTCCCCCCCTTCGCCGGTTTTCTGGTGAAGGCTGAATAAGAGGAGACGGGCCTCCATTTCATTCTAGACAAACCATGAACTTGTTTCTGTGCTAAATTAAAACCCACGTCGTGATACGCATGGGGGAGGGGTGGAGGTATACCTCCATGCATTCATAACCTCTGCGCTAGGTGGAGGTGAGTGGTCAGATTTTTCCTTCCGGCTGTTTAACCCCGGGGTACTCATTGGATAGGTGATCACTACATGTAATATGGACGTTGTGAAGAAAAATATCTCTTGACCTATCTTTATTGGAAATCGCAGCTGAATGAATATGTGAGGATGTAGTTAATGGGGTGTGTGACATAACGTGTAGGAGAACTGTGGCAACGTCGCTGCTCTGATGTTTGTGAAACTAACTTTCCAGCCCCCCCAGCCCCCACCCATTGCCTTACCTCAAGTGAAGCTCATGCCGTAAGCGGCTTACCAGGGGAACCTCCCCCAACCATTACAGATAGTGGGGTCTTAATTTGTAGCCTCGACCGTTGACTGGTGAGCCCCAGTAGCTCAGTGAAGATACGGCTCTGGTGCCCAGCCAGCCGTTCCTTTCACGTCCTGTACACTATTGTAATTAGCAACTGACAGCATCGTTAAATAAACGGCGCACGAAAAGTGTCGCCTCATTCATTAGGTGCCTGTGAATCGCAACCGACCCCTAAGCTTGTAAGTCTGGTCTCAACTTTCGAGTGACGCATGTCCATCTCCATGGTAACAGCTCAGCTGTCAGGATTTTTTATTGTTATTCTCAGTGGAGAGAGACTGAGGCCACTGCTGGCCTGTTCTAGCAGCCCCAGCTGATAGATGTGGGTGATCGTGCAGCAATTGGGCGAATCAAGGTTGACGGGAAGCGAAATACTCGGAGAAAACCTGCCCCAGCGCCACTCTGTCCACCAGACCCGGGCCGCCGCGGCGAGAAACCAGCGACTAACCGCCTGAGCTATGGCGCGAGCTCAGCTGTCAGAATGAGCTCGTGTTTCGAGTTTGTCGTTACTTCATTGTAGCCCTACGTAATTTCTCGTCCTTCCGTGAGTTTAGATTGTTCTTGCGAGGGAATCCGTTAGTGGACAAGGCCGAGTGGGCTGGCGTAGCGGTAACGTCGTTCTGGACTCGTATTCGGAAGGTGCTGGGTTTTAACCCTTTAGAGCCCAATGGTTTCTATCCGTACCACCCGCTCCAGCGCACTAAAACTCTGCATTCTGCCCACAGTGTGTCTGTGTGTTCCGTGTCGTTCTCACAATAAACAGCGACTGTTTCCCTAAACAGCATTAACCGGTTGGGCTCTGTAGCGGAGACGTAATGTTTCCTGTGAGGTACGGACTGAACATACTAAAACTCTGCATTCTGCCCACAGAGTGTATCTGTGTGTTCCGTATGGTTCTCACAGTAAACAGCGACTGTTTCCTTAAACAGCATTAACCGGTTGGGCTTTGTAGTGGAGACGTAATGTTTCCTATGAGGTACGGACTGAACATACTAAAACTCTGCACTCTGCCCACAGGGTGTATGTGTGTGTTCTGTGTGGTTCTCACAATAAACAACGACTGTTTGTAGATGGATTTCACATGCTGGCAGATGTATTTTTTATAGAGGTCGAAATTCTTGACATTCGGCACTATTTGTAAGGTTAAGCACAGGGACAACATTACCCTTTACCTTTCTGCTTCTACGTCGCCCCGTCTCTCTTCTCACTTTATCTTCTCTGGTTCCCCGTTTCTTCACCTCTGTATCGACCGGTCTTTACTTTTGCAGTCTGGCGTCTGGCAAACCAATACTTCCCTGTGGCAGTGGCCCAGAAGCGGATATCCTTGTCACATCAATCATTTCTCCCTCCCCGCCTAAGTAAAACCTTTGTACCCCTAACTGATAAGACTTTTTCCTTCTGCTCGACTTATACCAGTCATTCATAAAACTGTCGGAGCTGAAGAGAAATTTGTCGTGGTTGGAATGCGCGAGGCAGTGGGGGGGGGCTAAGTGTATGCGGAACGTCGGACTTTGGAAAAGTGAAAATAGAAATGATATCGGGGACGGGAGAGACGCTGCTGCTCTTCGAGGCCTGTCCTCTGGGTATGGAACGGCGGGGCCATGAAACTGATCACAGACCACCATCTAGTGTTGAGGTTAAGAGTGGTAGAGCTGTAACTCTATTACCCCGCCCGTTTTCGTGATTTGATGCTTTTGGTTAAGCGCTAGGTAAATCTTGAAAGCTATAAAGCTATCCCCTGTAACAGGCCTTGGAAGCCCATAGGATTGTGAGACGGTGAGGCCCCCACATTATCTAGACAATCGGCTCATACATGGCGGTGAGGTCAGCGTTATGCGCCGGCCGCCCTTTACCCCAAGGAAGATTCCTGCCATGTAATGAAGCAGCAAGACCGTGAAGCTGACCGGTCACCCCCATCTAATGTCGAGGTTAAGAATGTATGGAAGTATACCACCACTATCCCATACACCTTGAAGAGCTAGTGCTGAATTAAGTACAGGGATAAGCTTACATTTACATTACTGACACGGTCGTGAAGTATTCCACGAAAGAAGCAACCCAGAATTTTGGGGGTCTGTGTGACGTAGGATGGACCTGTAACTGCTTTTCCCTTTCCAACTGTTAAGAGGACTAGGTAGAGTGAAAGGTATAGACACTGTCCCTGGTCAGGAATACCGGTCTCGCAGTTGGTCGAGGCACTGTGCTGCAAGCCGGAAGGGCGCGGAGTCAATTCCTGATGAGTGAGTTCATTGGATTTTTCACTTCACCTAATCCTTCCAGCCGCACTATGACACAGGGGTGAGCTCAGCCTCCAACAGAAATGAGTACCAGGAATCTTCCTGGGGATAAAGGACGGCCGGCGCGTGAGGGCGCGTACACACTAGCGAGCTGTTGCATGTAACGTAACGGTTACTGTAACCACATTCTGTTAGTGTGGACGCCTTCCGAACCACGGTCGCGAACGTACTTCGAGCGCGCTCTGTAACACGACCGGCGAGCCACTGCCTTGTCGGATTTTGCTGCGAACACAAAGGGACTCGCAGCAGGCTCGTGGACGCCACAATCGCTTGCTCGTAAATGTTTACGTTTCCTCCGAGCCAGGAGTAGCGTTGCGAATCGCTATGTCTTCATTGCGAGCTCACCGCGAGCACTGTGGATCGGGTCGCTCGCAGCTGGTTACAGTATCCGTTACGTTACATGCAACAGCTCGCTAGTGTGTACCCGGCCTTACATGCAGCAGCTCGCTATCTGTACCCGGCCTTAGACTGACAGCCTCATTGCCACCTGTGAGCCGATTGTGGGGGCCTCTACATCCTCTTACAGGGATGGCTTTATCTTTTTACCTTTTTACTGGGTAGTCAGCTCATGTTCTGGTCTGAGTACAGCTCGCCAAACTGAGTTTCAGATAGGAAAGAGACCTGTACTGAAAGTTACCGACCGGGATAGCGCAGCAGGGATCAGCAAGAAACCAGTTTGAAGCAGATAGCAAGAAGAGCGACTGGCTTATTCCTTAACCCTGAAGATGAAACGTCGATTGACTTTCAGCAGAGATAGAACTCTTCACAGAATCACCAGTTACTGATGAAGTGAAAGTTTCTCAAATACTCTGGTGCGTTAATCATGAAACAGCCGAGTTACTGATGAGCCGAGTGAGGAGTTCTTAGTGTTAAAGTATGTAAAAGGTGAAGTTGTCCCTGTGCTTAAGTAATTAATTACTACGCCATGAAGACGTATGGGCAAGTGGATGTATATATATTCAATTTTTTTTTACCTCGTCACTAGTTGGGGGTGAGTGGTCAGCTTCACGCCCCGGTCGCTTTACCCCCAGGAAAGAGCCTCCGATACCCATTAAATAGGTTGGGTGGGCCCTAGTGCCGTTCTGGACGATGAGGAGAAAATTCTTGACCGTAGCAAGACTGGAACTCCGACCCCTCGGTCGTCCAGCTCGTAGCCAGTCGTTATACCGACTGAGCTATCCCGGCTCCTATATTAAAGTAGGTGGTGTTTATAAGGGTTAGGATTAAGGTAGACTGCAATGTCGAAGGCAACCACTTGGGTTCTTCACATCTCTGCTGTCTGTTAGAACATCTTGTACACGTTTCCATGGCTACGGGCTCTGCTGGTTGACACGTGTGTGTCTAGGCTGAGTGGATGCTTCCTACCCGTGTACTTCGAGCGACGCTTTATGAATTAATAATAGCTACTTATCAATTCCGCCTGCTTTTGTTTGTTTTGTATACTGTTTAACCTCATGCACTTGTTACTTGTCCGACTTGTTTGTTCAGTTGTTCGATTGTGCCCAGAACAATCCATTCACTGTTCAGCTTGCTGCTGAAGGCATGCACCTCAACCTCACGAAGCTCAATGATTTCTTTCTGATTGAAAATATCTTCTTGCATGTGACGCCGTATATTGTGGTGGACGTACATCGACGTTTCGGAGGAATGTGCTCTACGTACTTCGACATTTCGGAAGAATGTACTGTCTCTTCCGGTTCGAACATTACTGCACTACACGGCGTCGCGTCATGTTTTATACCGAGTGTGATACATCACCATTCGAACGCAGGAGTTCTCATGTGTTTCCAGTCCTTTGAATTGCATCAGTATAGCAATGATCAGCTTCCAACTTGAAACACCCTAGTTAGGCCTTTAAAACACGGTGGTTACTATATGTACCATCTGTAACAGTAAAAATGCTCTGCATTGTGCCCACACAATGTATTTTTGTGATTCCTATGGTTCTCACAATAAACAGCGAATATTTCTCTGAACACGATTAAACGATTTGTGTTTGTAATGGAGACGCGATGTGTTTTCTGTGGTGTAGGAACTGAATTAATATTTATTGTTGATATAATATTCATGCTTGAAAGGGTTAACATCCAGGTATGTTTGCCATAGTCGTGGCCTGACAGGAGACCCGAAGAAACGGCAAATGGATCTCTGTGTAATCTGTACTGAGCACCATATGGACCTTAGGTGGACTTATCATGAAGGTTGAGATGGACGCGACATGTAGCACGCGTAGGAGTGATGTAAAATGAATACATAACATTTTAGTCAGAGAACCGGAAGAAACAGTTCACTTGGGAGAACTGGGCATAGAGGGGAGAATATTATTTTATTTATTTACGTTCGGTGCGGACACGCGGTAGCGTAGTTGGTTGAGTCCCTATGCAACAAGCCGAAAAGGTGACGAGTTCGTTTCCCGATGAAATTGTTGGAGTTTTCAGTGGACGTAATCCTTGCAGCCGCACTATGGCCCTGGGGTCAACTCAGTCTCTAGCAGAAATGAGTGCCAGGAATCTTCCTGGGGGTAAAGGGCGGCCGGCGCATAAGGCTGCCAACCTCACCACCAACTGTGAGCCGGTTCTCTAGAAAATGTTGGAGCCTCGACGGCCTGCTACAGCGATAGCTTTACCTTGAGCCCAGTGAACTCCGCGGTGTTGCGGTACACTACCCTAAGTAAACTTTCGGCGGAGTTTGTATGTACTGTTCTCACCTGAATGAGGGGGGAGGGGGGAGAAAGAGTGTTGTTAACATGTACTGCAGGCTGCAGAAGCCAAACTTCAGCAGATAAGAGCAGCATCGGAAGCCTTGCCCGTGCTATTTCATCCTGTGATAAGGTCCATTCACTGCACGAACCACGGTTGAGAATAGACTTTCAGTGACGTAATCGCGTTCCCTTAGCAGATGGAGTATATGTCCAACTACCGTGTTACTTGTCCCGTTCTGGAAGCAGCGCTATGCAGTGGCAGTCAAGAGTGTGTAGGGACACATCAGGCTGAGAGACGTGAGGAAGCTAGTGGTGGCCCAGTTCCAAACAGCTCTTCACAGTACAGTGGCTTCGCTTTCTTGAAGACATGGGTTCAAATCTCGGTCCTGGAATTTGGTTGTTGGTGCTTCCCGTCACTAATGCTCATCTTTAATCCATTCCAAATCTTCTCACTCACACAAACTATTAACTTTTGGGGCTTGTTTGAGGGAAATTCTTAGTTTAGGCTTTGGATCTTGATGTTTTACTTATACATTTCTAAGGTTGGCAGCGCTGACTTAGCGGGTAACATTTCGGTAAATTTTTAACTTTACTTCGATCACATGTTAAGACGTAAGTACCCCGTTCACGCTTGTCCTCCCATCTATACCTGTTTATTTTAGATGGAATCTTCTTGTTTTTTCCACCAGAACTCCGTGTGCATCTTTCTTTACCGTGCGTGTTACACGTCCCGCCAATCTGTAATATCTAGCGAAGAGTACAAATTGTGAAGCTGAAATTTTCTCTGGCCTCCTGTCGCTTGGGCTCTGATGCTCCCCTCAGCACCGTCTGCTCTAGTATAGTTCGTGGGAATCTTGAGGATTTCTCTACGGGGACGTAGCATCTAGAAGCTTCGCCTGCAGACCTACACGTTCAAGCCACTTAACATTATTTCTGTTCATTGCTCCGCAGTTGTGGTTCCCTATGTTGAAACCTGAACGAAACCAAAGGCTTTGTTCCGGATCCTCCCAATTTACACGTTCTGTGGTAATATTTGGCGTCTTTAATTCGTTCTTCATTCCAAAAATCCATGGGAAGAGGCAGATACCTGACCCTCCCACCCTCCTACTGGCGTCGGTATTACAAGTTACGAATGTCCGCACCCCAAAGAACACTTATCGGCCCCGATAGGCAAACCCAGTCATGTGTCCCACCTCATTTCTGGATTTTAGAAATAAATAGAAATCAAAGAAACATCTAACAACAACAACTGATAATAACAAAAGTACTGCCGGGTCATTGGATGTGACTGTAGACGGGGTTTGGGTTGCGATTCGCATTTACTGCACATTTAAAGTCTTCTCAGTCTTCAGTAGCCGTTGCCTGGGAACGGCTTCCAACGGCGGAACTGCCTCCGGCCTCAGCTACCAGCTTCTCACTTTACACAGCTGCAACTCTCAATCAACTCAACATTGGACGTTCCTCTTTCTGTAGGCGCACAATCCTCGCAGGCTGGCGGCCATATCACACCAATCTCCTACTCATCTAACTGCCGTCTCAAGACTCTTAGGCCCTCGTTATATAGCCGCGGCGCGGATCGCACAGAGAACGTGTCTCTTTGCCGAGGAAACGTGTTTCCCTGCAACGGCTGTTTGTTCCGTAGCTTGGCAGTGGGGCTAGATGTCGCAATATAAAGTAGTTTTAATCCGTGAACAGATTTCCTGTTCCCCCTTCCCCGAAAGAATGTCGGTTGTACCCACGGAGCAGTAGCTGCCTGCCTGTCCACCTTCCCCGTGTTTGTGTACAGTAGCTACCCACCTACACGTCAGTATTGCAACTCTCCGCAAACTGGTCTCGCCACGTTTTATTGCTGTTTGTTCTTCCGAGGTTTCACAAACCCACATTCTCACCAGTAACGTACGTAGGTAGGTTCAGAATTCCTGGGTGTGTGGACTTTGTCCATCGTCAGGTATTCTAGAAACTAGAGAACGTAACGTGTCTGTTTCCGTCCTCAGGTGAAAGGGGAGGAGACGCCTACTCTGTTGGGGTCCATATAAAGGCTAACCTCAATCACTGGACAGCACATGTCACCAGGCTTTATCGAAGGGAGATAACAGGAAAATATGCAATAAAATTGTGATAAAGCACGCACAGGCCTGATACTATATAGAAATAGCGGTGAAAAATTATGCAACAAACCAAGTCCTTGAAATCCGGCTGCATATAATTAAATGGAGACATTTGTCAAACCAATTTGTGTCGTTATACTGACATGGGTTGTCCAGGGATTGGGGTTAGTTCTTTCTAAGGGGCCCAGCAGAGTAGGTGTCTCTACCCCCGTGGAATCAGATCCAATTTCCGAAACGTCGTGTTCTCTAGTACCAGGCGATGTACGAGGTCCAAAAACCGAGTGATCCGTCCAATATTTCGTCTCAACACCCGAACCTCTCGCACTCCTGGCACCAGTGTCGCGGGTTGCCTATGTAACACGGATTTAGCGAGTATTTTCATTGGACGGGTAGGATGAGGCCCAGAACCGGTCTGGAACACACGAAGAGGAGAAGAATCTTGCCTCTTCCAGGAATTGAACTACTACCCCTCGGCCGTCCAGGCCATGGAGAGGTCACAGCTCACCTATACATATCAAAATACGAGTATTATCAGCACTCACAGAATAGACGCGATACCCGGAAACAAAAGATTTGCTGTAGAACTTGTAACATTCAGTGTTTTCGTAATGGCGGCGAGGAATATCACGCTTACAAAACTCCTGCCTGCATATAATTTCATACTGACAGCGTAATTAAACAAACTTAAAGAAGAGGGAACATGGGATAGGTCGAGTATGTGGCACGCATGGGCGATCAGAAAGACGTACGCAGTTGAAGTCCTAGGGACACGTGGAGACGTGGGTGAGATAGAGATTATCGAAGCAGAAGTGTGAGAATGTGGATTGGATACAGCTGTCTGTTGATAAGGGTGGATGGTAGGATCTTGTGAATACAGTAGTGCGACCCTTCCTCTTCAGCTGTGAAAGAGTCGACTTGAATCGTTTATGCACTCATGCACTTCGTTACGTCACTGAATGGAAAGCGCTGTGCTTAGTGACGCTGCTCGATGGTCACTTAATCACTTTAACAGGTGCTCAGGGGGACTGAATCCGCGTATGGTCTGCACCAACACTCCTGTTAAATGCTATTTGCGTGAACGTCATTATTCTAAGGGTTAATTAAGCACACGGATAAAACTAACTCCATTCAGCATAGCCCTTCTTGAGAAGCTGATAGTTATTCGGCTAGGCAGGAAATTCCCTTCATGTAATGGAACCCGAAGGTGCATTACCGTGTTCACAACAGTCGGCCACTGGGCCCTGTTCTGAGTCTTGAATCCAGGCCGAATTCGAAATCTCGTCTTCCTTTTCCATTCCCAAGGCCGTGGGTAATTCCGTATGATATTGATCTTGCCTGCAGAAGCACCCCCTGTCGGCTGTCCGCTGTCCGCTGTCCGCTGTCCGCGATAGTGACCTTACGGAACTGAATTCCCTTGTGTTTTGTATGGCTACTTTGAGTCTGCTTCCCTGCGTTACCGGCTTCACAACCTGACACATACCTTCCTAGAGGCCTCCCGTTTGAGTAGCAAGTAGAGCCTGGCGCAGTCCCTCAAACATAAGGAAATCAGTGCATGTGCGTTGTACGTGCTTTCTTATGGATAACGGTAAAGTTGTCCCTGTGCTTATGAAGGCGTATGGGGGAGTGGATATATAGATCCACATTTTCTTGACCTCGCCACTAGTTGGAGTTGGAGGTGAATGGTCAGCTTCACACCCCGGCCGCTTTACCCAGGGGGAAAGAGCCCCTGGTACGCGTTGAATATGACGCTGGGTGTGCCCCAGAGCCGGTCTGGGCGCTGTGGAATAGAGAAAATTCTTGACCCTACCGGGACTCGGAACTCCGACCCCTCGGTCGTCCAGCCCGTAACCAGTCGCGAGACGGGGTCCACTAGTGGCCTATTGTACCAGCCGCGGATGACAGATGATGGTGAGTGTGGAGCAGTCGGTGGAATGAGAATTGGCAGGGGAAACCTGCCTCAGCGCCACTTTGTCCACCACAAATCCCACATGACCTGACCCGGGCCGCCGCGGTGAGAAGGCGGTGACTAACCGTCTGAGCTGTTGCGGCCATTTTCCTGATGGTAGTATGAGCCTGGAAAGTGCAGTTGGTATAGCGACTTGCTGCGATATGCGACCGACAGGTCCGAAGTTCGAGTCCCGGTAGGGGCAGGTATTTTCCCCTTTCTTTGTCGTCCAGACCAGTTCTTGGACCCACCCTCCTATCTAATGGGTGCCAGAGCCTTTTTCGGCGGTGTTAAAGCGACCGGAGCTTGAAGCCGGGGTGAAGAATACGTGGATCCTGTACACACGCCTTCATGGTGTAGATAACTTGGGTAGTTCTGTTTGGAGAGGCAGTCTCCCCCGGGGGCGGCCCGTGCCGCTAATGCCGCTCTTGCTGTGAGTGGGAACCGCGCGACGGAGACGGAGGAGAGGGCCCGGCCGGGCGTCTGGGAGGAATGCGAAGGTCTCGGCAACTACAACAGCAAAAAGAACAAGATTAAAGGGAGGACCTAAAAAGTAAATATAAAAAGAAGTTATTACCCCACCACTCCCCACTGTTTTCCTTGTGTAACCGGCTTCACGACCTGGCACATACCTTTCTAACACGGACGTTGCATCGCCAGCGCTCCTAGAGGCCCTGCAACCGGTGCACATTTATGTAGGCTGCAGAATATAGAAAACGACGCCTCTAACAGTTCTTCGTTGCCGCAAGAACGTCTTTACCGAGTTGTTACCTGGCAACGATATGGGATACACAGGCCCGCAGACACGGACCGCATAGAAAATTACGAGTTCAATAGTTCCTCTGTTGTTACAGATATTCTTTGCCGCGGGAACATGTTTACCAAACCGTTGCCTAGCAACGATAGGAGGTATATGCAGACCGATGTGAGATGTACAAAACTTCGGCGTGTAGAGTGCATAGTTTTATGTAGAGAGCTCTCTCCACGTGAATGCTTCCTTACATCAGGCGCTAACGAGGCGCGCATGCAGGCAGAATGCGCATCACAGTATTTTGAAAGAAATAATGTTAATGACAATAACGCGTGTTGTCTCCTAGGTTATCACTGCATGTGATCTGGTGGATACGTACCCTGGTTTCGGAGGAAGCTGCTGCCTCCCTCTTCATGGTAGAGGTCGCACTACTGTTTTTAGTTTATGTATTTATGGCTTATTTGAAGACTTTTTGATAGCTCAGATTGCATAGTTGCGAATATTAACATGTTTCATATTTTACCTGTTTTGTGTGGGTGTGAAACTTGGTCTGTGCTGTGACTGAGAACAGGGTGCTGAAGAGGGTCGAGGGGAGGAAGTGAGAGAAGAGGGTGAGATGTGCTGGCCATGTAGCGGGAATGGGAGACGGGAGAAAAGGGTGAACACGTGAAAGCCTTAAGCTTACATGGGCGGGTTAGCATAGCGACCACTGTGGGGGTTTCGTTTGGTCGTGTCACGACCATCTGAGCGAGTGCTAACGTCCTGGAAACGACTTCGTTGTATAGCGTTTGTTGCTTCATACTTCGCAGAAAGCATATTTCAGTAGACCAGGCGGTTAGTGCAGGGCACTCTCTGGGCAGCGCCGCTGTGCATGAAAGGGTTAACGAACGCGGATATGGCACGGACGCGCCTCATGGGAGGCAGAGCCTGGCTGACGTGCGAATGGTTGCTTCCTCGCCGGTCGATCGATATAGACTTAGTCCACTGAAGTGTTGATTGCCCGCCCGCCTCACAGTTTGTGTTAAGCTCACCCATCGCTACTCGCTCGGTACAAGTCGCAGATCAGGGTACCGGTAAGTTGTCCCTGTGCTTAACTAATTAAGCACTGCGCCGTGATGGCGTATGGGGGAGTGGGTGTATAGATCCACATTTTCTTGGCCTCGGCACTAGTTGGAGGTGAATGGTCAGCTTCAAGCCTCGGCCACTTTACCCCCGGGGAAAGAGCCCCCGGTACCCATTGGGTGGGCCCCAGAGCCGGTCTCGACGACGTCGGGAGAAAAGAATTCTTGACCCTACCGGGACTGGAACTCCGACCACTCGGCCGTCCAGGTCATAGCCAGGCGCTATACCGACTGCGCGGGTACTGTAAACATGTTCTGAGAAGAGCATTATGTTGCGAGATATGGCGCCGTGTACTCCGGTGGAAATTCACAGACTTTCGGAGGAACTTAGGCCTCCATCCTCGAAGCTTAAGAGTAAGCTAAGCAACAACAAAAAACGAACAAAGTTGCAAGCTAGAAGAACCCTGAAGATGGAGGCTGTACTGCCTCCAAGGCGTTGGTAAACTCCTACTGGACTTCACGGTGTTATCCCAGAAGTTGGCACTCTTCATACGTGCCACTATGAGAGCTTCACATTCAGTGCTGTATAATTAGCTCTTGTTGCTTACCGGTTGCTTGGTTTATTATTCTATCCTGAAGATGGAAGCAGTTTGTTCCTCCGAAACATTGGTATACTGATACTGGGCCACATGGTGTCATTCCAGAAGATATTAGTTTTCGTAAAGTAAGGTAACGTCGTCCTTGCGTTTAATTAATTAAACACCATGCCTCGGAGGCATATTGAGGAGTGGAGGTATAACTCCGCCATTCTTGACGTCGACGCTAGGTGGAGGTGAATAGTCGGTTTCACGCCCCGGTCGCTTAACCTCCAGGGAAAGAGCCCCCCCTGGAAATTCTATAGGAGGTTGGGTGGGCCCCAGAGCCGGTCTGGACGCTGTGAAGAAGGGAACAATCTTTGCTTCTGCTGGGATTCGAACCCCGGCCGTGCCCCCGTCGCTGCACCGACTAAGCTATCCCGGCTTCTAGTTATCTTCATGGTGACCTCAACTCCAACGTGTTCCCTTTGTCTTGGACACGACCCGGTTTCCGCGAGGGTTGGTCGGGCTAGATTGCACCGCATTCCTGAGTTAGAGAGAGACCGCCGCCCGTATAAGCGCCTTGTAATGACGGTGTTGGGTCGCACAGCAGGCTAACTCCACGTATTCCGCACGCTAAGGCAAAACGAAAGTTCGTCACCGTGTTCCTTTTCCAAAGGCGCTGACAGACGTCGGCGTCATTTCTGGGGGGGGGGGAGCCCGGAAACTTGTTGCAGCGGGGGCCGTGTTGGTCACTACTGGCCCCGTCACGACGTCACAGCCCAGAAAATCTGAAACCGTGCTGTAATCTTCTGGGATGTGATACCGTGTAGTCCGGTACAAGTCCGTCCACATTTCAGAACTGCCTCAGACTTTCAGGGTCGAATAGTGAGCAAAGAAGAAGCAGGCGGAAAGCAGAACGTCGGTGAACTTCTCGGCGTCACATCCCGGGGTTGACCTCTGTGATAGCCTCAAACCCAACAGCATTTGTACAGATCGCCCTACAGAGATGGGCAGCAAAGGCCGTGTTCCCGTTCCTCTTATGGCAACATTTGGTATCGGTCCGTTTGTTTCCTGTTTTCCAAGGTTTATAACCAACTCCGCGGACCAGAGCCCTTCTTGAGAAGCTGTTGGTCTCTTAGCTGTTCTTCTCAAGGTAGTGCCTTCTTCTGTTTCATTAAGGCCCGCTGCAGAAGTGCATGGCGTAGTGCTTAATTAAGCACAGGGACAACTTTACATTTACCTTACCACGAACTTTATATGGGGCAGGTTAGTGTAGTGCTAACGCTCTGGGTATTCGAGAGGTGCTCGGCCGGAGCTCCTGCTATTCTGACAGGTTTGTCGCGGTTTTCCTCTGTTCCTTCAGGCAAATGCTGGGACAGTATCTCAATTTGGCCACTACCGCTTCATTCAAACTCCTTCCCAATTCATTATTCATCTATGGCCTGCTCCGTATGTTGGCCCCTTCTGCGTTAACAGTGGGCTCCCTGTGTTTCGTGGAGTCTGCATATCTTCCATTCGTACAGCGCGATATTTCCACTGTGATGTGGATTTTAGAATTGTATTAATGTAAATGTAAAGCTGCCCCTGTAACAGGCCGTGGAGGCCCGTAGGGTTGCGAGACGTCGAGGCTCCCACATTTTCTATAGACTGTCGGCTCACAGATGGCGGTGAGGTTGTCAGCCTTACGCGCAGGCCGCCCTTTACCCCCATGAAGATTCCTGGTATTCATAGAGGCTGAGTCGACCCCAGGGCCATAGTGCAGCTGAAAGGATTAGGTCAATTGAAAAAGCAACGACTTCGTCGGGAATGTTTATTTTAAAGATTTTCAAGTTTTCCATCATTTCAGTCTTTGGTTTAGCATAAGCCTGCATTTTGCCTCCAGAATGTAGTACGGTTCCCGAATGATGAGCTGCATTAATCGATTCTGTTTTAAGAGATAGATATGCAGGAACTGAGATTAGAAATGCAGTGTAGATGAACTCCAGTTTTGATGGCATAATGGCATGCAGGTCTGTTTTGTCGTCTGGGCGCCATCGCATGTGCTAACCGTGCGCTCGGAGCCTTGCATGGAGCTTCTGGCTGGCCCAGTTGGTTCCGTGGCAACCCGCTGTTTCCTCCCTTTGCCTCTAACCCTTCCTAGCGGGAGTTGTCTGGAGTATGACTTCAGAACTGGGTCCAGCAGGAAAGAAAGTAGAGCAGCGTCTTGCTTCATGCGTCTGAAGACAAACAGCGACTGCTGGTCTTCTTATGGAGACCAAGAGTGTTTCCTGTGAGGTAAGAACAACACGGCCATTCTCTGCCTTCGTCTGTGTAAGGCCACGGATGTTTGATCTGTATCGTTTAGCTAGTAAGTGGGGAAGCGAACGCCTGTGGTGGATGGTCTTATTCTCTGGTCCCAGTGTTTCCCACTCGACCGGAAAGATGGGGCGGTACAAGATGAATGAGGACGGCCATTGGAAGCAGGCTCTACCGAAATTCCATTTCCCCCCCTCCTCCGCCTCTGCCCCTTCTCCTCTTCGACCCCTCCCACCACGCAGGCCACCTCGTCGATTAACAAATGATTGATGATAGCGGTATGGTCACTTTTATCTGGCTTATGCAACGCGCAGCTCGAAATTGCTTGTTGGCTTGTGAAATTCGACTTCTTGCCGCGGTATCAAGATTGCCACAAATCTTCCGGAAGAAGATGCCGCCTCCAGTTTCAGCTCATTGTTCTGGCAGGTGGGCACCAACATTTCGTGTCAGTAATCTCGTTCAGAACTAACCAACGGAGATAAACACGCATTTCGGACTGGGAGCAGCAGGTACAGCAGCATGCAGTGACACTTCGTAACTACTCCGACACAATCACCGTACACTGCATTTAACCCTTTGAAGCCCGGTGGTTACTATGCTACAGGCCATAAGGACGCGGGTTCGATTCCCGATGAGGTCATTGGATTTTTCAATTGACCTAAGCCCTCCAGCCGCAATATGGCCCTTGGGTTGACTCAGCCTCTAACAGAAATGAGTACCAGGAATCTTCCTGGGGGTAAAGGACAGCCAGCGCTTAAGGCTGACGTCACCGCCATCTGTGAGCCGATTGTCTAGGAAATGTGGTTGCCTCGACGTCTCACAACTCAGTGTGCCTCCACGGCCTGCTACAGGGATAGCTTTACCTTTTACCGCCTGTTTGAGCATATTTAAGACGCAGCATTCTGCCCACACACGCAGTTGTTGCTACACGAAAGGTAAGCCATTCTCGGCACAGGTACCAGTTACTTCCTTCTGGCGGTCCTGTCCCTAACTACTAACAAAAACGACTTCTGCAGGACAGAATAAGGACGCAATGGCAACCGGTAGCTTTTCGTATATGTATGGATGGTTGCTGGAATTTGTGTTGTTATTAACGTTGATAAACTGCTTAAGTTATTAAAATGGTTAGAAAAGGCCATGAAGGATGGAAGGGGGTTGGTTATTATATAAATACACCCTATCATTGTTCGTATTAATCAGTTGCCACCCTCTGTTGTTAGTAGGCGGATCTCCCGCTGGAGTAATGGTGGGTTTGTATAGGGTCACGGCGACCACCTACCTTGTCCGCATTAACCAGCGTTCTGAGCCCTTTATACGTATATATATATATATATACACACACACACACACAGACACCACCTGAGACGTCATAAAGAAACTCTGCATTTTGCCCATACAGTTTATTTATATTCGATATGATTCTCACAATAAACAGAATTAACCGCTTGGGCTTTGTAGCGGAGACGTAATGTCTCCTGTGAGGTAAAGGTGAGGTAAAAGCCATCCCTGTAACAGGCCGTGGAGGCCCATAGGGTTGTGAGACGTCGAGGCTCCCACATTTTCTCTGCACAATCGGCTCACAGATGGCGCTGAAGATGTCAGCCTTACGCGCCGGCCGCCCTTTACCCCTCAGGAAAATTTCTGGTACTCATTTCTGTTAGAGGCTGAGTCAACCCCAGGACCATAGTGCGGCCGGAAGGATTAGGTCAATTGAAAAATCCGATGACCTCATTGGGCTTGTAACCCGCCACCTTCCGGCTTGTAGCTACGCTACCCTGTGATCCTTCCTGTGAGGTACGAACTGAATTATGAAATGCTTCTTAGATGAATTTCAGTATCAAAAATCCCAGTTATACTCAGTAAAGGCCGTGCACAACGTAAGAAAGTACGCCGTCTAATCCTTTGCCAGCTTCACTTTCTGAAGCTTTTATCCTATCTGAAACATCGGAAGGACAAGCGAGCACTGCCTGGGAACCTTCAAAGCAGGAAAATATTTGTGTTCTCCCTGCCAAAAAAAAAAGTATTTTTCGCCCGTCACTGCTGTCCCTCCCGCATTTTCTACTTTCTCTCTCTCTCTCTCTCTCTGTGCTTGGAAGGGCTGAGAGCTCTTTGCAATTGCACATTGCTGTTATCTCAGTACATTGGAATTCTTTTTGGAGAACTGTCAGCGCCTCGCCATGTAACAACTCGAAACCACTAAATGGATTATATTTATAAAATTCGAAAATGGGTTTACCCGGATTTAACGATACGTTCCAACTTTTGGTTCAGATTGAACAACAGTAATGGATACTTTCACACCAAGACCCACGTGTGTTCCTGCGTATATGTGCAACGTATCTCGGTAACTATTTTCTCTTCGATTCTTTGCAGGGGGAAGATTTTACTCTTCACAGTGTCTATCGGCTCTGGGCCCCACTATCCAATGGGTACCGGGGCGCCAAGCTGACCATTTACCTCCGTCTAGTGCCGAGGTCAAGAATGGTGGAGCTATACCTCCACTCCACCCGTGTGTCTTCATGACGTGGTGCTTAATTAAACGCAAGGACAACTTCAACTTTACTGGAAATTTTTAAAAACTGAATTTGTAGAGAAAAATTACCCCGTTTTCATAAGTCTTGATTATTTGCTGGTGGAGTCAAGCGCGGCCGGCGCGCAAGGCTGAGAACCTCGCCGCCGCCTGTGAGTCGATTGTCTAGAAAATGTGGGAGGCCCAGTGTCTCAACCATATAGGTCTCCACGGCCTGTTACTGCCTTTTAGCTTACCTCATGATTTTCTAGAGAATTGAACAAAGCCAGCCAATTCACCTGAATTGCCTCGATGTGCATACGTGTGCTGAATGGAGAGCGGTGATCGAACCCAGAACTGAGAGCTCCAAGACTCATCCTGTGTCCTGCCCAGTGGGCCTTGCTATGCCATCCACTTATGTTTGGTATGCGTTCAAATGCCTCTTCTCCGCTCTCGTGTGAAGTTGTTCAGCAGCATTGAAGCCTCTCCGCTGTGCAGTTTGTGGAGTGGGGGAGTGGGGGAGGGGGGGTTGTCCAGTCCAGTTCAACAGTGGAGCATCTGCCACTCCGTGTGAAACGGGGCATATCCGGAATAACCCATTCGTTGGAAATATTACGGGTAGTCGATATGGATTCAGTTTATCGATATGTCGCGAAATTTCTTGAGTCATGGAGTTACACTTATTTTGTGTTTCTGGACGTCCTCAATTGTCTTGTTTTTTTATTTAAACACAGCGTTTCGGAGACGATTCTGCCTACGTCTTCAGGTGGAATCTACTCAGTTGGGCCCAATCGCCATCTCTGGACACCAACACAAGATAGGATATACAAACCAAGCACAGCATAAACCGTCTGCCAATGTTAAGAGAAACCTCAAAACATAAATCGACACACATGAGGCGTAGCACCCGAAGACGAAGACAGAAATCCAATGTCCGAAACGTCGTGTCTTAAATAAAAGCAGGAGGATGGATGATGTCCAGAAACACAATACTCACAGACGTTTAGATCCAAGGGTTTGTGTAACCTTACCGACCCCGAGTACTTGTATGGGCTGTCCAATATTAAGCAGTAAGTGAATAATGAATTGAAAGGATGTGGAAGGAAGAGGTGAACTCGTAATCGAGGTACTATCCCAGCATTTGTCAGGAGGAACCGAGTAAAACCTCGGAGACCACAGTTAGGGCAGTCAGTATGGATATGAACATCTCCGATGTCGACTCAGTGTAATAAGTGTGATTGTTTTAGGATTAAATCAGTTTGGATACGTTTTCTGTTCGCAAGCATTGCAGCCGGAACTTCTAAAAGTGAAGAGCTCGCGAAATATATACAAACTCAGTACGTACCTCACAGAAAACATCGTCTTCATTAGAAAGACCAGCCGGTTAATGCTGTGTTCTGAGAATCGCATATATTCTGTGAGCTAAATGCCGAAATTTTTAATGTTAAAGCAGGCGGTATATATAGTTACCACTATGTTTAGAGGGCTAAATGTTCAGTAACGTCTTCTCACGAAGCAGAATACCATCAATAAGGTACACGCCACCCACTGTGATCCTGATTGCGTGTTCTGTCTGTAGTTGGATCTAAGCCGCCATTGCCGTGGATTCACCTGTGGCCCAGACAAGCGACTGCAGATGTTTTCTGTGGGGTCGTCTGAAAAAGGAGCTGCTTAGGTTCTAAAAGAGTGGCTGTACCAAGGGAACTTCAACCACACTCACATGCATAGCTGTGCCTTTGCCTACACAGTGTATTTATGGCTTTCGTGAGAGCACGGGCAGAACAGACCCTCGCCATGAGAATGCTGTAGGCAGATGAGTCCCTTGTCTGCTCAAACAAAACTTGAGACAGTTTCGAAAACAAGTATTGTGAGTATTCTATCCAGGAATAAAGGTATTGTCTTTTGATAGTTTGATTGTTGTTGTGATAAATGAATAATGAAGACTCGGTCTTGTCCTAACATAAGTTAATATCCCCGAATTTACTCCGAATATGAGGTAGCAGCACTACACATTCGGTTACACGGCGTCATAAGCTTCAGGGCCACAGATCCTCGGTCGCATTTGTCGAATTTGCTATAGAGCTCACCGTACGAGAAAAGATAAAGCTGTCTCTGGAAGGAGTATGGAGGAGTGGACGTATACTCCACGCATTCTTAACCTCCGCACTAGATATAGGTGTGAAATGAGGTTCGCGTTCCGTTTCCTTTACTTTCGAAGGAAGAGACGCCGTACTGATTGGAAAGACGTCTGGGTGGCGCTGTGGAGGACAGAAGAATTTCTTCTCTCTATCGGGAATCGAACCCGATGCCTACCTCGTCATTCCCGTGTGCCATCCCCTCGTACCAAATTGAATGGAAGTCCATTGACCAGTTTGGGACATGAAAAGGTCCGGAGAGGATGTGCGGGCGTTTCTCCCTAATATGCGTAACTTTCCAAAAAAAAGAAAGACCATTAAAACCGGTGGATTCAAATTCGGGGGTGGGGGTGGGGGTGGAGGTGCTGCCTCCCTCATCTTGCTGCTACTTTACACGCTGATCAGGATGGCCGGAACATTGCCGATGACGAAGCAGGTTTCACTGGATAAGTATAACCTTGTTGAAACTACTGATCTGTAAACAGCCTGCGGTTAGCGTAGGGAAGAGTGGCTTATGTGCGTGCGAGAGGCGGTGCCCTCTCATGAGGATGCTCGCATAGGAATCAGGTTTGTTTCTTCTCGAAAGCGTCGAGGCCGTTTCTGGGGCCCATCCCTCCTGTCCAATGGTTGACTGTTCACCGCCATCTAGTGCCCAGGTCAAGAATGACGGGAGCTGTAGCTTCACTCCCCCATACGTGTTCAAGGCGTCATGCTTAATTGATTAACCTTTTGCAGGTGGTACATAGGATAACCACTGTTTTAGGGGTGTTGTGCGGCCACCCGCCGTGCACTTCAAATTTAAATGCACAGAAATCGGACAGGCGGAAATATCTTTGTTGGGAGCATTTACACACAAACGGATTTTGCTGAATCTTTGGAATTGAATGTCTGATTTAATGGCAAAACCTTAATTTGTTGTCCGAAAGCAACGGTCAGCTTCCCAGAAGGGACTCTGCTCCATGGAGTCTGTCTGTAATTTTGCCTGTGGTTCTGTATGGGTGTGAAACTTGGTCTCTGACGTTAAGGGAGGAACATAGACTAAGGATGTTTGTGAACAGGGTGTTGGGGAGAATATTTGGATCGAAGAGAGATGAAGTGACGGGAGGTTGGAGAAAACTGCATAGTGAGGAGCTTCATAACTTGTACTCTTCTCCAAGTATAAATAGAATGATCAAGTCAAGGTGGATGAGGTGGACAGGGCATGTAGCACGAATGGGGTAGAAGAGGAAGCATATAGAATATTAGTGGGAAAGCTAGAAGGAAAGAGACCACTGGGAAGACCAAGGCGTAGGTGGGTGGACAATATTAAAATGGATCTTAGAGAGATAGGATGGGATGGTATGGACTGGATTGATCTGGCTCAAGATAGGGACCAGTGAAAGCTCTTGTGAGCACAGTAATGAACCTTCAGGTTCCATAAAATGCTGCGAAGTACTGCAGAATTGGCTCCTCAAGCAGGGCTCAGCTGCATGAGTAAGTACATCTTTATCAACGTTTTGGAAGTTGACGCTAATACCATGACGATGGAGGCAGAATTGGCTCCTCAAGCAGGGCTCAGCTGCATGAGTAAGTACATCTTTATCAACGTTTTGGAAGTTGACGCTAATACCATGACGATGGAGGCAGAATTGGCTCCTCAAGCAGGGCTCAGCTGCATGAGTAAGTACATCTTTATCAACGTTTTGGAAGTTGACGCTAATACCATGACGATGGAGGTAGCAGGTTTCTCCGAAACGTTCGTATCAGTCCATCAGACTACATGGCGTCACATTCCAGCAGAACTTCCATCTGCATAATGACGGCCGTGAGAAACTCGGACCTGACAACCCGCAGGTGCTAACAGTCGCTTATGTCGCTGTTGTACTGAGATACCTACCTGTGCTGTGGAATTCCAATTCCTCTGAGAAACAGCAGGAGCTATTCCGTGGCCCACCCTAATCTGTCCTCCCCCATCTGTCTGCTTGCTGTCACGGCCACCCTAAACTAATAGTGTATCTGTGCTCAACAGTATGACACAACAAAGCAGCACCAGCGATTGCTATGTCCGGTGGGACAGACACAAGCGAGACGTCCACAGGTCTGTACAGGTTCTCCCCCTCATACCTCGTCTGAAATATTTCTGTGGGCACGTCATAGCTCGAATAAGCAAATTGTGTTCAACAGTGAAGAAAGCAGTCTTCTAGGATGTGGCGACGTGTAGATATTGTGTTAACCGACGTTTCGGAGGAACGTATCGCTCCATATTCAGGGTAGAAGAAAAAAGAAGAAAATTCGCGAGCGAGGAACTAGCGAGAGCAGGTGCTGACACAATATCTACACGGCGTCACATCCCAGAAGACTGCTTTCTTCATAGTCACCGCCGTGAAAACCTCAAATCTTACAAATGTTCAACAGTGTTTTCAGTATGATGATTTGGTTACCATTGCCTCTTGAAAGTAGAATTTAATACCTTTCTAATGATGACGTAACGAACTACGTCAGTGATGACGCAACCTCAAAGATATTTTAGACACGGTATACCGGAGGATGCTTGAGTGAGTTAATGTGCCTAAGTTAGCATCACGCCTCTAGGATGTATGGAGGAATGGAGGCTTTGCTGTACGCACTAGATGGGACGAATTATCGGCTTCACGATCCGGCTACTTTACTCTCCGAGGACACCCATCAGATAGGTTCGCTGGACCTCAGGTGCGGTGGGGAAGACAAAAATATCTTGCCCCCGCCAATAATCGAACCCCGATTCCTCGGTAGTCCAGCCCGTATTATCACTGCATTGAGCGATCCCGTCTCCCTGTACGTCAGCCTTTCAAAACCTGAATATTTGGTGGCCTTTACAGCAAGGGTCTTGATTTTGCCGAATTGCAGGTGGGAACTTGGGAACCTTGTTAGCATTTGCTTGGCAACGAGGGAAAACCAAGATGGCCGGGCACAGGAGCTTCTGGGATATTTATCTGAATAATGTTTAAACGTTCAATTTCTACTCGGTCCATCCAGTCGGTTAATATTATCTAGGGAAATAATCGTTGGTTATTGTGAGAACCATACGGAAGACACAGACATACTCTGTGGGCAAAGTGAGGAGGTTTTTCGTTCTTAAGTGGATGGTACATATAGTAACCACTGTGCTCTAGTAACTAAACGAGACGAACTTTGTGTAAGCTCGCGATCTTCATATATATATGTGTGCGTTTCTGTGTTCTCCTTGGAGGGTTAGGAGCCGGGATAGCTCAGTCGGTATTGCGACTGGCTACAGGCTGGACGGCCGAGTGATCAGAAGTTTCTCTTCTCCACGTCGTCCAGACTGGTTCTGGGGCCCACCCAGCCTCCGGGGTAAAGCGGCAGGGGCGTGAAGCTGCCTGCTCACCTCCACCTAGTGCCGAGGTCAAGAAAATGTGGATCTATACATCCACTCCCCCATACGCCTTCATGGCCTAGTACTTAATTAGCTAAGTACAGGGACAACTTTACCTTTACCTTGGTGGATAGAGAGAGGCCTTGTGATTGGTTCGTCATCCATTGGGGGGACCCCGCGGAATGTCTCACAGACTCAATGAGAAAGGGGAGGGGCTGAGTATGCTAATGAGCCCTGCAAACGGGTGTGATTTTCAAGCAGCCATTCCCACGCTGACGGCTACGCAAGGACAGAGTCGGGCAGAGTCGTTGAGAAGCCGATAGCTTCCCTGCCCGCAGCGTAACACGAAGGTTTACAAGAATCCGGTGTCTTCTCTTCGCATGTTCCGACCAAAAGTGTGTGCCTACTACATGTCCAGCCTATCCCAATCTCATGCTCCTCATCGTGCAGTTTTCCCCAGTCTGATGTTGCCTCCTCTCTTTTGTATCCCAATGTTCCCCTCAGCACTGCTCACTGACACCCGCAGGCTGTTCTCGGGGGGTGTGGGGCCCACCCAGCTGTACAGTCGGTACCGGGGGTAAAGCCGACCACTCACCTCCATCTTGTGCTGAGGTTGAGAATGGTGGAGCTGAACCACCACCCTCCCGTTTGTCTTCATTGCGTGGTGCACAAGGACAAGTTTTCCTGGTGAGGACATGTGGCTCTCAGCTGTTCCATCTGCGCCGCGCGTGCTTCCTGCATCGTGCCCTTTTTGTTTGCTTAGTGACTTCTACACTGAAAATGGCAGTAGCGTGTTCCGCCGAAACGTAATTTGACTTTTAACGGACTAAACGAAGAAATTAGGAGCAGACAGACAGCAAGATGATGTCGTAAGCCTCCATTTATTTAAAAACGAGGACAATAAGTTTTTTAAAGGGGTTGCAACGTTTCGGAGGTAGTTCACTGCCTACATTTTCAGTGTATAATAATAATAATACATGGCATTATTCACCGATGTGAGGATCTCGTAAGGGATTAACATGTCACGATATTTGCTGGTGGTTAAGCATTGTTTGATGGACGACAAAATGTCTAGGTATTTCTTGGAATCGTGAATAGGCAGTAATGAGGTGGGCAAGACATGCGACGGAAACCCGTCTGAGAAATATTGCAGGATAATGGACCTTTGAATAGTGTCTCCATCCAGTGCGTCTGTGCGTATTTACTTAAACTGTTTTATTCATACAAGAGTTTATGAATGTATCACGTTTATGCTCGTCCGGTATTTAGCACGTAAACAGCCCCAATCTAAACGCACCCAGCGTTTTGAATCATATCTGTGTACTTCGCCATCTCTGTTGCCTCTCCAGAATCTGTCTTCATGGAGGAGACACCAGGTTAGCACGGCTCGAATCTTGTCGCTACGCCGGCTCTTATGACTGGTGGGATATACTACCATTGTCAATAAGTTCGTAGACTGGCCGCAAAGCGTCGTTGCAGTGCACTACAACGGATAGATTGAGGCACTGTCAGTTCATCTCTCGTCACAGCAAGAGGCAGTTGTGTGCAAACAGTGTAAGCAGAACTATGGCCTCTATTGTGAACTGCAGTTACATGCAAGTGGCGGAAATCCAAAATGTGGCAGACATCAAGTTCTGCCAGAAACTAGGCAAATCCCCTAGCGAAACATAGGAAGAATTGGCTGTTGCTACACGACAACGCCCCTGCACATCGCTCTGTTCTTGTCCAAGTGGAACTGGCAAGGCAACAGTTCACCGTTTTTCCACACCCTCCGCACTCACCTGATCTCGCACCGTGCGATTTCTTTCTCTTTCACCGCGTGAAAGCAAAGCTACGTGGTCGTAGATTTCAGTCGTCCGAGGAGGTGGCCATTGCCGCAAGAGACGCCGTACGGGAATTTCCTGCCAATATGTTTCAGCAATGTTCTCTGCAGCTGTATCAACGTTGGCAGGCTTGCATAGCGGCCAACGGCAACTATTTTGAGGCCCGACGTGGTCTGTGTAAGTGCATGTGAATACCCTGTAATATGATGCGATAAAGCCACAGTCCACGAAAGTAATGACGGTGCCACATATGTACCTCGATTAGGCTAAGGCCACTCCGTTCCTGATCGTTAATAGTTCATTATCCTACCCTCCCCGCAAAGAAGTTCTGCATCGTTTGGGTACGACTCTTCTCAACAGAGCGCATATAAATGTGAATAGTTTAATATGAATGGAAATGTATTCTCTTACGCAGAGCAGTGACTGCCCCCCCCCAGCTTAATGGGCCGGAAAAGTGGGAAACTTGGCCTCGGCTGACAGTAATCTTCTTCTCCACTAGGCAATTTGTGGCAGCTGTATGATTAATGTACGTTGTGGAGAACATCTCGAAGGGTACGTCACATCTTGAGTAGGCAACCTTGTAGAAGGAACTGTTTAATGATGACGTAACGGTGCGCGTCGCTATCTGTTGACGACGCACTCTCAGAGACGTCTTAGACAAAGTTACATGCGTAATGGCGTTAGAAAGTCACGGAAATTGTTAGGGACATTATTTGATATTGTTGAATCGATACGATATATCGGGGAAATTATTCCAAATCGATATGAATTTAGCGCCTCGATATATATCGCGCAATATCTTGGTGGTATAAATTTAATCTTCTTTAATCAAAAGTACCGAAATCTCGGATGTCCGAGCAGTGCAGAGTGTTTGGGGATACGTTAAAATTAGTTTTTAAAAAGAAAAGCAAAGCCCCTGCGCTTAATTACGTACCGCACCTTAAAAACCTGTGGGGAGTGCAGGCATAGCTCCATACATTCTTAACCTCGGTACTAGATGAATGGTCATTACCTCACGCCTCTTCTGCTGTATCCCTCGGGACAGGTTTGTAAAAGTACCCTTACGTAGATTCCTGTTGCCACCGTGCAGCCTGATAGGGACCTTCAGCAGTGCGCAGACTGCAGTATTTCCTGACCGGCAGAGATTTGGGGAGCGGCATAAATTCATGTTTGTTTTGAGGGGTCGTGGTGTTACGAATTTTATGCGCTTCTGTAGAGTTCGGGCATTGGTGTAGCTGGTAGCCGTACTCCCAGGGGTGGCAAATGACGCTGCTGCAGGCGACATTGGCCAGTCCGGTTCGCTGCGACTCTCCCTGCGTTTCGTTGTCATTGTGTTTGTGTTTCTTACCGCTGGGAAGGTGACGGCTCTACAGAACACAAGTGAACATGTCGGAAAGGTATGGCGACGTTGCCAGGTCTTAATGGCTTCATTTCCGTCCCTCTCGACTTTAGGGAGGTTCTGTGTTACGGTTATGTTTGTTCAAAACAAAAATGGCACAAGTGTGTTCTGAACGTTCCTCTGAGCACCAAACTTCACGGTCGAGTGAGTAGCTCTCCTGCTTCGTATACGAGAGGTCTCAGATTTCCCATGGCTTCCCTCAGTTCCTCCAGGTAAATGCCGGAATAGTATCTCCCACGACCACTTCCTTACAAATCCTTCCCAGTGCATTATTCACTAATCGACGTGTCTTATGGGATATAACGCCATAATCCTGTGAAAGTCAACTGACGTTTCGGAGGAACATGTCGCCTCCATCCTCAGGATTGAAGAGTAAGCAAAGGAACGAACCTACACGAAGTAGGCAGAAGAACCTTAAACCATACATATCGCTGTTTAGTTTGCTATTAGCCGCTTGGAACGTAAGTTTCATGTAAGTGCTGACCGTATATATATACATACAGTTCGTACCTCACAGGAAACATTATGTCTCCACTACAAAGCCCAACCGGTTAATGCTGTTTAGAGACATAATCACTGTTTATTAAAATGTTAAAACAGATGTTACATATGCTTACCACTATGCTTTAAAATGGTTAAACACGGTAAATCTTTTGCCGCAAACTCAGATAGTGCCCTGCAGTGTGACAGCCCTGTAGTTGGAGGCGGTATGTTAGTTGGAAACATTGGTGAACTTGTACCAAACTGTACGGCATCGCATTCTGACTGTTATGTTCGCGAAAGAGAACGACGGATCAGTGGTTACCTGACTGATCTGTTCACTCGTCTCTGCTTCAAGGGGTTAACGTGGTTTGAAACTTCCCGGATGTTGGGTCTAAATGTAATTTGTCAGTTCTGGGTGTTTGGAACTTGTGATATCTGGTATATGTTTCCTGAAGTCACAGATGTGTCTTCGCCCGTCACATTCATGATGCAGAGCGCACGCGCGAGGGGTGGGGGACACTCATCGCGTCGATTGGATATATCCGGCCCCCCTTCTTGTTTGCCCTGTCTAGAAGCCAGACTCGAGACGGCTTCTATAGGCCAAGGATCAGAAAGGTGCAGGGAACACATTAGCTAGGAAGAGAGATGTATTGTTCTCCGAAACAAATATTAACGTCTCAAATGTTATCAGAGGGTGACGGAAAAAAATACGCAGCGAGAAGCTTGAAACAAGTTGCTGTTGCTTCTTGCTGGTTGTTTGGCGTACCCTTTGACCCCAGATACAAACCATATATGCAAGATTTGACTACAGCTACCTGCTCACGCTGGTTCCTCGTTCGCGGATTTCTTATACTCTGAAGATAGAGGCGCTACGCTCCTCCGAAACGTCGGTTAACACAATGCCTCCACGGCGCCACATCCCAGAACACGGCCTTCTTCATATACCAAATAGTACGTTGTTTTGGGGGCACGCGGTAGCGTAGTTGGTTGAGGCACTTGTGCTACAAGCTGGAAGGTCGTGGGTTCAAGTCCCGATGAGGTAATTGGATTTTTTCAATTGACCTAACCCTTCCAGCCGCACTATGGCCCTGGGGTCGACTCAGCCGCTAACAGAAATGAGTACCAGGAATATTCTTGGAATGTTCTTGGGGGTAAAGGACGGACGGCGCGTAGGGCTGACAACCTTGCCGCCATCTGTGAGCTGACTGTCTAGAAAATGTGGGAACCTCGACGTCTCACAACCCTATGCGCCTCCGCGGCCTGTTGCAGGGATAGCTTTACTTTACTTTAGACAAGAAAACAACGTGAAGGATAAGTGTTCAGATTAACGGTTGCTGTATGTGTACTGTTGTCCTCTGTGAGGCTCTGTTATGTTTATTGCATAAGCAGGTAAGCTGAGGAGCGGTGTGTGTAATTATGTGTATCCTGGGAAAGAAAACGCGACCGTCGGCTGTAGATTTGCAGACAGGAGGAAGAGGTGTCCCCTACCGAATCAAGTAAACATACGTGGCAGTCCACTCGAGCACAATGCGCGGCTGCGTATAGCCTCAGCTGAGGCCTACGAGTCTGAGAAAACAAAAGATAAAAGGTAGAGCCGTATAGTATCATAAATTCTAGTCGCATTAACAATGCACACGAGAACAGTTTTTTCTCAACGTTTGCATTTGTTTTAATCTTTTTTTGCCGCCGCCATGTTAGCTTACGTTTATAATGGCTATTGAAATGTATGAACAACAGAGGGACTTCGCCGACTGACTGTATATTGGATTTCAATTGTATTTAAAGTACGCAGTGTACCAAATAATAAATCTGCAGTCCTTTAAAATCAGCCGCTTTAATTGAGTGTCCAACGGCTTGCTCTTAATTACATGTTTGCTGTTCGTGCTGGGCGTAGCGCTGCATAGAAAGCGATGTTACTGATTTCTGTTCCATTTCTTGACTCCCGGAGCCCCGAGTTCAGTCCCAGGCCACATACGAGATTCGTAGTGATAGACCTGTTACCGCGACAGTTTTCTTCGGTTTTCCCATGATATAATCGTGTTATAATTACGCACCACCGTCCCTGAGGTGTGTGATAGCCCTGACGTTCGGCAAGTAGAGCCCTGTTTGCTTTTCGGTTTGATGAATAACTCATGAACTGGTACACACTGATGTCGGTAGCGCCTCCCGTACCTTGCGTTTCTCTTGCTTAAACACTAACCCAACTCCAAGGAGCAGAGGCCTTCGTGAGAAGCCTTTCATGGAGCCCGAATGTTCCTCACCGAGCGTACAAGCGTCCGCCAGTACCCCCCCCCCCCTCCGAACCGAATTCAATTTGGAAAAAGTGGTTTTGAACACACTTCACGACTGATACAAAGTAGCATTGCTATTGCTTGCCTCCAGTGAGGAAATGGCGGATGGAAGAGGAGAGAAGTGAGCAGATATATAGGAAAGATTAGTTTCTAGTTCTGCGTTTTTGAGTACATCTTGGGCAATTTGAATTGATGCTGCACTTTTGAAATCGAATGTATTCACGACATTCCTAACTGTTTCTAAATGTTCGGTATAATAACTCGCTGCACACAGCCACGTGCCCCAGGCAGTTAAAATTGGTTCTGGCGGAAGTGGAACGCTCGGTGCTACTGCTTTAAAGGCTCCTTTTCTGTATGGCGCTTTAACAAATACCTTCTTCACAGAAGACACCAACTTGTCAACAAGCGGAAAATTTGCACGAATTGTTTCTGCAACACGGTGCAACCTACGGGCAAGGCAAGTCAAATATATCATAATTGGAAATATAACTTTAAGAGCAGTACCGGCTTTCATCATATAACTTGTGGCATCAGTCACACAGAGCAATACGCGCTCATACTGAATGCCATTAGGCCATAGTAAATTCATTGAATCGATAAAAAATCCGGAAACTGCGGAGCTATTTGTGGTTTCAAATTGCTCTACCGCAAGAAGATATTGGGTAGATTGTTCATTCTTATTAAGGGACCCAACTATATAATTTGCAATAAACCGTCCCTCACAATCTTGCGTTTCGTCGATTGATACCCACACAAAATTATCTTGAATCTTATCTCTAATGCTTTCAATTGTAAGATCGTAACACTGCTTCACGTAATTTTTGCGCACAGTAGATTCATCCGGCACTTTGCACTGTGTATACTTCTCTATGAAGTTTCTCGGAGTAGGACTGGTTAGTTTCCACAGCGGAATGTCTGCCGCTAAAAAGGCTTCGCATAAATCAAAGGAAAACTGTGAAAAACTATGAAAAACTATTATTAGAAAATTCACTAAGCAATTTTTGAACAGGAGCACTTTTCGTAGATTTAATTTTAATATTCTCTTTGTGTATATTAGTGTTCAAATGTTGAAGCATTTGAAAGCGTTTTTCACAACCAAATGTTTTCTCACACGCTCGGCAATAAAGAATTTCGCTATCCGTGCTTATCATCTCTCCTTCGAACTCCCGCTGATACATCTGTAATTTAGTTTCCTGACTTACTTTCACTTTCGGCATGACTACAGAAAGCTAAACAAACTTAACTACAGACCAGTCACCACTAATGTGGTTGGCCCCCAGCTTCAAATGAAGAAGCGCAACGAACCTCATGGAGACTTCGGAAATAAATAAGTGAAGTCCCTTATCGGTTGAATATTATTACGTTGATACGCTTCTGACTAATCTCTTCGCGGCCATTTTGATGGTACGCGGATGAGGCAAGTTACGAGTAGAGGAATCGGGGAAGTCCCGTCCTGGGTATTGCATCAGAAACATGAATCATGACGAAATGTTGAGTCAAATATGCAACATATTCTAATACGGAAAAGAAAAATTGTACACACACGACCAGGATTGAAAATTTGAACATAATCTTAAAAAATATATATGATAAATATTTCAAAAAGGAAATATGCAGTATAAATAGAGATCTTAAAAAAATATGATGCTTATTCATAAAACAGGCAAAATATGCATTTATATGCACCATCAAACCACGTCCAAAAGTTAAGAAATGAAGTAATTCATACATATATCGAAACGAGCATACTTTCAGGTTGCAAGAAAGAAATATGCATTTGCATTAAAATCCGGTCCCTAGTGATTACCAACTAAGTGCAAGTTTTACCTCCGCTGGGGTAAGGACAGGAAATGTCTTGAGTTATTATGGAGACGCCACACTTTGGTACTTTTGTCAAGTGAGTTGTATGTGTTGCAGGCGAGCACCTGCGTGTGTGTCCGCAAGGGTTGACGTGTTGCACAGAAGAAATGGAACACAACCTCAGTGCCCAGAGCCGGCGGGAGTTCGACCGCGCAGTCAGGGACACGCTCAACAAGCTTGGAACTCTTCTCAAACTACGAGCACAGAGGTTTGATGGTAAGAAGTTCCAGAGGCTCCACACACCTAGCGCATGCGTAATGTATGGGCCGACTTGAACGAAAGGGACGTCCGACTCTTCGAGCTGAGTGCTCTCAGCCGCACCCGGGCTCCCTTCCTGCCTTCGGGCAACTCAAATGTAACTGTAAATATTACTAAGTTTACTCTTTACCTTTTTGTGTTTAATATGTATCGTCCGGTCGAGGCTGAAGCTGACCACTCACCTCTGTTGCCGAGGTCAATGTGTTGAGATATACCGTTATTCCCCCAATACGCCTTAATGGTGCAATGCATAACTGAGCAAAAGGACAACTTTACTTTCTGCCGCCAAATTGTTGTGAATTAAAATTAAGCGAAAGGAAAGTTGTCCGAACGTCATTTATTGAATACTGGCGTGTGAGGGCCTCAGGTATGTCGCAGGGACAGTCCTGTAGGAGGGACAAGTTAGACTGGCGTGTGAGGGCCTCAGGTATGTCGCAGGGAGAGTCCTGTAGGAGGGACAAGTTGCTCCCGGTCCGGCCGCTACGCCGGCAGAGTGGGGTAAGCGAGGGGACCCCCCCTCCTCATTCTGGATTTAAATAAATGAAAATTGAAAGAAGCGATGCCAACAATTAAATAATTAAAAAATATTATTCTAACCTGAATACTGTATGGCAGTCAGTAGAAAGAAAGTCTTAACCGTAAATTTGTAAGAAAATTTAAGATTTGAGGTTTTCACGGCAGTGACTATGACGAATGCCGTCTTCTGAGATGTGGCGCTGTGTAGATATTGTGTGAACAGACGTTTCGGAGGAATGTATCGCCTCCATCTTCAGCCTAGAAAAATCCGCGAGCGAGGAACTAGCCTGAGCAGGTGGCTGCAGTTGTTCCTCCGAAACGTCGGTTTGCACAATATCTACACGGGGCCACATCCCAGAAGACGGCCCTCTTGTAAGATTCAGTAGCGACTAAACCCATTTCCGCGTCCACAGGCAGTGTGGGCTGTGGACTGGGTTGTCTTGAAATCTCTTTGCGTTGATCTCGGATATAAACACGGAGATTGTGGCGTCTACTGGCTCGACTTGGCGCCCATACACGTCTCAACTGACACTTCCATCAAAGTGCTTAACGACGTGATAAAGCCAGTGACACTGCAGTATTTCTGGGGGTCTCCATTGCTCAGTCTGTAGTGACTGGGCTACGGTTTGTGGAACCCATAAATCGGAGTTCTATTCCTGCAGGGCCTCTCTCTCCTCAGTGTCTGTCTGGACATGCTGTGGGGCCCACGCCCCCCATCCAGTGCGTATCGAGGGCTGTTTGCTACGGGATTATAAAGCTGGCCATTCACCTCTGTCTAGTGCTGAGAAGAAGAATGCATGGAGCGTTGCTTCCACTGCCCGTTCGTCGTCATAGCTTCGTGCTGAATCTTCTGTGCCTAGACCTTCCTTGAGGGCGCGTCATAACTAGAAAGTTGCTAGGTCCATTTGCAGCACCGGGGTAGAAGTTTGCTTGCTCAGACCAAAGAATTTACAGAAGAACGTTTTAATTATACAGCCTGATGTTGAAAGCAGTTTGAAACAAGATCTCTGAAGAACACATGGCTTTCTGCCGCGGGGCTTTCACGTCTCAATGATGACAGAAAACATTTGTTTTATTTTCGCATGTTTTGTGATCACTCCGGATAGCAAATCGGAAACGAACCTTGGTCACTCCAGGAACGCAACTAAACTGTTAGCTATTTTAATAAGTTTGGGTTATGCTCGTGTAGGGCATTTTATTCCCATAGAGTTCGCAGTTTTGGCTCGACATTTTAAGAACACTGTTGCTGGTATGTAAGATTTGAGGTTTTCGCGGCGGTGACTATGAAGAAAACAGTTTTCTGGGATTTGGCACCATGTAAATGTGGTGTTAACCGACGTTTTGGAGGAACGTATCGCCTCCATCTTCAGGGTAGAAGGAAAAATATAAGAAATCCGGAAGCAAAGAAACCGTGAGAACCGGTAAAAACCTCCGAAACGTTGCACAGTTGGCAAGATTATTGCAACAAAATTTAACATCCGCAGTACTTACCTTTATTCAGATTGGAATAAACCCGAGCAAGTTCTCCAAACAGACTGCAATGTGTGTATGTGACAGTTGGTGTTGGAAGCGCGATTCACATTGTTGCAGAGTTTCAGTAGTACCGAAGCGAAGCGAGTGCGCTCTGTAGCGTGCACTGAGCAGTGAAAATGATGATGTTCCTCGTGATGGCCATCGCTGGCATTAGCGCGGAGACGATCAATAATCCGAACAGATTTAAACGAGAGGCGTTTGTGTTTCGGATCGTGAAGCGCTTGCGATTGGCGGGAGAAAATTGCGTTTAATTCTACTTCGTAATCGCGTTCTGTGAACGGAATCACGTAATGTTACTTAACGAACGCCGTTAGTATCGAAACTGTATAGCGCCGAGTGTTACGATGATGACGAATGATGAATAGGGAAGGATTTGGAAGGAAGCAGTCATGGTCTAATCGAGATAACTTACAATCCTAGCACTTATCTCGAGGGACCGTGGAAAACCATGACATTTTTCATCCAGGATAGTCTATTCCTGCCGAGATTGGAAGCCAGCATCTCCAAAATGCAAGTGTGGAGCGTTACCGCCACGCCCGCCTGCTCGGTTTCGTGGCATGCTTCCAAGGAACGACTTTACTTTTCCCTTTACTTCGGTGTCTTCTCGTTTCCTTTTTCCGTATGCTTGGGCCCCTATAAGTGCTATGTAAACATGCAGATGACGAAACAACCCCCCCGCTCAACCCACAAACTTAGACCAAAACTAAAAATGTCCTCGCCAGCGGCATCTGTTAACTGGCCCGTGGCGAGTGGGCCAGGATGGTATTTCTAGAGCGGTGATCCATGTTCTGTTAAACTTAAGTTGCCAAACGGCGAGAGATGATCAGAGATGAAGCGCCCTCAACTTAAAGACGGGGATGCGTATGGGGCAGTGCTCGAGCAGGAGAAAAATGTGCTCCAATGCCACTTCACCTGGGATTGAACCCTGGGTTCCGCGGTGAGAATTCTAACCTCCGTGAAGACGGTAGTGCACGTACAGTTTTCCACAAAATGCGGTGAATATCTTAGCTGAGCTAATATCAGATTCTGAAGAGGATCCCCCCTCTGTGGGTTGGTGCTTCAAGTAGTGACATGCCGTTTATATTTACCCTCTAATGTGTGTACCATCTGCTTTGAAATCTAGCGCATGTATGCGTTTCCTAACTATAATTCTCAGAATATACGGTATTTATTTCCCTGTTTGAAAACACTGACAAAACTAGTGAACACCATATATGAAATTGGAGAGTGGCCCAAGGATTTTACAGAAGTTACAATGATTGCCTTAAAGAAAAAGACAAAAGCTACAAAATGCAGCGACCATCGCACAATAAGCCTTATTGCACATACAGCAAAGATAATAGCAAAGATACTTAAAAGAAGAATTGAAAGGAAAATAGAGGATGTACTTGGAGAAGATCAGTTTGGATTTAGAAGAGGAAAAGGAACCAGGGATCAATTGGGATGATGAGAATTAAGAAGAACGAACTTTGGAGATAGATGAAGAACTGTGTGTTTGCTTCATAGACTGGCAGAAGGCATTTGACCGGGTAAACTGGACCAAATTAATGCAGATCCTGAAAGAAACAGGTATCGATTGGCATGAAAGAAGATTGATTAGCAAATTGTACATGGATCAGAAAGTTAGAGTACGACTGGACAGGGGGGAGACAGGAAGTGTGCAGATTGGAAGAGGAGTTCGACAAGGATGCTGTTTATCACCAATTCTGTTCAACTTGTACAGCGAATGCCTTACCAAGGAAGCTCTGGATGGGCTCGGTGACTTCAAAGTAGGAGGGCAAATTATTCAAACTGTGAAATATGCAGATGACCTTGTGTTAATGGCTAAGGAAGAAACTGTGCTACAGGGCATGATTGATAGACTAATTGAAATTGGAAGGTGCTATGGCATGGAAATGAATGTGGAGAAAACAAAAGTAATGAAAATTTCGAGACAACCAACCCCAGTCACAATAAAGATAGACCAAAAACAACTGGAGAATGTGAAATGTTTTAAATATTTGGGTAGCTTGTTAACAGATGATGGAAGGTGTACTTGTGAAATTAAATCCAGGATTGCCATGGCAAAAGCTGCATTTAGCAAGAAGAAGAATCTTTTTACCAGCAAATTGGACTTAAATTTGAGGAAGAAACTAGTGAAATGCTACATTTGGAGCATAGCTCTGTATGGGGCTGAGACATGGACACTTACGGCAGCAGATCAGAAACATCTGGAAAGTTTTGAAATGTGGTGTTGGAGAAGGATGGAGAAGATCAGTTGGACCGATTATGTGAGAAATGAAGAAGTGTTATTTAGAGTCAGTGAGCAGAGGAATATCCTACACGAAATAAGAAAACGGAAGGCTAATTGGATTGGTCATGTTTTACGCAGAAACTGCCTTCTAAAAAAAGTTATTGAAGGAAAGATAGAGGGGCGGATAGAAGTGACAAGAAGACGAGGAAGAAGACGTAAGAAGATGCTGGATGACCTTGGGGACAGAAGAGGATATTCTCATTTGAAGGAGAAAGCTCTAGATCGCATCAAGTGGAGGAACTGTTTTGGAAGAGACTGTGGACCTGTCGTCTGACAGATTACTGATGATGATGATGATGATGAGGAGGAGGAGCAGAATCAACTCTTTCGTGCTTGTAATGGAGACGCAGTGTTTCCTGTGAGGTACGAATCGGATATAAATATCATGTCTTATGATTTGCACGGTTGGTTGCGTTGGTTTACCAGTGTGAGGTTTATTGTGTCTGTTGCTTTTTCGTACGAAAAGTGCGAATGTTTTCGTGCCCACGCGTTATGCCACTTTCCTTCTTACACACAGGACACGCCGCAGAATTATCGCGTCTTCCGAAACAAAATTTATTTATGGCAAGTTTGGCATAGCTCTCTCCCCTTGCTTATCGTCTTGAGAGCAGACTCTAAAAGTTTTACCCCTTCAAAACACGAAGTTCAGCTCGCACCTCGTATGGCTTCATATTTTTGTTTCGTCGGTTGTTTAACGACGCTCTCAGTATCGAGACTATAGGGCGTCGGATGGTAGGATGACTAATGGTGAAGTGGAAGGGATTTGGTCGTGGCCCATTCTGGGTACTCTCCCTGGATTTGTGTGCGGGGACTGAGGCATGTCCCGGCCGAGACTGTAACCGAGCACCCAACCCAGATACAAGTGGCTTGAAACTGAGCACTAGAACACTGCATGCCCCCAGCCGTGGGCCCTGTTTTGCTCCCAGAAACCTTCATGTTCTATATATAAATCTTCCTTGAGCGCTGTTTTATCCGATTCCCACAAATAGCATTTGTGGGCGCCAGCAGAATATTTTTTATACAGCGCATTGGTGGGGGGAGGAGAATTTTTCCCTCAAACCTACTAAAGTACTGTGCCTCCGTGTAGTCCGGTAGAAGTCAACTATCTCTGTTAAGCAAGTGCTTCCTATCCGTTTCTTGATGGTTACTTGCTGCGTGAAAACGAAGGCAGTATGTTACTCCGAAACGTCGTTGAGCTTATGCCGGATTACACGGCGTCACATCCCACCGTCTCTGCTAATCAAGGAGAATAAGATGGATGGGACATAGGAGAGATGAGAAATGGGTAGAAGATTTTCGTCAGAAATTTAGAAGGAAAGAGATCTGTTGTGAGGCATAGGTTGTAATGTGTGGATAATATTAAAATGGATATTAAGGAATTTGGGTGTGAAGGTTTGGGCTGGATTCATCTTGTGAACGTGGTAATGAACCTTCTGAGGCCAATGGGAAAGCTGGGTAGTAAAACTGCCCTTGTAAGGGGCATGCTGGTGTTTTATCACAGGTGGAAAATGGATTAGTGTGAAAGGACTACCCTTTTGATCACTGGGCATGATTGAGACTACCCTCTTTATGACATTCATAGCTGAGTAGGGTTGGTCCGCACATTACACCTGATGATGGAAGCAGATCTAGCCTCTGAATATTAAATTTGCCTGTAACAACAATTGACAGCATATGTATAATTACTGCTGTGCTTCAAAGGGCTGAAATGGTAGCATATGGTTTCTTACGAGATCTTTGTTCATGGCTTATCTTCGTTATACTGTATGTGAATTATTTCAGATTTCTTCAAGGAGCTGCTGACAACATCAAAACGAGAATTCCACGATATGTTCAAGAAGACGTACGGCATTATCTACGAGCAAAATTCGTATGTCTTTACGGATCTGTTTGAGGAATTGGAGCGGTACTACGCAAAGGGCCAGGTTGACCTTGGAGAAGCAATGGAGAACTTTTTCAATACTCTTTACCAAAAAATGTTCACTGTCCTCAACGCTCAGTACGAGTTCGATGACAAGTGAGGATAAGTATGAACAAGTAGTTCTGTGTTTTAGAAGTTGTACTTAGTGTCTTGAAGTAATCACAAAAACTTTTTTGTTAGTTATGTTAACTGAATTAAAATTGAGCGTGTTGAAGAATTGCCGTCTCGATTTGCTAGCTCTAAAGTGCATCAGAACATAATTCACTCCACAAAATCTAAGTAGCTCTGAACTTTACATAGAGAAGCTGATTAGTGTAGAAAGAGCATCAGTTGATATCAATACAAAGAATGTGACATTGATAAACAGAAGAACCCTGAGGGCTATGACATAAAGTACAAGTTCACAGTGTAACTTACATTATTTCTTACTGAAAACCTTCACAACACAACACTCAGTAATACGTGTAAGTAGCTCTAGGAGGCTTTTGCTAAAGAAAGTGTAAGTTACGTATACTTATAGCAACGTGTAATGAAGTACAATGTTTAACAGTGAATTTTATTGTGTGGACAGATACCTGGGTTGTGTTGGGGAGCACATGAAGGAACTGAAGCCCTTTGGTGATGTTCCTCATAAATTGTCCATTCAACTGAAGCGTTCCTTTGTGGCTACACGAACGTTTTCGCAAGCACTCAATGTGGCTAGTGATGTCGTTACCAATATGGTAAAGGTAAGGTGACTTTTTCATTTCTTTCTGATATGCTGATGTTTATGCTTCATAGATCCTGTTTACCGGAACACTGGCTGTGGGTTTCAGAGAAGTTGGAAGTAGCTCATTATCGCAGTGTTGGAAACTTATTCCAACAGTCATGTATATGTAATGTGTAACTTCAGCTCAGTGTTCGGCCATCTCGTACGTTGAAGCTGTTCCAACATTTCAGGGAACATTGTAGTCACAGTCTTTAGGGTAATTAGGAAAGTTTGAGTAAATCAAGTGAAGCCAGTTTATATCTGTCTTCACAGTTGAAGTTGTGGGGATGTGTGACTTATTTTGATGGCTTCCCTGAAGGTGTGAGGGTTGGCAAGGGGTTTTGACTTTATTGGAGTCAGTACTGCTGGTCATCGGTTCCCTAGTCTCGAGGGACCAGAAGGTGCAGAAACGTGAGGAAGTAACTCTGTGAGCTATGAGAGAGAGCTGATGGTGCAGTGGTTCAAGCAACAGTCCAGGTAGTGGGTAGGTATTCATTAGCTGGTGTCTGTGGGATGCCGGCCTCAGGATCCTTGGGCACTGATTTCCATAACCTCACCTTTACATTTTTCTAAACGTAATTTAGTGGCGCACATCATTTTCTGCACTGTTTAATAGCGGCAGGAGATTGTGAGAAAGAGCTGGGATAGTTTAGTCAGTGCAGCAACCAGACAATCCTGGGAGAAGCAGTGTGTCCAGACTGTTTCTGGGGCCCTCTCAACCCCTCTCAAATTGGCACTCCATCAAGTGCCAAGGTTGAGAATGCATGGAGAGCTACTGCACTTCTGCTCCCTTATTCATCTTCCTGGTGCTGTGCCTAATGAAGTTCAGGGACAGCTTCACCTCAAGAATTGTCCTTGTTTGGAAACGGGATCCATGTAGTAGTATATTTTCCATGTAAAATAGTAAAATTATAAGACTTTATTGGCTCTTCTTAAGTTTTCTCTCTAATTGTTTATGTTTCAATTTTGGTACCTTTACAGAAAGGACCCTTCTTTGCTACATTCTCACTAACTGCTGTTTTGTGATACTGAGGTTGTCATAGAAGTGACTGAACACTGTCTTCTGGGATGTAACACATTGTGGTCTGAAATGTACTTACTCTTCTAACCTGAAGATGGAGGCAGCAGTCCTCCAAAATATTGGTTCCTATTTACAGGACTACATGTCTTAATATCCCAGAAGACAGTAATCACTGAGCGGGTTGGTCTTGCATTCAGGAGACTCATGGTTCGAATCTCAGCTGGAACGTCACTTATCCTACCTGAGGTTTGATCGTGGGTTTCCTCCAGGCAAATGCCAGATAATACATTGGTTAGGCCATGGCTGCGTCCTTCCAAAGCTTTTTTAGCAGAAGAAAGGTAGCAATCTTCAACCATGTTTTGTTTCACTACAGATCAATCCTAGTCCTGATTGTGTACGAGCACTTACGAAGATGACGGGCTGCCCAGCTTGTCAGGGGCTTCCCGAACTGAAGGCTTGTAGCAACTACTGCATTAATGTGATGAAAGGTTGCCTAGCCTATCAGGCAGAGCTAGACGCAGATTGGAACAATTTTGTTGGTGAGACTGTAATCATTTAATTTCAGAATGTTGCTGATATATCTCTGTGTCTCTGAGGTTTCTGGTTTGCATGGTCTCCTGTTGCTAATGGCATTCTGGGTAAAGAGAAATTCCACTCCTTCCCCCAGTAGCAAAGAGCTGCAATACCCGGCCAGGCTAGAGGCCAGATGACAAAGAAACAAGGTTCAGTTCCTGGCAAGAGCAAGACTCTCTTTGTGGCCAGACTAGGTCTGAGGCCCTCGTAGCCTTCCATGAAGTGGGTACTGTGGGCTCCTTCCCAAGGCTAAAGTGGCCAGGGCATGAAGCTAGCCATACTTTTCCATCTAATGCCAGTGTTAAGAATACTACCCCCCCCCCAAAAAAAACAGCACAACTTTCTCAAAACTTCGTAATGACTAATGATGTGACATTCCCAGACAATGAGATGTAATTCTTAAGTTGTCATGTTTTGTCCGCTAAACTGTGACATGTTTTGATTTTGTGCAGATGCGATGGAGAAGGTCACTGACCGGTTACTGGGCCCATTCAATATTGAGATGGTGGTCGAACCGATAGACATAAAGATTTCCGAAGCTATCATGAACTTCCAAGAAAATGGTCCTGAAGTTTCACAAAGGGTGAGCCCTTCTGAACTGAGTTACTGAAAGTCTGTTGTAGCAGAGAACATGAAGTGTGCGCAGCGCCTCCTGGGTTGTGATGCCTTACAAAACTGTTGCCCCATCTTCAGTGTAGAAGAGTAAGCCATATGGGGAAGAGAGGAACCCACCGCTTTGGGGCCCGTGTTCTTCCACAGGCCCGCTTATAATTTTCCTGTATGTGTACCCTTGTTTTCCCATGAAGATGAAGCCAGCTGGTTTCTCTGTGCCATCACATTACAGGAGATGGCCATCTTGTTGGGTTTCAGGTTCTCACAGAATATTATCTCCATGCCAGGAGGAGTTTATATGTTTCAGGGGAAAGTACTGCTTCCATCTTCAGGGTTGAAGATATGCTAAACAAGTAGCAAGCTTGCCAGTTCCTGAAAATTTCACATTTGACTTTCACAGAACATTGTACCTCATTGTAGGTTTAAATACATTTGTTTTCTGTGTCATAGGTATTCAGTGGGTGTGGAAAACCCTTATTGGGTCGCAGACGTCGTGATACAACAGAATTGGAGTTTGAATCTTTGCAGTTTGAGAGATCCGAAGATGCTCAGAATGGAGAAAGCAATATTGTACCCACTCTCGACAAACTAGTCAAGGATATCAGGCAAAAGGTGCAGTGTAACATGTACTGTTTCTGTACTCTGTCTAAGTAGGGCAATATTTGTCAGTTTGTGGTTATGTCATTTCTATAGAGACCAACTGCAAAGATAATGTCAGGTAGTTTTGATAGAATCAGAAAGGAGTAGCCATAAATGGCTGCATTTCAGTTAGCATTAAAACATTGTCATTCTGTACTGTACAGAAGAATTTAACAATTTCGTCTCCAGCTACAATTTAATTGTGGCTTACTTAAGCTCAGGGGGAACTTTACCCTTACTTTGCTAGGCAGAAATGGGGTGGCACATTTAAATTTGAATTGATATTTGAGTCCTTGCAGCAGTGACTGAGGGTTGCTATCTCCTGGAATGTGAAGCCGTGTAGTCTGGTTGACAGAACATTACCAACATTTCAGAGAAGGTGGAGGCTGAATGTTCCTCATGAACACTGGTAATGTTTTACGAGACCACACGGCAATATATATTCCAGAAGACAGCAATGTTTAAATTGTGATATTTTTCATCACCTCTTTTTCCTTGTTCTTTCGTTTACAGAATTCATGCAGACATTTTTGGCTTTTGTAATTACATGTGTTCGTTTGTCTCATGGCACAGGTGAAGGATACAAAACAATTTTGGTCACATTTACCGTACCAGATTTGCAATAACGATCATGTTGCTGCTAGCCCAGCCAAGGATGACAGCTGCTGGAATGGAGCCATGAAAGCCAGGTTCGTATCCTCCACAAAGGAACATTTTAAGATATCTCAGAGTCCAAGCAGTACAGTTAATTAAGTTTTCTTGTTATGTCTTGTTGAAACCTGGCTCAGGTGCATGCATATATGTTCCTAATGGACCCAACAGAGTAAGTGCCTCCCTCACTTTATCCTAAGGACAGAAACATATGCTGCTTCTGAAACTCCTTCCCCCAGAATACCAGATAATAAACAGACAAAAAGTCTAAAATCTCACTAGTCCCCACTACCATTATGTCCTGCCGTCATTAAGTGCCATATTTGCAAATGTAACAGGTTGCATTCATCCCCATTCCAAATATGTGGTTGGCAAATTTGCATTGGCTTTCTCTGGTGGTTTAATTTTTTGCAGGATTTGAGGTTCTCACGGCAGTGGCTGTGGAGAGTTCTGTCTGCTGTTCATGTATTCTTTTTCAAAGTCAACCAAAGATTCAGGAGAACAGGCTGCCTCCATCTTCAGGGTTGAAGAATAGATGGAGGTGATATGTTCCTCCAAAACATCAGTTGACTTTCAAAAGACTACGCAGCGTTACATCCCAGAAGATAGAACTCTTCAGTTTAATTTCTACTTGCAGTATTTATTTATTTATTGTCTGTTTATTCTTTTGCTTGTTGTTTGTTCCCATTGCACCCTTCCACCCTGACTGCACAAGTAAAGGTATTGGTAAATCAGCAGAGTAGCCTCTGTCTGTCACTGCTTACAGCGACCATGCGGGTGCGCAGTGGTCCTTGCAGGCAGGTTTCATGCTTGTCTCTGACAGTACCTCTCCTCTATGCTAAAAGCCTTCGAGAGTGAGGTCTGTGCCATTCAGTGCAATGTTCATAACTAATTACTGCTCACAGAGGGCCCTGGAAGATGAAGTTAGTTTTGTTCTATAGTCGTTTGGTCTTTCATTGCAGATATGAGCTTCAGATCACTGGCGATGGTATATCCAACCAGCAGACCAATCCTGAGGTTACAGTGGATGTTAATCGACCAAGCAGTTTGCTCAACGAACAAATGTTTGCACTGAAAACCATTACAAGTAAGCTGAAGAATGCTTACAATGGCCAGGATGTTGAATGGATTGATGCTGGTAAGAAGGAAAGTAGTTTGATTAGTTAAATTGTGTTTGAACATAAGCTGTACCTCTTGGAAATGTGTAGATGAGAGTGCAGTGTGAGACAGCCTAGGCTGGAAACTCTGATGCTTCTGTCATCCAGCAGAGTGGACAAGCAAAACCCACGCAGAGCACAGCAGATGCTGACATTGTTCCCCATTGTTAACACACTCACATTCGTTGCACTTTCATGGAATGTTTACATTCACATGTCATAGGTCCATTTCAGGAAGAGAGTTAACTTGAACCTTGGAAGTTGAAACACTTGTCTCCTGTGTTGGGTGTTTAAGTGATATTTGAGGCAAGTTTGAAGCTGAACATTGATTTTATCGAACTTCTGTCCACCCAACAATTCAGTTTGTTCTGTTTTGTCCAGTAACAATCCTTTCTGTCTTAAATTATGTACAGTTCTATGAGATTTTTATTTTTTCTGCTTGGAACTGTGAATGTTCGTCAGTTTATGCTGGGATTGTCTAAATTTTTGATACAACAACTTTTTCAGATATGTATCCTACATGAACACTTTTTGCTCCAATGTGTAACTCATACATGACATTTCATCACAGGAGAGAACAGGACTTGAGTCTAGACAGGTCAGATACAGCAGCGTGAGGCTTGGGGCTTACAGTTGGCATATGGTGCTCCAACTTTCTTCACTGTAGCCATTCTGCATTTTATTGGAGCGAAAGTTGAAAGAAATTGTGTACACAAACGTGGGTTTCAGTTCTGCCAGCAACCTGAATCTTGCCAACTTGACTGGAGGAACATTTGTTCCCCTTCCTCCTGGGCAGCTCAATGGTTTGTGGAAGGGAAGCTCTCTGATTATTGCAGTGGATAAAATAAATTTTAAAGAAATTTGGTGACAATGTGAACTGGATTCAGGTGGCTCATGATAAGGACCACCAGCTGGGTTTTCTGAGGGAAGAACATGGTTGAAAGTATTCTGAGAACATGTTGCTGCGGGAAATGTGTAATTCTGAAATTAATCAAATAAGAGGGCAGTGAATGAAACTATATAAGCAGTTAAAGCAAAATAGATATGTTTCAGAGTGAGCTTGGTCAGAGAGGGAGATGTAGTGGACCCTACATTTAGTGTTCCTTGATGTAATGTTTCCCTTTGTTTAATAATCACATTCGGTGATCTGAAGTCAATAATCTCAGTATTAAGTTTCAAACCTGATGTTCTGCAAGGAAACATTTAATGGCAGTTTCCATAGCCTGTTATGGTGCTGTGAATTGTGGGTTCCACAACAAAAATTGATTTATTTAACCTTTCTGCCTGTGAAGAGAGACATTATTGACTTAGTGGGGGGGAGTGGTTCACTTGCTCCAAGCACACTCACCACTGCTGGGTCCATTGTGTCCCTCCATCTTGTCAGGGCCCTTCATGGAGCAACTGATCTCATATGATTGAGGGCCTCCTAATATCTGTTGGCTGTAACCACGCAGCTGGGCATTGACGCAGTATGAGGTAGGAGGATTCCTTCACTTCCTGCACATGGCACTTTATGAGAGGCACATAATCGGTAGGTGCTACCTCTGTGTACCATGGTCGCTCAGCATCCCAGTTAGTAGCCTACATTTTTTCCTGTCCAAGGCCAGTAGGTTCCTACACACTTTATCTGAAGGCCTTTCATTGAAGAGTTTCACCTGCCTTGTACCAGGTGTGACATCCCTGTGTTCAGGGGGTCTTAAGAGGAGCATGATATTAAGATTACAGTCTTCTGAGATGTGACACCATGTAGTCTCCTAGGTAGGTTTTGTTCTGAACATTGTGACTTGACAGGTTCACTGTATCACGTGAATACTAGACTGGGAAAGAGTTTAACACTGCCTTCATTTCAACTTGACTTGCAGAAGAATCATCATATGGATCTGGGAGTGGCTCTGGTGATGGCAATGATATTGAAGATGATGATATGGAAGGTTCTGGTGACTCAGGTCACTTTGGGTATGGAACTGGTACCGGATCTGGAGGAACGAGACAGTTCCCTCGCCCACCTAACAATGACATGGACAACAATCTCCATCCTTTGGGCGCGGATGGAGGAATGGACAGGCACCGGCCGAGAAATAATACCAGTGGTGGTTCATCTGCGAATGCAAGACCGAAAATATCTGTTACACGTGCTGTCACATCGTACCTCCTTCCTATTGTTGTTATGTGGTTTGGTGGAATATTCTCTGATTGGCTGTGATGAACCTCCCTTTTGTTTCATTAACATCACATGAATTGATGTAGGCATGGACTAAAAAGAAGGATCTCTGTGTTATATGTAGGTGCGTGAGTCATCTGGATTCGAAAGCTGATCTAGTCCCCAGTGTGCAGTTACATCCGAATGTGTCAAGGAAAAAATAACAGGCATTCAGAAGTTCTTGCATATGTTTTCTATACTTGTAAGTCAGTACATTCCAAATAAGTTCTATGTTAGAATAAGTGTGTAGTGACATGGAATACCATGCAGTGTGAGATTTGGTGTTCTCATGCTACTGAATATAAAGGTGATTGTCTTCTGGGATGTGACACTGTGTTGTTTTGTGGGAAAGTGCCAGCATTTCAGAGGGACCCACTACAACCATCTTTGTTGTAGCCATGAATCTGGAGGCAACAGATTCCTCTGAAATGTTGGTATCTTTCTGCCAGAGTGCATGATGCCCCATTCCACAAGACAGTAATCTTCAACACAATGCAAAAGAATCACACACAAAATTTATATTTCTTTCACAATTTGTGCTTGTAGCCCATATAATCTAAGTGAAGAAATACTGCACAAGTAGTTGCTACCAGTGCTGTGTATTTATGGGGTCTGCCAGTTACAGTGAACCTTTCTCAATGCTACGCTGCAGAGGATTGGTGAATAAATTGGAACTTCTTCTAAAGTCGAGTTTCATTACATTCTTTCTTGAAAGTAACATGTAAAATAAACTATAAACCAGTGATGTTGGGAGTATCTGGGCTGTGCACCATCAAGCAGTGGGGTAACTGGTGAATGTGGCATTGGAAGGGATTTTCAGGTAAGCCTTCATGATCTAAATTCCTGGAATTTGTCTGTAGGGACTTAGGAAAACCATGAAACTCTCACTAAGGATAAACAGTGGCCAGGCCAAGATTCGAGCCAAGCACCTCCCGAATGCCAGCCCAGTGTTCAGTGTCACAGCCTAAACGTTCTTGTAACTTTTCCCTGAAGTCCTGCATAACTTGCTGCAATAAATCACAGCCATTTCTTCCATAATTTTGTTCATAACTCAAGAAAAATCATGACTGTCCTAAGGGGAAATGTTTCTAGAACACCTGATATTGAAATTTGGAGACATTGCAGAGCCCAGTATAACTGTCCCTGAAATCTGTCTTTGAGGTTACCTAAAGACTAAGGTATTTGAAAACCATCCTCACTCACCTGAAGAACGAAAGAGCCAATTTACTGGAAAAGTCAGAGGAATTAGCGGCTGTGTATTGCAGTGAACGATGTAGGACTTAAGGGAGTGATTACGAGAATGTTTAAGACATAACTAATATACTCAGAACATGTTATTTTCAAGAAATAATGCGTCAGCAATAAATCACAGTGATTGATGTTACATGTTAAAAAGAATGTTGCCCTGCTGCAGGGTACTGTAATCACTCACTCCCTCCAGTGGACTCTATAACCTTATTTAAAAGATGAATGTCCAGTCACCTGTCAATGTGTTATCTAGCATAATACCAGGAAAATCATTTGTGTGTCTTTTTAACGTTTCTCTGTTCACTGTCTGTATGTAACCACAAAATTTTACCAGTGTTGCTCTAAATAACAGCAGGTTATTTCCAGTTTTTAGTGCATGATTTCTCCAACAACAGACTTGAAGGAGAGTCACAGAGTTCTCAAGAATGATTTAAAGTATAGTTGCATCCAAGCACAGTTTTGGCAAGTCACTAAGATTTCATATACATGCTTTAGGGAAATGTAGCTACAGCTCATGAAACATTTTCTGAATATATTTTTCTGGGACCCTCAGCATCTCACAACCCTATGGGCCTTCATGGCCTGTTACAGGGATAGCTTTACTTTACTTTACTTTACTTTACTTCTTTCTCTGACTGTACAGGAACATTTTGTAGCTTACTGTAGTTGTAGAGAGGCTGTAAAGCTATTTAGGTTCCTGCTATCACCATACAGCCTGATAGGGACCTGCATCAATGTGCAGAATTCTACTTTTTGCTGATCGATAAAGCTGAAAGGGCTCATGTAAGTTTATGTATTAATTTGGTGGGGTAGGGGGCTCATGGTAGCAGAGCCTGGGAACCCCTGATTTAGGCTAATGGTGTGACACTGCTTCCATACAGTAACTGAACCTGTCACATTGATTAGGGTTGAGTGAGATGCTCATTCCACATTTGTGTCCATCTGCCAACATTTCTTGGGCCATGACAATGACTTTCATCTGGGATGTGATTCCATGTATTCTGGTAGAAAGTTTCCACTGTTTTGGAGGAACATCTTGTCTCCATATTCAAGGTATAACAGTAAGCCACATGGAAAAATGGTTCAGATATGGGGACAGGAGGAAAAGGATGTGGGAGGTGGTGGTAGCCCCTAAAACTGCTCACTCTTTTATAGAATTCCTTATCCCTACACTTAACATTGGGTTCTTGAAAAGGGTTGTTTTACTGACAATTCCTTTTTACTGCTATTGGCCCAGAGGGAGTTCCATATCCTCTTTCATGCCATGGATGTAGGTGACCAATGTCCTTGCTATGTACCTGTAAAACCTGACTGTTTCCTCATTGACCCTGAGGATGAAATGCTGGCATTCACTGCAGCAGTGCCGAGTAACACCTCAGAAGACTGACAGATCACAGTACCAAAACCTTGCCGCCTCTTCCTTCTGGTGGTTGGGTCGGTGACTAATAATCTGTGGAGATTGTGAATAACAGTCTTCTGTTTGGTATGCTTGAATTGCCAGTACTCATTGTGACACATTTTATTTTAAAAATGGTTATAAGGAGCAATAACTGTTGTATAATTCATCCATAAAGCACAACAAAGGGCTTGCAGGATTGTAACTGGGAAGATAACACAAAATAAGTGAATCAAAATGTGTTTAAGGTGTATGAGCAAAATATATGAAGAAACTTAGGTTTTTGCAGCTGAAGTTTTGGAATGTTCAAAGTTTTCTCATAATATAGCAGTTGTTTCCATTAACCCCAAAGACAGCAACTGCAGTGTTGGCCAAAACAGAAATCCTTCAACTTTCTGTGTGGTAAATTCCCAAAAGCCATGGTCACACATATAAGACACTCACTGATCCTTAATTTTTCATGTGCTTAATGGGGAACAACAATAATTTGTTAATGTGATAAGTAAGTCTTCATAAATCAGAGTGAACAGTATTGATTCTCTTAAAGGTTTATGACGGCAGTTTCATTAATTATACGATTGTTGGATGTTGTCGACGGTCACAGATATATTTGATATACATTATGTCCCAGAAGTTGACTGTATTCCTGTGATTGGTTGTCGTTATACTGACAAATATTTATTGTTCTTTATTTTGGTATCAGTGGTGATTATTGGGACTGAACACTAGGCTAGAACACTGAACCATGAGAGCTATTAATACAAAAAGTAAATTAGTTTTACAGTAAAAGGAGACCTCATAGTTCTGGAATGTGATAGTGGACTGTCATTTAGAGAAGTCTGCCTGATCTCCCATCAAGTCTTTGTGCCACTTTTTGTACCCATAGATTGAAAACTTCCCTTAATTTTGTTTCTACCAAAGATAAAAATGTTTAGAATTTCAGAAATGGCAGGCTGTCCCTGTGGCTCACAGTCCATGCTAAGCTGTACCTGCCAATCTTCACTTTCATGATTTGCATATCACTGGGGGCAAAAGAACTTGCCCTGCGAGAGCCACATCTTCAGAAATGGATTCTGTGCCCTTGCATAGGTGGGGTAGAGGCCTGAGACGTCAAACAGACTGTACTTGGAGGCAGTGAAAACCAACCAGTTGAAATAAATCTGTCGGTGTAATGACAGCCAGTGACCTGCAGTCGGAAGGAGCCAGTCCCCCAAAATGTTGTGCATATCAGATATACTTGAGACAGTGGACAGTGTCGGACATATGTTTGATTTGAGGCTCTCATGTTGGTGGCCATGATGGGTACAGTATTCTGGGCTGTGACACTGTACTGTTCGGAAAGAGCTATATGTTTGAGAGGAACATGCTGCTTCTCCAGGGTCAGAGACTACCAGCAGAAGCACGTGGCAAGTTGAGCTCTGCTTTCTCTGACCTACATGGCATTACAACTGAGAGCTCATGTAAAACATATGTTTGTATAAGATTGTTGAGGTAACTCCATTATTACGGCAGAATTATTTTGTCATTTGGTGCTGGTAGCTCTACTGTTACAAGGTACTCAGTAATGCAGCTATAGTGCTGAAAAATATCTGTCATGCAGAAAGTAACAATCATCTAGTATGGAGCTTCAGGAGAGAGGACATGACCAGTTTTGAATCTAGTTGTCTCAAGTCAAAAGACAGGGTAAAAAGGTAAAACAATAATAAATCGTGTCTGGCACCTGTGTTTGCTATGATAAATTAATCGCATTATTTAGACTTTGATGAGAAATTGTTATGTGTAGGTTCAGACTGCATGCAAGTGTAGACTTGTTTGGAAACAAAAGAGAGCATTGTGAAGCCTTAAAGCAGAAAGAAGTTGAGCATATGTTTCAACATAATTTGTGTTACGCAGATTTATTAGATGCTAACCTTTTTTATATATAATGTAAATTACATAATTAAAATCCAAAGAGCATAATGCTTCCTATGCTTACAAGTGCAACTTAAAATGGCTCTTCTGAATAGTTTACAAGTTAGAAAAGAGAACTTGTTACATCTAAATGATACTGTGAATATTTTTAACATAGTAATTGGTGCATGAAAGTGTTGCTAGCTCATGCATTAGTTCAAGTGAAATGTAATGAAAACTAAAAATGTATGGAATTTTATCAGGACAGATGTATGAAAGGGTATGAATTGGTGGTGATACTCGCAGGCTGCCATGTGCATGTTTAGGAGTGAGAGAGACTTAACAGATCTTGAATTGCTGTAAAAGCATATCAAGTATTTTCTAATAACTGCAGCTTAAATACATTACAACAATATGTATATTGTCATGATGTCATAAAGAGTGAGAAGAGGCATATAATCTGCTATGATTACAGCAACAAAAGACTGTTATTCCATACAGCAAAACCCCTTTTTAAGATTTCTTTCAGGATCAGCAGATTTTGACATTAAACTGACGGAAATCTTGAAGGGGAGAAATTTAACACTGAGATTATTGATTTGCAATCCCTGTAGTTTAATGTTAAATGAAGGAAAACATCAGTGGGGGTTCCACTGTAATTTACTTCCACACAATGGATTATTTAATGCCACCAAACAGCCCTTTAATGATTAGTATTCAATATATTTTTGAACTTTAAATTTATATGTTGCCATACCAAGGATAGCAGAATACAAATTATGGCTTTCTTTTTTAGAATTGGACTAGACCCATTGGTACTGCCAGGGGAAGGGGGATGCCAGGCATCTGCCTCCTCCTGGATTTTCAAGAAAGTACTGAAGTCTAAGGACGAAGAAAATTGCCAAATTTGAGTAATAAAAACTAAAGTATTTAAAGAAATATTCTGGCCAGAATACTCTAGGGTAATCAGTAAGAATCCTTATGGCATCAACATAAGTTTGTGTAAGCAAATATTCTGGCTGCTCCCTTGAAAAACTATCCTGATGATGCCTACAGCATCTTGCATAATTTTATTTAATTACGAAATATATAGTATTCCGGCCAACACAGCAGGAATGTATAGGTGGACCAACAAGCAGTGATTGATTGGGAATGATCTGTTACCGGTTATGAAGCTGACAAGTATTTTCCTGGGGTGAGCAGCACATGAATGTTTGCTTTGAATACTGTTAGACTTTAAGATGATGTACACTATGATTTAATATTTAACTTACCTGTATAAGAATGCCATTTATTTATTGAGACAAAATTTTGTCCTTTTCTAAAGAATGTGCTGCAATTCTGTTTCCTTAAACAAAGATCTGAAAGTATGATTTTAATGGGTCTTAGCAAGTAAAATATGTATTATAATTTATATATTTTTCATAGCAGATCTAACAGACTAAATGGCAGAAATAGTGATTTATGGAGTGTACTGGATGTGTCTATGTGTAAAGGTATTATTTCATTTTCTATGCAAAAAGAACCTAAAACTACATGGACTGTGGGGAGGGGGAGACATTGGATGTATTTATTTTGTTATTATTTCCTTCTCTATGTACTATTGTAATGAAAGAAAATCATTTGGTATGATGATGTTAACAATCACAGTACTCCAGGAAGCTCAGTTATGTTCCATATGTTGCATGAATGTGGAAAACTAGTACCTTCAATAAATGCAAGCATATTTTTATCACAATTTATTTGCCCAATATAAAATCACATGTAACAAAAATATATATTTATTGCTATTAATATTATTACTATTTGGTCCCTAGTATTAATTTATTTGGTTGTAATTGACATGTGACTACACTGAGCTGTTATGTACCAACTTAAGGTGACAAGTGGGCAGATGTGCCAAGCTCATCTTCAAATGCATGTGAGTAATATACTGAGGAAGAATTAAAGTCACTTATTAAAATTCGATGTTTGTTTTTGGCCTTGTTTTAAAATAAATGTACACAGCGATCATGATGAATACAGCTCCCAGTGTTGGCAATACAATAGTAAACACCCGCTTTTTATTTTCCACAAAATCTTTCTTCCTTTCCCGTTTCTGTTTATTGGTCTCCTTTACTTTTCCCTTCAGCTGTGCCATTTCCTTTATCACCAGTTAACGCTGATCTGAAAACTGAAATAACATCACAGGCAACCGATATTCCACTAAGTGCCACGTTGACTTCACATTCTTCAAATACGATAAAATCTAATCAACGTACTTACTAAATGTGTTTAATACACGAATAACTATGAAACTGCCTAATTCCACCACAACAAAGTTCCGGTCGAGTGCAAGTTCTTACGATTGACCGCAAACTACAACCCACCTACCCCACCGTTCTCCAAGTTCTGCAATGTGAAAATAAACGTAAAGTAGGGATTAGAAAGGAAAATGTGCGAAAAATCATACGATCGGCTGCGCATTATCAGTATAGCCAACATGATTAGTACAAATCATCAGGCTAGCCAATGTATCATTCAATGTGGCAAACCCGTGATAGGTAGGTTTTGAAGAGTGAGGAAGAAGCAGCGAATGTAAATGTTAAATGTCAATTGAGATGTATGGCAGCAGAATTTCATGCACATATTTGTTGTTTGAGGTTCGCACCTACAGTTAACCTTAAATGGATGTATTAATTATTTTGTAATACGTGGAATATTTGATACTGACATTAAAATATTTATTTCCTTTAGATAATGCTGCAATGACACACTTGCCTGCTTGTAGTATTAACATTCAAGAAAATGATCCAGAGTGTGACAAGAAAGGCTGTGGTTGCACACAAAAGACGAACTCACGTTTCTTCTCACAGGATAGTGCAGTGTATGACTGGAGAGAATTTGTTTGTGGTTGGGGAGCAGCTTTTATTAATATTTCAATCACTTTCCCAATCAACAAGCTAATATTCCGACAGGTGAGAAGCGTAATCCTTTTTTTTTCTGTTCATGTAACCGTTTCCAATTTCTAGCCTATTCCTAATTTTTAAAAAATGTAGGAGGCTTATGAGATCACCTTGCTCATCTGTGTGTCCCCCTCACCCCATGGTTGAAGGGCAATGAATACACATGCAACAATGCAAGAACTGTTGGATGCGCTGTTTTCTGTGTGGTCTGTGGCGTATCATGTACTTGATATGTATTGATGGGAGAGCAGGTTCTTCCCAGAACTTCTTGTTTTGAAGAATGATTAAATGACATTATCACTTAGACACTATAAAAGGCAACCAGTGTTGAGTGAACAGTTTCACCACTTCTTTACAGGTAACCAGTTGTGGCAGTGAAGTTGGATTATTGTGTTTGGAATAATAATGTTATAATAGATGAGAATTCATTGACAGGTTGGTTATTTGGTAGGATAGAATGGTTGACATTTGTTCAAGAAACTAAATAAACTTCAAGTTCAGAAACAAATCAGTGCTTCTAGAAAGAGTATTTTTATTTGTTGAATCATGGTTCATTTCCTGGTAGGGACAGATGTTTTTCTCTTAGTCACAGTGTCTAAATCAGTTCTGCAACCCACTCAGCCTCTTGTGCAATAAATACTGGGGAGGCCCTGTCCCTGATTGTGTAACAAACATGGTGTGAGGCAGACCACTTATCTCCATCTAGTTCTGACGTTAACAATGTGTGGAGCGATTCCTCCACGCACCTCATATTCTTCCTGGCATAATTTGACACAAGGAAAACTTTCCTTTTACCCTTACATTGACAAAATATTTTTCAGACAAACTGGCATTGTCTATGAGGACCCAGGTCAAATACAGTTACTTATTAAGTGATACCACAGGTGACTTTCTGATGCAGGTTTGGCATTTGTCAAGGACCTTGCAGAACAGACGTTAAGTCTACCTGAAGAGGCAGGTCATTTTTACTTACATATTGCATGGCTACATGTCCATTCTCCTCTGTTATTTGCCTCCATCTCTTGACCTCCATTCATCAGAAATAACTAACTCACTCTCCTCATAACTCTTCCTTAGTCATTTTCCTAAATTATCTCTCTGGCATCCATTTAAGGAATCATAACTTGTCTGGGATGTGTTGTTATCTCCATGCCCAACCCCCCAAGTAGGAAGGCCAGGAGCCACCTTTCATCTGACCCCTATCCTCAGACCTCTCCAGTTTTTATGGTCCTGTCATAAACTTACATCCTACTAGCATAGCTCTCCAGGTTACTGGGGTACTCAGACCTTCATACTATTTCAAGTTATAGCAATGGTGAGGAGTTCTTATTTTAAAAGTGTGAATTATTAAGGCATGGTAACTTGACAGGCGTAGCTAAGGAGCAACAGAGATAACAAGGCATGAATTATGAAAGAGATTAATATTACTGAAACAAATGTCTAAAGCAGTGTTTGCCAACCTTGTTATACCTGTGGCACAGTTTGTTGTAGTTTTGAAATTTATGGTACAGTGAGGAGTCAGATGATGAAATGCACTGAGTAGGTTAAATGGGGGGTGGTCCTTCCATGGGAAAATTTTGAAAAAGACTCTTATCAAGACATTTGAGCATAAAAACTTGATAATTAAGATGAAGTATTTAGACTGAATATGTGTATTTAGCATTAAAAACTCTGTAAGGTCAAGTTAACCCTGTAACAGGCCTTGGAGGCCCATAGGATTGTGAAATGTCAAGGCTCCCACATTTTCTAAACAGTTGGCTCACATATGGCAGTGAGGTTGTCAGCTTTATGTGCTGGCTGTCCTTTACCCCCAGGAAGATTCCCAATACTTGTTTCTGTTAGAGGCTGAGTCATCTCCAAGTGTGGTTGGAAGGATTTAGGTCAATTGAAAAATCCGATGGCTTCATCAGGAATTGAACCTGAGACCTTCTGGCTTGTAGCATAATGCCTCAACAGACTATGCTACTGTGTTCCCCCAAGAAAAGTTCACTAGGAAAACAAAAAAGAAACGTGTTAAGTCAGGCATGTGGCACACCAGGGTGCTGTTTCTGGAAAGCACTGACCTAAGTGCAATGGCTATTGTCTTCTGGTATGTGAGGCCATTGGTTTGGTAGACAGTTACAAACATTCCAATGAACCTGCTGCGTCCATGTTCTGGGTAGAAGACAGCAAAGAATGTAAAAGTAGCATGAATACAGGGAAAGGGTAGAATGGCCATGATCGGGGTCTTGTTTTAACTGCGTGTGGATGGAACTGTTGTTGGAAATGGGTTGACATGGTAAGACTTGTCTTTTCCCATGATGTTACTGAAGAAAATATATTTCATTTTAAAATCTTTTATAATGGTTTGTTCTAGATGCTGCATGGAATCGGTGTTGGTAATGCTGCTGGCCAACTATCGAGTGAAGGTTTCCATTATCTGTATCGTGGGATTCTGCCTCCATTGTGTCAGAAAACAGTTTCATTGTCTATTATGTTCGGTGTATATGAGGAATGCAGGAGACCACTAGAAAATGCAGATGTACATCATTACTTGTCCAAAGTCATTGCATCAATGGTTGCTGGTACTGTCGAAGCTACATTAATGCCATTTGAGCGAGTGCAGACGTTGCTTCAACACCAGCATTATCACACACATTTCCGTAATACATTTCATGCTCTGAAGGAAATAGGTGTTAATTATGGGTTTAAGGAATATTACCGTGGACTGACACCTATTCTTTTACGAAATGGACCTTCAAATGTTTTTTTCTTTTTCCTACGAGATGAAGCAAATTATTATCTTCCACAACATGATTCATGGTGGGGACAGGCATCACAGCAGTTTCTAAGTGGTGCTTTAATTGGAGCTTTCATAAGTACAGTATTTTATCCTCTAAATGTTGTCAAGGTACATTTGCAAAGCACCCTTGGTGGGAAATTTCAGAATTTCACGTCGGTGTTGGTTGATCTGTACAAAGCAAGAGGTTTCAGGAATATGTACAGAGGTGTACATATGAATTACACAAGATCGTTTATAAGTTGGGGTGTTATAAATGCAGCTTACGAATTCCTCAAGAAATATGTGTTTTAATTCACAATGCCATGTTAAGAGTAATGTGCAGAATGACTAATACCAATTATTCTAGAGTATAGGCAGCCCACTGAAGCCTATTTTTCAACCATACAATAGCGCCCCTAGCGCCAACCTTTTATGTATATTGTTTACTAACATAGATAATCAAAGAGGCTGTGACAAAAATCGAAGCGGGTGTAAACAGCTGTGAATGTGAATGAACCAATAACAGAAGACAACGTGTTTCAACATGGAGGACAGTGTGTTGTCTTTACAGAAGTGGGCGATAGTGTTCAGTATTGTGTTTATGTTTCTTGAGGCAGTGGAAGGTAATTATTAATTACGTTATATAGGTGTATATGTATTTGTGTTTTTCCGTTAATGTCGTTAACCGACTTTATCAACTTGAGCAAAAGCTATATTATGGTGTCACTGCTGGTCATGATAGGATTTGTTACCGTCTTTTTATTAGAAAAGCCTGAGTAGAATTGCAGCCTGCGAGCGTAAGATCATGCCATATTATACAGTGAAATGGATTTATGTATTGGAATTTGTAGCCGTGTAGGTAAGTGTGTTAGGTTAGGTTAGGTTTAGAGATGAATCAGTATACGTGATTTTTTTCGAGTAAGATGGCGTTTTTTTTTGGTGCAAAGGCAGCAAGCAATATTCGAATGTAATAAGAGGTGAATGGATAAATTATATAGTGAGGACGTACTTCGAGAATTGTTACAATAACTGAATGAAAATATTTTTAATGTATTGAACATATAAAGCAGATGAAGGCAGCAAGTAATAAAATCGCAGTGTTTTAGAAGGAAGTCATTGTGAAAAGAGGCTTGTTGAAAGATATAAATGTGAATGGGAGGATATTATTAAACTGGAACTCAGGAATATAGATTGTGTTTATGTGAATGGTAATGATAAATTTCTGTCGTGATTTATGAGTGTGTTATTATGTAAGGACTGAACATGAATGGTAGTTATTTTGGACAACCAGACATATTTTATTACAGTTTTTTTTTCAGACTTCCATATTTTGTTGCTGCAGAGATCACAATATACTGAGATCCCTTTCTCATGTGAATTTTGATTGTTATTGTGAGTTACATGAAATGCCATTAAATTTCCATATCTACAATATTATTAAGTTAAGCTATCCCTATAATGGGCCGTGAAGGCCCATAGGCTTGTGATACCTACCTTGATAAAATGGTACACTGAGGTCACAGACAGAAGCCCAATGGATTGAGCACTTTTATATATTCTTTGAGATGTTAAGCTTCCCTCTGTATTCCTCTCCAGCCATCCAGCCTGTTGCAAGCATGGCTATCGGTAGTGACAATCACATGAGTAACCTTTACCACTGTCAGATTCATAGGAGTGGTTAGTTGACATAAGCCAGATGGAGTGGAGGGGGAATTTAGCACTAGGCAGAGATGGGAAAGTCACTGTTGCCATTGTTCGCATCATTCATGGAACTTTCCATGGCCTCATTTCTAACCTGGTCATAATTGGATGTGTGTGTATAAAAACAGTGTTGTTTATTAGAATTGTGGTCTTCTGTGCTGTAGGCGGGCAACATTTCTGAGGAACATGCTGCCTCCATCTTCAGGGTTGAAGTATGTAGGTTCAGAAATAGGCCTGGTTATGTAGAGACGTTAAAGGAAGATCATCATGGGACCCAAGGGGGGAGGTGAAGATAGAAACTCAGTCCTTGCTCATGGGAAGAAAGTGACGAAGAAGTTGTCACCATTATGAAGACCTCAGACTAATACTGTTTGTGCCCATAGGTAGATCAAACCAATATGTGACATGTGGCTCCGTACTGAAGTTAATGAACACAGGTTATAAGGTCCGGCTGCATTCGCATGATGTGAAGTACGGTACAGGCAGTGGTCAGCAGTCTGTAACAGGCACCGATGTGCAAGAGGATGTTAATTCCCACTGGGCCATTAAGGCAGAGACTGGAAAACATTGTATCCGAGGGTAAGATAAATGCAAGAGATTGTCTCGAGATGCTAAGGTTCTCTTAGTGATGGCTATGAAGAGTACTTCTGGTGTCTTATGGTTTGGATAGCCCAGTAGAAGTTTATTGATGTTTTGGAGGACCATTCTGCTTCCATGTTCAGGATCAGAAAGTAACCCAAGCAAGAAGCAGGCAGCAAGTTGAGAGATGTAGGCAGTGTGGTCCTCTGATATGCTAATGGGCTTGTACCAGACTAAATGGCTTTATATCCCAAAAGATAAATACTCTTCAAGTTGTTTGTTTGCACTGTTACATGTGCATAGATATCTGAGAATAATACATTTTATGTTCACAGACATACCCCTGTAATTAATATACACAATTCTATTTGCTGTGAACATAATTGTTATATTTTGGGTGTATTTCACATGATGTTGCAGAAATGCAGCCGTTAGCGTCATCCTGTCCATCCACGTGTAACAACTTGAGATCCACTGAATGGAATTAACATGAAATTTGATATTTTAGGAATTTTACAAGAATTTGTTGAAACATTCCTATTTTGTTAAGAACTGGAGAGTAGGAAATAATTTTGCATGAAGACCTACACACATTTTGTGCACTTATTGTACCCTTTACACTTGCTCCATAAGAATTATGGGTTTTGAGATAATCAACAGAAGGTATTCTTATGCTGTGTTATCTGCTGGACTGATTTTTCCCACAGCTCATCCGGGTTGCCTGTACATTGTTATTTACAGGAGAGCATTGTGTGTTAATATTTGTGAACTGAAAATGTAGGAGTAATAATCCATAGAAAATGGCAGAATGTTTACATTCTGCAAGCATTTCTTAATTCTTTTAAAGTTAGTTTTTGTTTCTGTTAAGGTGAAGTTGGTTGAGGCACAGTGTTACAAGCCAGAAGGTTGTGGGTTCGATTCCTGATGTAACTGGATTTTTTTCAGTTTACCTAATCCTTCCAGGCGCACTATGACCCTGGGCTTGGCTCAGCCTCTAACAGAAATGAGTACCAGGAATATTCCTTGGGGTAAAGGGTGGCCGGCGCGTAAGGCTGACAACCTTACCGCCTTCTGTGAGCCAGCTGTCTAGAAGATGTCGGAGCCTCGACGTCTCACAACCCTATGGGCCTCCACGGTCTGTTACAGGGACACCTTTGCTTTTACCTTCTTTATGGACAAGCTGACTGCCTCTCTGATGTCTTGCTATTGTACCATAGACCACTGTAGGTCGCAGTGCAAGGGCCGAAGGGGCCTACCCCTCAGACATGCATTCAGTACCATATGAAGTGTAAATTTGCTAAAAGATTTTACAGGTTTATGACATCCATTTCTGGGGGTACTGAGATTTTTATGTTACAAGCTACTCTCACTCTGACTGTGAGAAGCTTTACTCGGAGTTACAGAATTGCAGGGAAGCTTCAAAGAGAGTTAGAGAGGTGCCTTAACATTGGTTTTAAAGCTCTTGGTATAGAGAGTGAGAATGCAGCTGATGACAATGGAGGGAGGCATGCAGAGGGGAGGGAGGTAGCTGCTAGGCAGATGACTCACAAAATGCAATACAGAAGCCTCTTTTGGCACGCATCTATCCCACACATGGGAGTCTTTACTTGCTTATGGCATGTTTAATTTATAAGTTGTAATTATATTAAAGTCAGGTACTAAAAGTAGGTACTCTGTTTTAACGGGAGTCAGGATAGCTCAGTCAGTATATTGACAGGTTATGGGTTCTCTTCTCAGTAGTGCAAGATCTTTCTCTTCTCTGCAGTGTCCAGACCAACTCTGGGGCCCACCCAACTTCCTATCCAATGGGTATTGGGGGCTTCTTCCCCAGGGGTAAAGTGGTAGGGGTGTGAGTGAAGATGACCATCTCCTCCATCTGGGTAGTGAGGTGATGAATGATAGAGCTGTACCTCCACTTCCCCTAAGTGCTTAACTAATTATGCACAGGGACAACTTTACATTTTATGTTACTCTGTTTTGATAGGGAACCTGTTAAATGTGGTGACATAATCAGATTACAGCATCTGGCAACATCAAGAAATCTTCACTCCCATCACTTCACCTCTCCGTTGTCTGGCAACCAAGAAATATCAGCATATGGAGATGAGCTAGGTATGTTCTGAAACCCATTCCTTTATATCCACACTACCGGTATACTGGGTAACAAGATGGCACTTAGCTTCATTGTAAGTATGAAATGTGTGCAGTGGACATCTTATAGTGTGTATTATTAGTAAATAGTATTTAATTATTATTACATAATTTAATAAAGTTAAAATTTCACAGCATGAAATTAAATTTGTAATACCTCCATAGAAATATTGTCAGAAATAATGTTACTTAAAAAAAGTCATCTCACCTGAAAAGTAATCCAGATTCCTGTAATATGAACTCAAATATTAAGGAGGAAACTCCTTCTGTTCCGTCTTCAGGATTTTCCATTATTTTGAACTTAAATGGCAGAATGCTGGGCTGGTGAATAGATTTTAGGGCATTCTAATTCTTCACAGTTCATATTTTCAGAAGAATATGTTATAAGTGAAACTACATTTCCAGAGTATACATTGTAAGTACTATGATGAAATGGACCAATAGTGTATTCCTCTGGACATCAGTGTCTTTCAGTATTGTACCTTAGGTCTGCAGCGGATGCTGTGTGTATTCTGCGATACCTTCAGAAGTGAATGTGACGTTAGTATGTTGGGAACGATTTTATACCCAACTTCAGTGGAGACTGTATTGTGAAATCTGTGAAAATTTTCTATTTGAGTTATTCGTATGTTCTTCCTAGAAGCCAGGATAGCATACTCAGTAGAGCTACTGGCTACGGGGTGGATGACCAAGGGGTCGAAGTTCGATTCCCAGTAGGGTCAAGAATTTTGTCTTCTCTGCATCGTCCAGACCGGCTCTGGGGTCCACCCAGCCTCTTATCCAGTGGGTACCAGGCAATCTTTCCCCTGAGGGGGGTGAAGCTGACCACTCACCTCCATCTCGTGCCAAGGTCAAGAAATGCGGATCTATACGTTCACTCCCCCCTACATCTTCATGGTGTAGTGCGTAATTAGTTAAGCACAGGGAAATCTTTATTTTACTTTCACTTATGTTCTTCCTTAAGACATCTCCATTGCATCCGTGTTCCTCCACAGCCCCTTGTCTCCTCAGTTTCTCCCCATGTTGAACTAGTCATACATGTTTATTTTCCCTTATTTAGGGGAGGGAGATACAGGTGATCACTGGATGGTGATTTGTGATGGTGACTACTGGGAGAGAGATGAAGGCATTATGCTGAAACATGTTGATACTGAAGTGTAAGTTGGACATAATTTAAATCAGATGGTGTATTAGAAAGATAAATACAATGAAATTTCAGTACTGAAGGGCAATAAACATTTAAAACCATTATAATGGAGAAACAGATACAATAAACACACAGCTGTAATCAAAGCTGCACTTTTATACATCCATATGTCAGAATTAGATACTTGCATAACACATTAATAAGGCTGTTTATTTCATATGATTTTAAATGGAAGATCGTTTAGAGGACTGTGTACTACACCCCATGCACTGCAGAAAATTGAAAGAACAGCATTAGTTAGTTTTGATCTGCATTCTGTTGTGTATCACTTTGCGTGGCACAAACTAATTAGATCAGCTTGGGGTACTTGTATTAAAATCACCACAACTTATGAGAGTAGCTTGCTAATCAACTATGGATGGCATCATCTGTGACATACTTCATTCTTTCACATGACCTGNCAGCTTGCTAATCAACTGGTAATGCATTTCTGTTAATGGATGGCATCATCTGTGACATACTTCATTCTTTCACATGACCTGTATGTGCTGTCATTTGAGGAAAGTGTTCCAGGTTTTTCTGTGCAGCTGCATTAACTGCCAAGCAACCTTGGTGTTTTGACCAGGTAGTTTTGTGGCAGGCCTTAACAGTCAAATGTTAAGATCTGTTGAGGTTACGATTATATCTGAGAAATTGTTTAAATTTTGAGAAATCTTTATCAGTAAGTTCACAGATATATGACAGCTTAAACATGCAAGCAGTGTAGTGTGTATATTTTCCTCTGTTGTATACCCAGCAAGATTGATATTTTGCAGTTACCTGTCAGCAACGACACGGACCTATGGACGTCCAATAAATGGGCAGTCAGAAATTGTTGGAGTCATTTCTCCAGGTGCACATCATGTCCACTGGCAGGCAATGGAGGGATTGTTTATACATCCCAGTGACTTCAATCCAAAGCAGCAAATGCATCATGAACCTCATACGGAGCTTTAGAAGAATTGTATTTAATTTTACTTGGTGCATTTCTTTGTGATATAAGAACTACTTTGTCTTATTTGCTCCTACTTTTCTTAGTTGGTTATTTAATGATGCCATCAGAATCGAGACTATACAGTGTTGGCATGTTACTATTGAAATAGTACACACATGGTGCAACAAACCCACTGGCAGTGATGAAAAATTAAGGCCAATGAGTGAAAAAATTGTGAATTTATTAAATCGCGCGCTCTCTTATTTTTCTCTGGATGTCAGGCTGTAAATTTGAACAGTAAATATGAAGGCTATCCAGAAAGTAAAGCTACAAAGTCCAGAAAATATTTGTAAAGCATTTTTTTGGGAGGGATTCACATGTAGCATTTTCACAACACACCTTTATTTACTTTTCAATATAGTCACCATGGATTGCAATGCGCTTAGTGAACCTGGGAATTAGTTTTTTTTATTCCAGTGTCGTAGAAATCTCCCACCTTTAGTTTTTTTTATTCCAGTGTCGTAGAAATCTCCCACCTGCTCTCTTAGACGTTGAGAACAGCTCTCGACACTTCTGGACCTTGTTGATGAAGTTCACTGATGGTTAAACGTCTGTCAGCATGTAAATTTTCATCGGATTTTTGGATGATTTCATCAGTGGCAACAGATGGCCTTCCACTCCTTATTTCATCATGAACATCACTTCTTCCCTCTTCGAATTCACAACACCATTTTGCCTGTGAGTAACATCTTCACCATAAACAGAAACAAGTTGGCAATGAATTTCAGTAGCAGTTTCTCCTTTTGCATGAAGACATCAAATTATTGCACAAATTGACACGGCCATTTTAAACACAAACTGGGAGCACAACGTTGCCACAAGTGTGGCCAGTGAACTAAGCCCTGTCATAGGGTTCCTATCTCACATGGCAGCACTGTCATTTCTTGTTACTATGTTGTATAAGGGAGAGCATCTTATATTCTTGGTTAGTCATGTGATGGTAAGTTGGCTGGTATGGAGCAGATACAATGGCATGGGTAGTGCAATCTGTGAAGTAGAATATTTATGTGATGAGTGAACAACTGAGTCAGTACTGATTCAGATGTATATATATAATCTTAAGTCATTTAGTGAAGTCTGGGGCTTTAATTCTAAAATACAATACATAATTGTGGGGCTAATCCAAAGTATGATATCAGCTTTAAAACTTGCATTTTTTTTCCTTGTAGTAATGTAGCATATGGATGTTGATGTTGGAACAAATAACTGTGTATCCCAATCTAGTCTCAACCTGAAACATGTTTGCTAACAAAATGAAGTCAAATTGTTTTTCAGTGTAATCTAACACTTTTCTTTTCATCATATGTATATAATACAGTGTTATAGCAAAGACAGTACTTTTATTGCACAGTCAAATTCAATACAGATACACATTATGTCATGAGCTTGAAAAGCTTAGTCTGTATATTGACTAGGCTTTGGACTGGACATTGAAGAATTGGGTTTCAATTCCTGGGAGAAGTAGAGGTTTCTCTTTACACCATGCCCAGGCTGGCTCTGGGGCCCATCCACCCTCACCCAATGGGCATTTGACGTTCTTTTCCTGGGAGTAAAGCAGCCAGGATGTAAAGTCGACCACTCACCATCATTTAATATCAAAGGTTAAAGACTGGAGCTATACCTCCAGAAGAAGGTCAAGGCCCATCCTGGGGCTGTAAGTGCCAGTCCTTTACTTTTTTTACATATTGTCACTGGCTAAGAATCATCAGTTTTAATAATTATTTGGTATGCTGAATGATACAAAGAGAAATTTAAGCATATGTTGTAAGTTAGGTTGGTAAACTTTGTAGATTGATGACTTAAGTTGTAAATATAAGTGTAAGTACATGGAAAATAGCCGATAAAATAAACTGGTTAAAATTATCAGTAGTTTTGATGGATGTCATTATCACATACTGTTTACCTCAAGGTAAGCATATAAAAGCCATCAAGACTGTATCACACAGATATCTGAAAAAAGATCGTGAGCCTTTCATACAAGTACAGCCCTCAGCATTTCTCTGACAAGAAAATATCTCACTCACTCACACAGCTGAGCCCTTCTTGAGATGCTGCCAACTGTGCAGATACTCAAGAATTTCCCAGCATTTTATGGAACCTGAAGTTTCATTTCCATGTTCACAAGAGCCCTCCACTGGTTCCTGTCCTGAGCCAGATCAATCCAATCCATCCCATCCTATCCCAAATCCATTTCAATATTTCCACCCACTTACACCTTGGTCTTCCCAGTGGTCTCCTTCCATCTGGCTTTCCCACCAATATCCTATATGCACTCCTCATCTCCCCCATTCATGCTACATGCCCTGCCCACCTCATCCTCCTTGACTTGATTGTTCTAATTATACTTGGAGAAGAGTGCAAGTTACGAAAAACCATGCAAGCACACATCAGTAAACTTCTAACAGACTACATACAGCTCAAGAGATTATATTTTTTACTCTATGAGAACCTCAGATCTCACTCAGGGTTCTTCCTGTCCCTGTCACAATGCCTTTGTAATCTAACCTCATCTTTACTCATCACTTCAACCCTGATGATGGAGGCACCATTTTTTTTGATAAATTGCTATCTACAAGGCCACACAATGGACAACTCAGAAGACCACAACATGAAATATGTTATAAATTCTTTAGAAGTATCTAGTTGTATTTAGAATCTTGAAAATATTTGAAGCGCAGTAATTTTTCTAATAGTACAACTGGAAATATAAAATTTAATGCTCCCCATTTTCCAAACACAATAGAAAAATTATTTTGGACATCTCTGAAACTTACTTTAGAGTATGAATTATGAATTTCATTATGCCCAGTCATCCTAATCTGGCATTGTCCAGTGAGAGCCAGATATAAATGATGAAGTCCAAAACCGAATGTGAACACAGAAGTAGGCACCAAAACATTGAACATTGCAACAAGTAAAAGAAATAAAAGTTCTTCGTGACCTGATAACCACCGTCCAAATGCTATGGGAAAGAAACAGCGAGAACTTAGATGCCACAAACTTATTGTGTCTTTCTCTTGACTTTCAAAATGCTCAAACAACAGCGGAAACAAGCGAATGTCCACATACAGGCTGACTAAACCTACATACATACAAAGTATAATAAAGTGACCCATATTTTTCAAACAGATGCAAGCTCCCAGAAACAGGCAGTGGTGATCACGCTGGATAACACATCTGTTGCACAAAGGGCAATGATGACAGTTGAATGGTGTATTTGTGAGACATTTGGAACAGTACCATATTTTTTGGATATCTGTATACTGTGATGAAATGCCTTGATTCATATTACTTTTATTTGGAGTCTCCCAACATCTGTGATTATAGTGACTTTGTCCATATGTCACAGATGCATTTCTTGGGTTTATGTCTAGTATCACACTGTTCTTGTGCGGTACATCGTCTGTTATCCTTGACACTAGAGGATCGGCATTTGAATGACTGATATGACATATAGCAATCCAATTTACATACACTTCCACAGACATAAAGATGAATATTATAAAGCTGCTGTTGGCACTGTCAATGCAGACAGTAACACAAAATACCAGAACTGTGAAAGTTAACGTTAATATTGGAAGTATCCTCAAAATCTTCAAAAGGTACACATTCATTGTAACAGAGTTTCTTCAAGTTACCTTGTCTCTGAAACTCCACACATGATCACATTCTCATATTGTTTAGAAAAAGGTAACATTACTATGTGTTTCTATGTTGTAGTCAGTTGGTAGTAGTTATGAAAGGGAACAGAAGATTACAGTAGTGGAAAGTATGCTTGAGTTGGTACTGCTGTGACCATTTTTCCCCCCAGAAATGTTCCTGTAGATAGTAGCATTGCTCTGGGCATATTGTTATTCTATCAAATTCAGTATCTTACTATTGGTGTAGCTGTCTTCTAAACGTTGAAGCTAGTGAGGTTATGTGTTTTTGATGGAGTTTTTTACAAGTACCCCACGCTAGTGTAGTAACAATATGGATTCATTGGAATTGCTTCATCATTCAGAATCTGTTGAAAGAGAAATAAACAATTTAAACAGGTCTATTACTACTGGGAAACAATATTATCCAACTGAGATGTTGGGTTTTTGGACTTTATCCATCGTCCTGGTTTTTTTAAGATAACATAGCTAGCCTCAATCACTGGACCAGTGTTTGAGGCTAGCTCTTTCTAACGGACCCAACTGAATAGGTGTTTTCCTTCACCTGAGGACGGAAACAGATCCAGTTTCCGAAACGTCGTGTTTTTATTTGTTATCTTAAAAAACCCAGGACGATGGATAAAGTCCAAGAACCCAACATATCAGTGTGTTATACACCATCGTCAGAATCCTATAGTAACTAATATTATCCAAGTTCTGAATACCTCAATACATGACTAAATGAGTACAAAATAATTTTGTTCTACAGAAAGGGCTGTCATAAAATATTGTAGTTTCAGGAAAACTAAAGAACTGGGTTTGGATCCAGCCACATCAAGGTAACGAAGGACATGAGAAAGAATAATGCGGCCGGTGGGAGGGTGTAAATTTCATGCAAGTTTCATATACATCAACTAAAACAACCAAATTTAACCTAATAATTCATGCCGTGCACGGGTGGAGGTCTATACGTACAATCAAACTTTCCGTCCTTTAGTACGTTGCTTTCTTACTAACCTTGTTTGCTAAATACTAAATTCCACACGTCAATAAATTTCTTCTACCGACACACCGTGGAATTTGAGTCATTAAGGAAGTTTTACAGAATTTTCCACCCCCTCCATTGCTCACATAATGAAGACATACATAGTAATACGTGGAAATACGTTGTAAAAACGAAAGTGATTTTGGCCAGTGTACAAGGAACAAGAGTATCTTATTACGACCCAGCTTTCGGGATTTCTGCCTTCGATATACATGAACTACATTAACATACTCGAGCATGGCGGATATGACATCACATGAACTCCGTCGTCAGCAATTTCAGCCATTTTCGATAATCAAGGAATGGGCACTGTAAAATACGAAAATGCATACCTACAGTTATAACTTCTTTATAATTTATGTAAATTACTGCAAGATTATGACTTGCAAAAAAGTCTAACGATAGTTATTCAGATAGACAACATGCAGAAATATCTTCTTGCAGGTAATAAAATATGCGAACAAACTAGCAATGTCTGCATCCATCACCTTTTCACGATTTTTCGTTCTCGGAAAAGCTGAAAACTTGGTAAAGCAAGGGATGTGTTTTGAAGGTAGAGGTTAGAGTTTGGGTATTACAGAAGATAATATATTTTTTATATTTTAGGTTGCAATGTTTGCGGCCGTAACCACACGACAGAATTGTGCTCATTTCTTCGAGAACTTAAACCTGTGAGTATAAAAGGTATTGGTTTAGATTCAATATGAAAATTTTTAATTATAACACCATATAGGAACGTGATGCTGGTGAAACTGAAGTTTGCGGAAGCATTAGGGAAACAATTTTCTCCCCTTTCTAACATTAGACACATATCTTTAAGAACGTAATTCAAAACCAAACTTTAAGTTTGAATTATTCAAGAAAGAAGAAAAGCGAAACACGGCAAAGCAATGAACACTGGTAGGCGTGTTCCGAGTGCCCCGGATACTGGAATATAACTTTTCTGCTTATTACTCATACCTGGCCAATTCCCCAACACTTCAGACATCTGACAGTATCTACATACTTTTTCCATAATCTAACCAAACCATTGTTTTTCAGGTTGAGGATACAAAGACTCCATCCCGAGCCAGATTGACTTTGCCTGCTAATTTGGAAGTACAGAATTTGGCTGATAACTCAACGACAGTTGTAGCCAGAGCACCATTTGTTCGAAGTGTTCAGTTTGGACCATTTATAGCCAGACATACACAAATGCTACATCCTGCTGTCAACTTTCCATTAAAGGTGTTAATAAATGAAGGAAATATTTTAATATTTATGAATGAATGAATGAATGAATGTATGAGGGGTAGGCCTTCTTGGCCCTTGCACCGCAACCTACAGTGGTCTGTTGTGCTTCCCCTTTTGATTATCCCCTCAGCAATCCTGTGCTTTGAATGAAGCACAGGATTTTGTGCATGGGGGCATCAAAATAGTCACTTGCTTCCATAAAGTATTGACCCAAGTGACATACTCTTAAATGAGCTAGGGCCTCACATTCGCACAGGATATGTGTGGCTGTTTTGTTTTCTACTTGACATCTCTCACAAGTGGGACTATCACTTAGTCCCAGTTTGAACAGGTGTCCTTTGAGGTGACAGTGTCCTGTAAGTAGTCCTGCCACCCATCGTAGCTTGTTCCTGTTTAACTTCAACAGTTCCTTCATTCTTTTAGTAGAAGGTCCTCATATGAGTCCAGTTAAGGATCCCCAGTATTTCTTGTGATGCATGTTTGTCCCATCCCTGATTGCCTTTCTGGCAACTCCTATAGAGATGCCACAGGCTGGTTCAGGTCCTATGAATGGATATTCAGCTCCAATCTTAGCTAATTGGTATGCTGTTTCGTTTCCAGCAATACCCCCCTCAGCGCCCCATACGAGTGGAAGGCATAAATATAACGGGGTGCTGCCTGGTGCCCCAAGGGGATCGTTCAAGACACTGGCTAATTACCACCCCAGTGCCATGCAGCCCTCAGCACGATGCCTCACACCTCGGCGTAGGTGGTCTGGTCCTGTAAAATGCAACCCTCACAAGCCTCCAGGACCAAGAGTGCATGTTTGGGAGGAGTGGGTTATCCCAGATAAATGGGATTGCGATACCAGTTAGTCATGAGGTTGTGACCAGGGCATCGTACACAAGATTATCGCCCCTGGGGGTTGCTTCTGAGCTCTCCCATTCCCACCCCTCCACATGGGTTGGTCAAACCGTTTTAAGAGTGTTGAGCCCTAAGGCTTGTGGCACCTTATTGGTACTCTAGGGAGACAACTCAAATAGCCGTAGCTACCCCAATAGGAGTGCTGTCCCGCATTTGTCCCGGGTACACCATAGTGACACCCAAGAGTCATTATGCCGCCGCCTGGGAGGCTCCGGTCATATAGCCATTGCCCTTTATGGAAACTCGGCCGCCAGCCCCGGAATCATACTTATCCAGACCCCCCAAGACTGTCATTGCCCGACAGGATCACGAGGAGGTGTTCCAAAGCTGTGTCCCAACACATCCCTAGTCTATTATACGTCCCCACCAAAGACAGCCGTGGCTCGGCCATCCTCACCAAGGATGACGTCAGTACCACCCCTCCTTTTAATATTTAAGTAAAATTAACAAGACTCCAGTGATCTGTTGTTAACATTTATCAGTAGAGTGCAGTAACACATTACGTGTGTGACATTCAGTTACATCTCTCCTCAAATTGACTTTATACAGGAGGTCAGGGTAGGTAGTAAGTCTTCAGTTCATGGTTTTCCTCAGTCTTTCCAAGGTGATACCACAGTAGTACCTGAAATTAGGCCATTACTATTATTATTCGATCATCCTACCTTTCACTGCTGTGTAGTTTGAGCTACTGACAGCATCATTAAATAAATGATAAATTAATAGACACAGTCACCATGTTGTAATGTGTTTTAGACATTTAAAAATTGTGGCATGTTGCATCATAATTGAGTGGGCACTAAAACAACTGATGTCTGAATATCAGGTTCAGTCTTGGAGTTTCTAAACTTGAAGTGTTGATTTTTTTCAGGTCTTTGGTAAAACTGAAGAAACTAGTTATTATCTGGATACAAGTGATGAGGAGGCTTGCAATTGGATGTGTCTTGTTGCACCAGCCACTTCCTGTAAAGAGCAAAATCTTATCTGTTATCAGGTAAGCAAAAACTTCTTTCTGTTGAGTACTTTCTTCATAATTAAATTGAAAATGACTAGGCCAGTGGTATTCAACCGATTTTGTTCACGTACTCCCGATATAATTCCTCTTCAACTTTCTACCCCCAAAGTTGCTGGCGTATAATTCAAGTTATACACAGTCTGTAAGCTATATCTAAAATGAATTAAATAAATTACATCCAAAATAATGTATTAAATAATTAATAAGTTTCATGTGAGAAAAAGGAGAATCGAGCTATTAAATAGCAAATATATTATTGCCCATCATATACAAATTAGTAAAGGAACAAAGGTGTTTTAGTAAATCAAAATTATATGATTAAATATTTTATCAATTATTATTGTGATCTGACCTGTTAATGAGATGATTGAGCTTGTTTCTGGCACACCAGCCCCTCAATTCGGCGACAAATTTTAATTCTGCACACCCCATAAGATGTTTTCGTGAACCCCCGGGGGTATGCATACCTCAGGTTGAAGACCATTGGACTGGGCTACCAGCTGGACAACAGAAGAATCAGTTAAATTCCTGCAGAGACAGACAGCACCACATCATGGAGATGTATGAGAGAGTGGAGGAATAGCTCCACAGTTAACCTAGCCACAAGAGGGGGGTGAGTGGTTAGCTTCATGCACTGGCTGCACGATCCCTGGGCAAAGACCTGATACCTACTGGTGAGGCTTTGTGGGCCCCAGAGTAAAAAGGTAAAGTTGTCTGTGCACTACTGATTAAGCACTACGCCATGAAAGTATATGGGGGAGTGGATGTATAGATTCATGTTTTCTTGACCTCGGCACTAGCTGGAGGTGAGTGGTCAGCTTCACGCCCCTGCCGCTTTACTCCCAGGGAAGTAGCCCTTGGTACCCATTGGATATGAGGTTGAGTGGACCCCAGAGCTGCTCTGGATGAGGTGGAGAAAAGAAAATTCTTGGTCCTACCGGGACTTGAACTCTGACCCCTTGGTTGTGCAGCCAGTAGCTATACTGACTACGCTATCCTGGCTCCCTGGCCCCGGAGCATGGTGCTTAATTAATCAGAGGGATTTTGATCTTACCTTTGCCTGCTTTATGTCTTTTTATGATTCTCACAGTAAACAGTGGTTATTTCCCTAAGCAGCATTGACTGAGTAATGATGGAGTGTTTTCTGTGAGGTAGGATCTCTTCTTTTATCTGTATCATTTATATGAATTGAGGCTTCATATGATTAAGCTACTAGTGCATGACTGTCAACTCAGTTTTCTGTGGGTATTTTAAATGGGATTTTACTGTTCATTATGTTAGAATGGGGAAATTGATTTCGGTATTGATGCATAAAGAGCAGGGGGTTGATCATTGAATGTTAAGACCAATATTATTTTCATATCGCAAAACTTTATGTACTACACAGTCTGTCAACAATGCAACAAATTGTTCCTCTTTCTTTCACTTTCACTTTCGGCACAACATGTTTTGGCCCTAAATGGCCATCTTTGGGTGTCCTGCTATGCTAAAACTGCTACACTACACAATGTTATCCATTCATCACATATGCAGCTGCACATGTCATAGTTGAAAACATCATAATCGTAGTCTAACGGGTATGTGCTATGCTGCAGTGCACTTAATTTGAATGAAATAAAATCTATTACAATTTTCTTTAAATTTTGTAAAATTCTAATTACATCTCACAAGGGGCATTGCCCACTTGTTTAGGTTTGTATCCTTTTCTTCTGATGTTTTATTGCAGCAGCCCATTGTTGTGTTACATCTGCAGTCTGTAATTTTTGCCCTTGCTTATGCGTTGTTGCCACTAGCAGCGTGTGGTGTTGTCTTCACTTGTTTTAGATGCAGTAATGCAACAGGATGCTTAAATACAGGATTTCTTATTGCAGATAAACATTTGGCTTGGTTTTCAGATGGGTCAAGATATATATTACACTGTGATGAAAGATATCCAAGCTGGTGAGCAACTGAAAGTTTGGTATGCGCCTTACTACGCTGTAAAAATGGGAGCAGTGCCTTTCAGTACAGACTTCACAGCAGATGTAAGCATGTGAATGTCATTGCTCTATTTCAAGTATGTACAGAATTGTATTGATACCAGGGCAGTATAAATCTCCTTGAAATTTCAATGGGAAATTATTGCAGTTTATGACATCGTTTTTCAGTTTGATGTTTGAGGTTTCTGAGAAAACAGTTTCTGTGCATGTAACAAACTTTGTCAGCCATACATAACCTAAATAACTTTAAGATTTCTGGAAAAGCAGATGCATTTACTAACAAATTATACTTAATAGACTGACATCATGGATAAATGGTGGGAGCCATGAAGATGGAGGCAGAACACATCTTCAGAATGTTCATTTTTAGCTAAGAAGACTTTTAGTGCCTTAATTTTCCATGAAAGATGAAGATTACACAGGATAAGTGGGTTTCAGAATCAAGTTTTGTCTTGCATTTTCATTTAGACAAAAGATGACCAGTTTTTGCAAAGTTCAGTCCTTCTTCTGGTATTTGGGCGAGAGACCCATTCTGTTTAGTTTTGTTTAACTGGAAGTTGTAGCCTCTAGGTGATATAGGGCCAGGGTTGTCTTTATTTTTGGCTGATACATATTGGAGAATTTTGGTCCTTTCAAATTGGAAAATATGTAAGAGTCACCCAGTACAGAATATGGTTTCTAGTACATATTCCAAAGGGTTCTGACAGTGGTGTGTAATGGTCAGAATTATTGAGTTCTTGGGCTTCGTCTGTTATCCAGTATTCTGAAAAACACAACGTTCTGGAAACTGGATCTGTTTCCACCCTCAGCCGAAGGGTGGGAGACATCTACTCTGTTGAGTCCATTGGAAAGAGCTAATCGCAATGACTGGTCCATGTATATACGTGTATCCACCGTTGGTTACTTCTGCCATCCTTCCTGACATTTGCTTACTTTCAGTTTCTTATAGCAGTCTCTACTATCAGATCATTAGAATGTGAATTCAAACTCATAATAGGTGTATGTTTTTTTTTATAATGAGGAGCTTCATAACTTGTACACTTAACTGAGTATAATGAGAATGGCCAAGTCGAGGAGGATGAGATGGACAGGGTGTGTAGCATGAATAGGGGAGAAGAGGAATACATATAGGATATTGGTGGGAAAGCTAAAAGGAAAGAGACCACTAGGAAAACCAAAACATAGGTCAGTGGGTAATATTAAAATGGATCTCAGAGAGATAAGATGGCGTTGTATGGACTGAATTGATACAGCTCAGGGTAGGGACCAGTGGAGGACTGTTGTGAGCATGGTAGTGAACCTTCCGGTCCCATAAATTGCTGGGAAGTTCTTGAATAGCTGCACAACTGGTGCCTTCTCAAGAATGGCGCGGCTCCATGAAGTCAATTAGTAATTTTTTTTTTCAGGCAAATGGAGACAAGAGTACAGACCATGTTTATGAGTCAAAGCAGAAGCTCAGAGAGAAGGAAAAGAAGAATTTCCATGGGATGTTGCTAAGTAAGATACGTGTGGCAGTTTAATTATAATATTCAGTTTTAAAGTCATGCATCACATTGATCAGTAGATATTGTGCTGGGGGATGCATACAGTTTCACAGCCTAAGCAGCAAATTTATGTTGGTGCCACTGATCTTTTCATATCATTCCTTGTATCAGTGTTGCCCAAATGGTGTCGTCTTATGAATTGGCTGAGGCAATAATGCCTGTGACATGTAGTTCAGAGTTGATTGGTTTGAATCTTTGTCAGAAACTAACTGTCCTAACTTGAGTTTTTTTTGTTCTTCCTCTCACTTTTTGGGTGACTTTTCTGATTATCTCTGTCAAAACATCTGTGAGGGTGCATTGTGCCTTGATTTGGCAGTCCTATGGAAGAAAAGTTCTCTGTGTTGACCTGTGATGTGTTGAAAATGTTCTCATGACAACATAACAGTCTGTGTGACTGACTGATGGTGTTGCACCCTCAGAGGTGTTTTAGAGAGAGAATACCTTGATGCGTGCCTCCACCACTTCATTTTACATCACATATACAGCCCACACCACTGGCATCGTAATTAAATGAAGTACAGGCAAATCCTGCAGTTTTCTGTAGGCTTTCATGACTAAATACGAGCAAACATTGACATATATTAGTTTTGTTTCTGCATACTTATGAATGTATGAGGGGTAGGCCTTCTCGGCCCTTGCACCGCGACCTACAGTGATCTATTGTGCTTCTTCTGAGTACTTAACAAAGTGTTACCTTTTCCTGTGACATCATTAATGCATTAACATTTTTCAGTATGTAATTAAATAGACAGTATCATTAAAGTATTTACTCACTGGTTCATATAATAGCTTCAAGAATGCTACATTCACTTATATTTCTGTAGGTCGTGAAGTGACTCAGAAGTTGGCGGAACAGTTGCCAGCCAGACAGCTTGGTGCCAGGCAAACACCTGACAGATGGCGCTGTAAACTTTGCTGTGCCGAAGAAACCAGTGTTATATTATTTGCTAGACATCTCATGTCCCACTACAAGCGGTCGGTTGGTCATTCAGGGCGGTTACTGGAATGTCACTTGTGTCATCAGAAGTTTGCAACTGAAAAGGTTAGGACCAACCATGTACACATTCATCATAACTGTCTAGTGGAAACAGTGAAGACAGAATGTATTCTTCTCTGAAATTTCATTATTTGGTTGTTGCCATAACCAATTAATTAAAGTTTTTGTTTCAGTTGCTAGTTAAACACAAAGTTATTCGACACAAAATGGTTCTTCAGAGACCACGATTATTGGGTGATATAGAAGAAGATGAATCAGCTGGTGTGGACATGGCAGAGGAAGAAAACGATGATATGTTAGAAGATCGTGATGGCAAGGTGACAAGCATTGTGATTGCAAATCTCACTGGACAGCTACCATCACATTTCTCTCAGCCAGGTTCACAAACAATATTTGTAACAAATACAGGACGGTTATTAACAGATGGTATGGCAGATAGCGAACTTCAAGAGAGGCAACATGAAGCCTTGAACGTACTTCTTGAACAGTTACAATCAACTGACACGTACCAAGATGGCAATGAAGTGCAGTTTGGTCCAGAAACAGTTGATTACTATACTAATAATGAGCTTGAGAGCACAAATAAATGTAAAGTACCCCAGAAAATAAACAGCAGATGTAATGTCCTTAAAAACAAAACACAGGAGAATGTTTCAATCCTTCAAGATGGCCTGGAAGAGAAAGATATGAACCTTGTTCTTAATGACACAAATGTGGCATCTCAGTTTGAGACAATGCAGGAAGAAGAAGAAGATACAGGACCAGGTGGCATTTTGACCGAATATAAACCCGAGACTGCCACAGGTTTAGCTCTTAATCATCAGCAAAATAATAGAGAAAATATTATAAACATTATAAATACTCACGTGACCATCATTCACAATGGTAGTATGATGAGCAGTGATGACCAGTCAGAATCTGCTCATACTGATGATGTGAGGAACCCAGTAGATAAGCCCAAGGTTCATAATACTAGTATATTTGAAGAATTTCAAACAAGTAATGTTGTACCAGAGGAAATGGTTCCGAAACCCAGCACTGCTCTTGGAGTTGCATATCAGACTGGGGCTGATGCATCTGTGAGTCTACAAGCAGGAAGCACTAGTGATGAGCGCTGTGTAATTAATCCTGATGACTTGGAAACTGTTGCTACATCAAGTGAATTGAGTCTCCCAGTGGGGCAGGAAGACGTGTCTTCTGCATTCTTAGGTTTAGTTTCAGAGCCAGATATTGATACAGCAGATGCGCAGAATCTAGATAAACACGCAGGAAGTGCCGAGGGACAGGATGACATTTCATTATCAGCCAGTTTTGATTTGAATGATGTTTCAGATGGGACATCTCTGTTGCCTGCCGATAATGCAAAAACAGTGGATCTGGGTCCGCCATACAACTGTGATATTTGTAATAAAGAATTTCACAAAGCCGATTACTTGTATCGCCACTTGCGTAAACATACTGGCGAATTTATGTGTGTCTCCTGTTTAGCTGTGTTCGCTCGTAAGGAGAGCCTTACAAACCATTCATGTTTTGCTGATGCTTCAGGGGTGAATGAAGAAACATCTTCTCTTATCTGTCCGTATTGCCAGAAGAAATTTCTAGTGAAGAAGATTTTTAAGAGGCATATGGCAAAACATACAGGTAAGTTTACCCCAGTAGCAGTCTTGCAAGGAGCAGGTAGGATTCAGTTCTTAAGTGAAAGAAAATGTAAAGTTGTAGCTGTCAAGGGACCATATTTCTTTTAATTTGCATTTTGAAGGTTCTGGAGTGAATCTGTGAATGTGATAACATTTGGAATGTTCTGGGTTTGAATCTAGGGACATCTATAATCCTGATATGCTGTATGCTGGTACAGTACATGAAACCAACTACTAAGTCCTTCCTTCATAATTTTTCTCAGTTCACATCTGTCATTCTGCTGGGATAGTCATACTTTCTCTGTCAGTGTTACAGTATACAGTACTGCCTGAAACTTTACAAATTAAGGAATTAAAAGGTTTACTCATGTAATGTTAAAAAGTTTGGAATGCTTATTTAAATAGCATCCAAGAAATCTACTGCAGTACTTGCATACAAAGTTAACATATGTGGTTACTGAATGTAATGGCAAGTGTACAGGGTGAATTTCATAATATTTTTAGGGGTTCTTTTTTATGCCTACAGTAGGAAATAGAGGTATTTTATTTATATCTAGATAGCCATTGCAACAAACTGTTAATGCGCATAAACTAACATCACTCTGTGTGTTAATTATATGCGCATAAACTCACATCACTCTGTGTGTTAATTATATGCGCATAAACTCACATCACACTGTGTTAATTATATGCGCATAAACTCACATCACACTGTGTGTTAATTATATGCGCATAAACTCACATCACTCTGTGTGTTAATTATATGCGCATAAACTCATATCACACTGTGTTAATTATATGTGCATAAACTCACATCACTGTGTGTTAATTATATGCGCATAAACTCACATCACACTGTGTTAATTATATGCGCATAAACTCACATCACATTGTGTTAATTATATGCGCATAAACTAACATCACACTGTGTTAATTATATGTGCATAAACTCACATCACTGTGTGTTAATTATATGCGCATAAACTCACATCACACTGTGTTAATTATATGCGCATAAACTCACATCACATTGTGTTAATTATATGCGCATAAACTAACATCACACTGTGTGTTAATTATATGCGCATAAACTCACATCACTCTGTGTGTTAATTACATGCGCATGAACTCATATCACACTGTGTGTTAATTATATGCGCATAAACTCACATCACACTGTGTGTTAATTATATGCGCATAAACTAACATCACACTGTGTTAATTATATGTGCATAAACTCACATCACACTGTGTGTTAATTATATGCGCATAAACTCACATCACTGTGTGTGTTAATTATATGCACATAAACGAACATCACACTGTGTGTTAATTATATGCGCATAAACTCACATCACTCTGTGTTAATTATATCATTTCATTAGGGTTAGCTGTCAGATTTAGATGCCACGTAGCATTCTGTACTGCCTTACACAGTGACAGCAGTGAGTGAGGGGCAGTCTGACTCACACAGAATGCTCGTAACTGTGTCTTCACAAACACTCGTCCGCTCATCCAGAACAAATGAAAAGTCGAGGCTGGCAAGTGAAAGAATCTTTTAATTTATTTGTTAATATTTCTTCTTGTCCCCATTTTTGTTTTCCCACCGCTGTTGAACAGCAAATGATACTGTAAGTACGCACGTAACATAAGGGATAGCATGTTGTGTGTATTGTATGCGCCCTTAGGGTCAGCGGCCAGGAAGAGCAGAGCTATTGCAGTGCTGTGGGTATGCATGGTTTTGCTTCCAGAAATGTGTCTGTTGAGTACACTGTGTCTGACTGGGCAGCTGAAGCAGCATTTGTTGATACTTTGTGACCTAAATAATTCTGCTCGTTAATATTAGGGGAATGGAAGTGCAACAAGTGCCAGCGACTGTATTCTTCAAGAGCTACTTTGTCTTCACACCGGTGTTCAACAAAGCCAAACCCAGTATACCCATGTCACGTATGTAAGAGAGAATTCCTGCGACGCTCCTACTTGGATAAACACATGCTTCTGCATCTAGAGAATCACCCATGCACTGTGTGTGGCAAGAAGCTGCAGTCTGGCAAAGTGCTACAGAATCATCAGAATTACTGCAGAAGGGTGAGTAACAGGCACTCGGATGTACTGACATACTTAGTGGGGATTTTGCTTTGTGTATGTAGGAACCAATATGAACATTCAGTATTGCATAAATGCAAAGTGCAGACTGTGAGAAGCGCTTGCTATATGAGGTGACATAATGACTCATATTTGGATGTGCTTTGTTCAAATCTGGGCTAGATTGCCAGCCATCTTGACTGAGGTTTGTCATGGTTTTCCTTTCTCCTGCCAGATGCTGGAATAATATCCCATGACCTCTTCTTTCCAGATTCTTTCAAAATCATCTGTCATGGTAACATTCAAGATGGTAGTCTCCCAATTGACAACACTGTAAACTAAACCCCTCCTTCCCCTAGAAAGGAACAGGCATTTTTCATGAAAAAGAAGTAGATGACAACAGAGGCTCTTCTCAGACAGAGTGACTAAGCCACCAGCATGATGATTATGATTCTAGCAAGTAGAGAACACTGGGTGAAGGTGACGGTAACATTCTCTGCTTGCTCCTGGGATGTGATGCTGTGTAGTCTGGTAGAAAGGTACCAGTGTTTCAGAGGGAGTCTGCTGCTTACATCTTTGTGGCAGAAGGGACCCATGGATTTGATGGACAGCCTTCATTGCCTCCTGCCTGTATAACCAGAGTTGCACTCTCACCCTACACACTTCAGCCCTGAAGATGGAGGTAGCTTGTTCCTCCGAAATTCCTATATAGACCTTCAAGATAACCTGAAGATGCAGGGGCTTTTTACTTTAAACAGGCTTTATTTATTCCATGCACAGAAAAGTTGTCACTGTTTTTTTTTTGTCCTTTCAGTCTGAGGTCAGCAGCACACGTAATATCTTGCGTATATGTACCCTTGGTTTAGAATCATTCCTTTAGGGACTTAACAAGGAGTTTCTTGTCCAGTTGCATAAATATTGGCTGCTCATGAAAAACCTCAATAACCTATAGTTTTGTGTGTTTCAGGGAAAACAGCTGGAGACAGTTGGTGAGACAGCGTGTCCTCATTGCAACATTACTTTCTCACAGCTTGTTACTTTCAGGCAACATGTGTACCAACATATGTATCCATATATGTGCCAACAGTGTGAGGAACGCTTTAGAACAGATCCAGTGAAGGTTTTGCACACTTGTTCAGAAACTGTACTCAATTGTGAAATGTGCACGGAGCAGTTCTCCTCATTACTGAGCCTGTCACAGCATCAAGTAATACATGGTGTGCCACAGTTCCACTGCTATGAATGTGGCCAGAGCTTTCATCTCTGTGTAAGTGGGCTCACTTTCAGTGGATGTCACTTCACACTGAAAATGTTGCAAGAAATAACGTGAACATGCACATGTATAAACATGTGACTGTAAGTTGTCAGGTAGATCATTACCAACATGTTGCCTTCACCTTCATGTCAGAAGGCAGTAAAATTGTATTTACTGCCATCAGAGCTTCATATATTACTTATATATGTATATATGAAAGTACTTAGAATTCTGTGTACTTCATATAATTTTGTCTTTCACGTTATATTTTAAAATACTATATTTTTCACAATATAAGCCACCTCAGAATCTAAGACACACCAAGGCTTGAAAGGGAATGTTTTAGAAAAATAAATTACTATACCTTTAGACAACAGGGCTCTTGAAAATATTTTAGTGTTTTTTTTTTTTTGCTTTAATTTTTTCTTTCAACAGAAGAATGTGGAATTTAATTTGGTTTAATACAGTATGATGAAAATCAGAATGGATGTTCAGTTGATACTGATTTGGGGTTCCACACGTTTTGTGTGTGATAGTGTTGTGCTCTTATAGGGGTCACTGACTGTACTCGCCCCCTATCGGACGTCCATGGATATCTCTTAACCTATGCAGTGGAAATCATGCTTGCACTAGGGGGATCCACAAAAACTCAAGTACTCAAAACACAACAATAAAGTAATATATGTATAATGAAATAAAACACTATTCCAACAGACAACCTATCCATAATACACTAAACCTAAATGGCACAAACCAGCACCTTGTATTTCTTTCTCAAACACCACTGAACCAGAATTTCTAACAATCAGTGACCCAACCACGGCAAGTACTCACTCGTGCTGAACATAATGAAAATGATGAACACTGGCGCCATCACAACTCCTTCCCACAGGCACACTTTGCCCTAGTCCGTCCATTGGTAGCAACTGCTAGAAACAGAATGCCCCAAATGGCTTTCCCCCCCCCCCCGAACTCAACTTTTTCATAAGTCATGAAGAGCTGCGTGCGCAAAATCCCTAAGGTCGGCACCTTGTTGGATATTTCCTGCCACGTGAAGCGAAACTTGACCGGGTCTTTCCACTGATTCATAAACAATCTTTTCTAAATACAACTCAATGGACTGACAAGGAATGCGAAGAGTCAGCCGCGGTTCTGTCTCCTCGCCTTCCGGCCAGCCATCTTGCATTTAACCTAAGCATCCAATCTTACAAAAATCATACTTAATATCTAATAAAATGGGCACAGCAGTAGTTCCATGTTATAGAGATTCTTTAAAAACTTACTTGCTTTTAACATTGAAGGTTCTCACAGGAGGCAGTAATAAGTTCACTTTATGGAGAAAAATGTTATGTAATACAGGGAGGTGAGGACTGCAGCTGGGACAGCGAGCAAACCAATGGAACCAGTTCCTACTTCACAGAAAATACATTATATCTCTGCTACAAATACCAACCAGATGGTACTGTTTAGGGAAACAGTCATTGATTATTGTGAGGATCGCATGAAACACTCTTCATGGGCAAAGTGCAGAGTTTTGAGTGTTAAAATAGGTGATACATATAGTTACCAGCGTGATGCAAAGAATTAAGGATTTAAGTTCCCCCTATTGGGCAGTTAAACCCATTAACTGTTACTTATTGCATGTTTTTGACAGGAAAACTATAGTTCCCACATATGTAGTGCATGGGAAGAACCTAGAACGTCACACAGAAAGAGGAAGAAAGCTGCTGATAAGAGAGACGAAGAAAGCAAAAGTGTGCATGCAAGTGGGAAGGGAGAAATGAGTGAAGTGCTTTCGCAAAAGAAGAGAAATGCTGATGATAGCAGTCAGTCGGGAGTAGTGTGTGATGTCTGCGGCGAGGTGTACAAGACAATCCATATCCTGAAAGCACACATGCAGCTACATGGTAAGCATCAGCTCATTTAAGATGCCAAAATTAAAGTAATTTTACACAATAACTGGCATGCATCCGTATGTATTAATAGGAAGGGAAAGGGAAAATTCTATCCAAAAATTAAAGGGGTGGCAAAATACTTCACATGCTGGAAGGAGCAGTCTGCTCCAAAACAAAGGGTCATAAACCAGAGGACCACTTTATAACCCTTTTCATCTTCTTTATTTCCAGCCTCACTTCTGCCAGCTGCAGATGAATTTGTGTAAAAATGACAAAAATAGACATACAAACTATATCTTCTGGATATAATGCCATGTAGTCCAGTGAAAGTCAGCTGACATTTCAGAGGGACATGTCACCTCCATCTTCAGCCAAACCAAGCTCTGCTTGCCATCTGCTTTCACCCCAGTCTCTTGTTTACTTATTCTTGGACCCTGAAGATGGAGGTGACATGTCCCTCTGAAATGTTGGATGAGTTTCAATGGATTATACAACCTTATATCACAAAAGATAGAACTCTTTGTAACCATCGCTCTGAGAGCCTCCCATCATAGAAAGACACTTTGTGTGCAATAAGGTGAATAGGTGGGGAAGCACATGTTCAGTTGAGTCCATTAGAAGGAGCTAGTCCAGTCCAGTGATTGAGACTAGGTCCCTTGTTGTGTACCCACCTGAGTGTCTTTTCGCCTGATGACAGAAACAGACCCACCCTCTGAAATGTTCTTTCACAATACTAGACACAAGTGGTTTATGTTTGTGTGTGCAACAGGGGAGCGCAAGTTTGCCTGTCAGATTTGCAACAAGAAGTTTCATCGTAAAGACGTGCTGCAGGAGCATCATTCTGTGCATCAGGAGGCCCACATACCCTGCCCTCTCTGCAACAAGAAGTTGAAGACCAAGAAGTCCCTAGATGTCCACATGCACCGTCACACAGGCATCAGGCGATATTCTTGTATGGACTGCGACAAGGTTAGAGTAGAAGTAGTGGGAATGATTCTGAAACTTGGACATCAACACACTTGGTGCCATGATACTGGTGTTTTACTTGCTGGATCAGCCATTGTTCCACACAGAAGAGAACAAGTGTGAAGACAGTCAGCAGTCACCATGCATTGATTCTTTCAGGCTTTGACAAACCACACTTTAAAATTTCTCTGCACATGAATTTCATTTATAGGAGAAAATGGCATTTATACACACACTGGCAACAGCTCGTCACTTGACAGGATTGGCACTGGCACACACTGGCAACAGCTCGTCACTTGACAGGATTGGCACTGGCACACACTGGCAACAGCTCGTCACTTGACAGGATTGGCACTGGCACACACTGGCAACAGCTCGTCACTTGACAGGATTGGCACTGGCACACACTCAACTTCAGCCTGTCAGGTGGTGGTGTTGTCAGTGAATGTATTGGCAGCAGTTGAAAGGGATGTAAGGCATTTAGTCTGAACTTAGATGCTATTTGCATTTGTGAAATAATTGAACATAGATCTTATGGTCATCTGGAATATAATCCTGTATGATCTGTTTGGTAGGTCCTGACATTTCAGAGAAACTTGTTCGCTGCATCTTCATCTACAGTGAAGATGGAGCCGACACGGTTCCTCTGCAGTATTGGTTCCAGTCTGCCACACTGCATGGTGTGACATCTCTGCGGACTAATTCTGTTGTGGCCCACACTTTCCAGAGTCAGTAATGCAGTTGTACCTTAGTACATGCAACCTCCATTTAATGATCTTTGATTTAAGGTTTTCCCTCATCTAGCATCCAGTTTCAGTGATTTCAGTGATTCTCACTGTTAAGTTACATCCATTTAAGATTTTTCTCAGTTTAATCTTCAAATTGACTGTTTCAGAAATAAATCTTGGATGGGGATTACGCTATGTATGTGTCTCATATGCACTTTTGGTACCCTTATTATTTTCCTGCTATGTCAGGAGCAGTAGTGCCTTGTCCACAGCCACAGTAGAAGCTAAGGCATGTGCCCAGTGACTTGTGCAGGCAGTTTTCCTGAAATGCCCCACCATTCTCTGTGTTCATTCAGTTTGTTTTCCCATTTTACATGTGTTCAGTATGTACATCATTTTTCAGGAATGTAAACCCCCTGTGTAACGAGAGTCACCCGTACCTTTTTTACAAATTATAATGCTGATAAACTGGATTTTTTAATGACTCCATAGTTACAGGCTCTGTTCTGTGTAATTGCTTTTATTCCTTACAGAAATTTTTCCAGAAGGGCAATTTGCTGAAACATGCTGTTATGCATAATCCAAATGCCAAAATGATTCTGACGTGTGATCATTGTAATAAGAATTTCACGTCAAGGGACTATCTCGCCCAGCACATGCTAGAACATACACAAGGACGTATTCACTTATGCCATCTGTGTGACAAGGGATTTGTTAAGGTAAGCTGTGTCATTCAGTATAAGGTAACCTAAAACAAGAAGATTACTATCTACTGGGATTGGATGTCTGCTGTCTCCATCTTCAGGGTAGAATAGTAAGCTGTATGTGACAAATGATGACGTAGGGAAGGAAGGACAGACTGGGATCATATTTTCCCACTTGACTTACTCTTCTACCCTGAAAATGGAGACAATAACTTCCTCCAAAACATTGGTACCTATCTAAAGCACAATAGACGACTGTAGGTCACGGTGCAAGGGCCGAGAAGGCTCATCCCTTATACATTCATTCCACAACATTGGTTCCTTTCTACCAAAGTACATGGTATCACATCACAGAAGACTATATCTTCATAGTCATTGGAGTGAGAACCTCAAGTCCCACTTAACCCATATGGTACGAGCGTTGCACAGCTGTTCCAGTCTGTTAGGCCTTGGGAGGCCTAGTGTCATGTTGTTTAAATACAGATCCCATTATCATGGTGCCAGGACTGTAAGTAATTAAAGCACATCTCCTAAAACCCGCTTTCCTACTGCACAGATTTATAGTTGTACAGATTTAATACTGTTAATTAGTATGTTACTAATTTCATGCAAACTCTAATTCCCAATTATTGGTTTGAAAATGTCTTCCCTCCCTACTTTGGCATTGAAATCTCCTAACAAAATTTTCATAGGGTACTTCGGGAATTTATCAGATACATATATGTATCTCACATGCCAAGCAAAAACACTCAGCATGCAGTGATGATGAGGCAATAAATTCTGAAGTTCATGGCTGAAGGCTTCTGATAGTGGATCTATATGGGAGACAAGGGGTAGGAAGACCTAACAATATGCTCCCATCTGTATGCTGGTCTTGCATTAGTCTCTGGTTTAACAACAGAAGAATGTAAACAGTCGTGTGAAGGACATCAAGACCTGTGCTTGAAGCAGATGCTGAATTGTTTTCATAACAACTTTCCATGGAGTTCATAATATTTTGCCTGTAATAAAAGTGTATACAAATCTGTTGCAGGAGCATATGTTGAAAGGTCACATCAGAAAATTTCATAGTGGGCACATATTTGTATGCCCATATTGTAATATGTCTGTTCGTCATCGCAATTCAATTCGACGTCATCTCGAAAATCGCCACGGTGAACTTCATCAGGAATGGGCCACTCCAGGATTCCTTGATAAACTTCAAGCAGGTGGTAACAGTGCTCCAGCTAGCATGCTGCTGAATGCCAGTCTAGTGGCTGCACATCCCCAGTCACTGAGTGATGGCAACACTGCAGTAACAGCTGCACAAACATCACAGCAGATAAATCCCAACATGGCCCAGACTGACGATCAAACTGAAGGTATCTCATTTTCTTTGGTCAAAATTTACGCTCTGGGAATGGGATTTTGAATTCACAAATCCTATATGGCTGACAGGTTTTAATTCCAGTTAAAAGTTTTATGCTGAGGTTACAGAAAGAAATCCTACAGGTTGACCACCTCCACGTCTCCTACATTTAGTTAGTAGTTCATTTAACGACACTGCCACTAATTTGGACTCTGTAGTGTCACATGACTGGATTATGATTGTGAATAATGCCTTTGAAAGGATGTGGAAGGAAGCAGCCATGGCTTAATTTGAGGTACCATCCCACCATTTTTATGTAGGGACTGAGGAAACCCACAGAAATCCTCAGTCTATAGAACTGATGTCTTGGCTCAGATTTGAAGTTGGTACCATGTGAATACAATCAGAAGCAAACTTGAGCTCAGCTCCAAGGTTCAGTTTGCTGGAGATGCTTAATTAAGGACTTCACTGTTACTTATGGTTATGACTGATGTAAATGCTTTTGCAGGAGCAGAGATACTGTTAACTGTATCTGGCATGCCTCTCGGTAGCGCAGATGGTGAAGTGGGGACAGCAGTGGCTCAGAGTGCAGTTGGTGACCATATGGAACTCCAGGTGGAAACAGCGATCCAGGGTGACCAAGTAACAGCAGGTGAGTATTGAAACTTTATGCATGTTCCATTACACAGAATTTTGTTTGCTGAGAAAGAGGGCTGGCTTGAGCTACATTTAGAGATGCATAAGTCATCAAGATTATGGTCCCATGGGATGTGACACTGTGTAGGTATAGCGACAGGCTACAACAGGCTGCATGACGGGGAGATTTTTCTTCACTCCACAGTATCCAGACTGGCTCTGGGGCTCACCCAGCTTCCTAGCTACTGGGTACCAGGAACACTTTCTTTTGGGTTAAAGCAACTATAGCATGAAGCTGAGAACTTGCCTCCGTATGGTGCTGAGGGCAAGATTGGTGTGGCTGTGCCTTCACATACCCATACATCTTCACTTGATTAAGTGCGGTGACAAAGTTACCTTTACCACTGCTTCCTTCCTCCTTGTCTGCCTCCTCTTTCTCCTCCCCTCCTTCCCACAACCTCAGTATCATTTCTGTTTTATATTGACTGATAGATGAAAGTCTCTGCTCTCTTCTTTCTTGCCACAGTCCTTACTTTGAGCTTGTTGCCAGCTCGTACTCCTGTTTGTGATGTCTTTCAGTACCTGCTTGAACCTTCTTATTCTAGATCATCCCAGAGGTCTACTTCCTTCACTGTGCTTGTTAGTCCTGTCTATCCATTCTTTTCACATTCCCAAACCATTGTAACCAGTATTGTTCTGGTACTGTCCTGCACTTTTTGAAAAGCCTTGGAAAGGAGGATCTATTTGCCTTTGTACTATTTCATTTTTCACATATTTTTTTATGTTACAGGCAGTACATTCATTTTCTCAGACGGGACGGTTGTGCAGCAGGAGGATGGGACTGGCAGAGGAGATATTCTGCTGTATGTCCTCGACCCTACAGATGTCACCATCGATCCTGGATACTAATTTAAATTTAATGTAGCTCGGCAGAAAATGTATATAACTGGTACATAAGTGAACTCATCTTTAATGATGAGTTAGACATGTACAGTATGAATACTGGACAAAAGTGATATGTATTACAGTACAACCTACAGCCATGTATTCTGAGGAATAATTTTGATTTCCATAACAATAAACATTTTGTTTGCTGCATCTGCATTTTTATCTTGTACATATATGTAATAATTTTAAGATGTATGTATAATGTTAAATAATAAAGTTTATACTTTCTGTGAATGCTTGCTACCATTCTTTCCAGAATCCTTTGTCCTCTTGTCTAGAATCATAAAGATTAAAATTTACAAAACTATAAGTCTGCCTTTAGTTTTGTATGGGTATGAAATTTAGTTTCTCACATTGAGGGTGTTTGAGAACTGGGTACTGAGGAGAATATTTGGATGTAAGGCGTATGAAGTAACAAAAAAGATGCGAGAAAACTGCATAACGATGACTTCAAAATTTATATGCCTTGCCAAATAGAATGATCAAATAAAGGAAGATGGTATGGGTGGGGCATGTAGAATGTATGAGGATAGAAGAGTAGTTCATGCAACATTTTGTTGGACAGACCCCAATACAAGAATTAAAATGATACCTAAATAAATGGAAAAATAAGTATACAAGTTACGGTACTGGGCATAACTCATTCAGGAGCCAGTGCTTATTGAGCATGTACATGTATTGCAGATTCTGCAGCTTACGTATAATAAATGTATGAAAAAAAAGCTGTGTTCTCACTGTCTCCATGGTTCCTCTTTTGTGTGTCTGTTCTCCAGCAATTCCCCAATTGTCATGTATATTTGTTGCCGCGGGAAACGTGTTTACAGAGTCGTTGCTTAGCAGTGGCGAGCTGTTCAGGTTGCTGTAGCCTAGCAATGGATGCTTCTCGTCAATCCACAATTCTGGCTTTCAGCCACCATATCACAATATAAAAAACTGAGAAGTAATAAGGTTAATGGCCATGCCAATAAAAGAGCCATGACAGAAGACGATGCCTAGGATGATAATTTGGGTAGGCAGCCCAGAAAAGACTTAACAAGCAAAAATTAATACAAGGGACAGTTTATGCAAAGGAAATCATTTTTCATCCATGAACTCTTGTTGTTGTTGTTAGTATTAGTAATAGTACACACAGGAGTGACCTAACATACTGTAGCTTGTGGACTTGTTACCAAGTAATGATTCTGTAAACATCCCCCTTTGCTAGGCAACAGATTTCTAACATGCACCAATGGACTAAATGGTAATAGATGTTCTCTACGTGGTCGGTGCAACAGTTGTGTCTCACAACAACAGAACTTGGAAGAGCTCTCACAAGGTTCGGTCTTGTCTCCTACTCTTTACGATATGTATATAAATGATGTCCCACAAACTCACGGTGTCATCTAGCCCTCTTTGCAGATGACACCTGTCTGTATACGACAGATCGCAAGGAGGGTTTTGTTCTTAGAAATCCCCAGGGTGGTCTCAGCTCAATGGAGACCAGCTTTAAGCACTGGAACATTAAAATTAACGAAGATAAAACTCAAGGGATCTACTTCTCTTGCAGTCATCTGCCTGTGTCTCATCTTACATTGAATGGAAGATATATTCCATTTGTAAATAGTGTAAATTATCTCAGTGTAATCTTCGAAAGGAGGGTTACATGGAGATTGCGCATAGAAATGATCGAAGCCAAGGCCTTCAGAACATTTATAAGATTGTATTCCCTATCCAAAAGTGAGCGATTAAGTGCTAACATTAAACTGACCCTCCACAAAGCTCTCATTCAATTTGTAATGACTTATGTTAGCCCTACCTGGGAATTTGTGGCAGGTACCCCATCTAATGAAACTGCAGTGTCTGCAAAACAAGGTTCTTTGCACCATTGTCAATTTTCCAAGGCACACGCCGGTTTGCAATTTACACATTGCTTTCAACATTCCGTATGTATATGATTATATAACAAAATTATGCAGGCAACAAGCAGAAGTCATAAAAAATCATGATAACGAAAATGTTCGCAATATTGGACAAGGCGAAGCCTGGCATAAATATATGTATAAGAGGCTTAAACTTGGTGGTGGCCAAGCATATGACCATTCAAGGGACTAGACTGTTGTTGTAGCGGAGTCTACTACAAACAGAGCATAATCTGCTGTACTAAACCTGAACTGACAGAGGCCCTATATATATTTTATATACATTTGTTAACATGTTCAACGTGTAAAATCTAATTATCCCTTACATTAAAACAAATTACTTACTACTGCAGACAATGACTCTAACAAAAGACAGACCTCTCTTAAGAGAGGGCGCCCCACAAAAACAAGACCGAAACTATCGAACAGTAATAAATATTTGGTCCTGAGCCCCAGATTGGGCTCGACACCAAGATTGACTGACTGACTGATTGGCCGTCAGTCGCAATGTAACTTTGACTTTGGAAGCGGTGTTTTCTATGGAGTCCTTATAAGGTGTTACAAGCAGGGCAAGTCTAGAGCGTCTAGAGTTTGTTTGGGAGATAGTTGCTGGCCGGTAAGCCCTTCAACACAGAAGCTCAGGAATCTATGACGGTGGAAGCCATTACCAGACAATGACTGGTGAAGACACAACTGACTGAAAAGACTTACGGCGTGCTGTAGTGAATTGTTGAGTGTGTAGTTAGCGATAGCGCTATAGTTACTTATAGTTAGGTTCTGTAAGGGCGAGGGCACACCAAGGAAACCGGCAACTGCAACGCAACCGCAATTTCCGGTTGACAGTTTCCTTGGTGTGCCCGCGTCATAAGAGTTTCAGTAAATCCAATTACCGATCCAAATCCCGCCTATAGTCACTCATACGGGAGACAATACTTTGGATACTTTGCCATCCTTGCATATTACATGTTACCGGTTAGAAATACACGACGTGTACGTGAACACGTGAATACACGACAGTGAACCATGTTCACAACCCAGCTTTCTACCATCCCGTATGGGGCGTTTCGGGAACCACACATCAAAGACGTCGGTAGTGCAATCGGTAAGATAGTTGTCATGGTTGCTACGGAACGGCGTCAGTGGCGGCCGCGGTGGAAGTAGTGGCCGGTACTGACATTTTAGGTAGAGGGCAGGTTGTGTTGTTAGAAATGTCTGGATGGCAGGGAGGAGTGTTAGATGAAGTTTCTTTGCAGTTAATTATGATTAGATGATATTTTATTTGAATTTTATCAGTGGTATGAGTAGTCACAAACAGCGACTTATGTTAGTGATGTACGCGTGTTTGTTAAACTCAACATGGCATAAAAATATCCAGGATGGCTGTCAGGGATGCTGGAGTCGAAAATACAGTATAGTACGTTCGTACGTTTATGATCGCATTCGTCTGATATCCGATGTTATTCGTACTGTAGAATCATGTACTGGAAGTTTGCTGAAGTGTTAAACGCCAGTAAAAGCCACTGCAAACGGAATTTCCGTCTTTAATGAGAGTAGGTTTTCTTCATTCTAATATTATAGTGGAACCTTAATAATTCTAAACGGATGATACTTTCCTGGTATATGTCGCCGTGTACTGTGGCGGATCGTTACTACCGTTTCGGAGGAAGCTACTGCCTCAATCTTCCTGGTAAAGTAATAAGGCACGATATATGGGGTGAAAGGACTGGAGTTTTAGCTAAGGAGGAGAAAGGAGACTAGTGTGAACGATATTGACCCTTTAAAGGGTAGTTTTCCAAGGGCATAGAGAATGGGAGAGGTAGTGAAAATAGAGGTTCACCTGAAACATTGGTGATTGTTTATGGGACTACATGTCGTCACATCCCAGGAGATGGTAATCTTCATAGTTACTTATAAGAACGTCACATTTGACACTTATAACCTGGTTCGATGTAATGTGGAAGCTTTTGTGAAAGTATTTACAGGACTGAAATAAAAGTAGCCAGGATAGGTCATTGAATATAGTGACTACGCTACAGGTTGGAATGACTAACTATTCAGATTTTGACTCTGTTTTTCGCTGTGTAAAGCAGCCAGGGTGTGAAGCTGACCACCCCCCTCCATCTGCTCAAGAGATTAAGATTGCTTGGGACTGTTCCTCCAGTCTGCCACCTGACTTGGTGGTGTGGTGCTTAAGTAAGCACAGGGACAGCTTAGTTTAACAGATATAAGGCAATACTCACTTCTTCAAGGTTGTTTTTATAGTGACTTGTGAAGAACATGGCATTTCGCTGCTTGTGTTACTGGAAAGGAAATATTGATGTGGAATGTGAGGTGCCTATTTTATGTGATTTAGAAAACAGTACTAAGCATGGTCTGAATTGTCAATTCTTACATTCTTGTCTTGAAAATTAGATACACAGAGGCCTAATCCAGGATTTTTTTTTTCTATTTTATAATTTTAAACAGAAGTTCCAGCCATAAATTGCTTTAGATTACAATGATGGGGTTCTCTTATGAGAAGCGAGCCCTGAAGAGACCTCGGCTTGGTCCTCCAGACGTGTATCCCCAGGAGCCAAAACAAAAAGAGGTATGCCATTAGTTTACCATAGAATCATCTCAGGAAATCCATTTATTGTAATAGCTATGAATATAATAAATACAGAGGTCTCTCTCTTGCACCATCCACCTGAGGACGGGGACAGATCCAGTCTCCGAAATGCTGTGGTTTTTGTCTTATATATACCAGAGGATGGATAGGGTCCAAAATAAACCTTACAGTTCTGTACAGAGGAGTTCATTCATTCATTTATTAGTTCACCATAGATCCATTAAGAAATTACATTGTATCTATGTGGTTACTGTCATGACAGCTTAAATACATAATGCAACAATGCATTAGTCAACAGCACATACGTAGTTCATGATATATAATGGATACATTGCAAAACATTAAAAAATATACCTTAAGCATAAACCTGTATACACTCAAATGTGTCAGTTCTTAGCCTGGTTGAGTTGTGCCAGGAGGTGCCAGGTTCAGGTTACAACCCAGAGACCATTTCCTGCATGTTATTTATCTCGGTTTTCTTCAGTCCATCAAGGGATCTGCCAGAGTACTTCCTGAAATAGGCTACATCTACTTCCTGTCATATCCATTCTAGTTAATTATTTACTAATCTACCTGCTGTTTGACCCTTATATAATCTGTGTTACTGATGCCAAGCTGTTGTCATTGTCCCACCTGAGATTTTAACCCAGCATCTCATGAATAAACATGAGCAGTGTTTCTGGCCCTGACAGCTTGCTGAGTTTCTTTCTTTCTTTTGGGTGTTAGGGAGGTACACAGTGGAGGTAGGGTGGAGGCGCAGGCCTCAGACTTGGAGCCAACCATTTATTGTTAATTTTTGGCTGACCCGAGTATAATAACCCTTGTGGTCACTCATGACTTCATTATTACAGGATGAATTGACAACATTAAATGTCAAGCATGGTTTTACAACTCTGCCCCAGCTTTCAGATGAATTTGGTACAGCGAGAAACTGCAATATTACGGCTTCGAAGGTGTGTGGAATTAGAAAAAATAAATATATATTTGTTCTTTTATTATATTAAATGTAACTTACCATGATTTATGATATAAAAACTTCCTTGTCACTTTAGGTTGGAGCATATTTTAATGCAATTTTGACAAAGAAGGAGGAATTGAATACCCTTCCAGACACAGGGCGTAAACGTCAGCAGATAAACCCAAAAGACAACTTTTGGCCCGCTACAGCAAGGACTAAAAATGCTATAGAAGCCTGGTTCAAGGACCTTGCTGGAAGCAAACCTCTCAGCAGCTTATCGAAAAAGGTAAGGCTGCAGTGCTAAAGATCATTCCAGTTTATTGTAGAATTTTGGATTTTGGTGGCGAATGGGGCATGGAAAAATCCAAGGAGCAGGATGTTGTCCTCAGCTTCTTCTGCAGCTCTCCGCCCACCGTAGAGACCCTGCCGCAGCCCCCCAACCCCAGGAAGACATTAACCTGAAAGATGGCAGCAGTTAATCTGCTACAAGACCTTCAGAGTGGAGTGTTTTGCAGTCCTGAAAGCCAAAGTCATACAGAAACATGAGGACAAGTATTGTAGTTTTGTTAGTTACATAACTGTCTTCAATTTTGTCTTCACTAGGCACCTAATTTTAACAAGAAGGAAGAAATTTTCATTATGCTGTGTGAGTACCAAGTTCCAATGTTGCGAGCAGCATGGTTCATAAAGCTGAGTTATGCGTATACAGTAGCTGTGTCCGAAGTGAAGATCAAGAAGCGTCAGCTGTCTGATCCGTCTCAAGGTAAGGATTTTGTTACTCCCAAGGTGTCACTGCCCTTATTGTGTTCCCATTGCTAATAAGTGTGTCATTCTATTAACCAAGCAAGGTTGTGTAGTAGTAATGCTGTGGATCTGTGTTTCAAATGTACTTGGTTTGAAGTAAAAAGTAAAAAGTAAAAAGTAAAGCTATCTCTCACACAGGCCATGAAGGCCCCTAGGGTTGTGAGATGTTGAGGGTCCCACATTATCTAGACAGTCGGCTCAAAGAGGGCAGTAAGGTTGTCAGCCTTACGTGTCGGCCGCCCTTTACTCCCCAGGAAAATTATTTAATTTTGAATCATGGCTGTATTGACTGAGATTTTTCATGGTTTTCCCACTCTTGCAAATATGCCAGAGCCTTGCGTTGTTTTAGGCGACAACCATTTACTTACAAATTCTTTTCTGTTCAATGTTCACCATTCATCCTATGTCTAGACACTACGTAGTCTAAGATAGATGTAGGCCGTGTCATAAAATAAATAATTCAGTTGAAGTCACCACAGCAGTGACTTCTGGCTGTGATGCTGTGTACTCAAGTAGATTGTTGCCAACATTTGAGAGGAACCTCCTGTTTCTGTCACACAACACAAGATGGCAGCAGCAGCAGCAGCAGCAGCTTCCTTTGAAACGCAGTGATCTACCAGATTATATGGCATCATGTCCAAAAGATATCAGCTGTTCATCATATTAACTATATATTAATCATAATTGCCTTGTCTTTGGCAGATGTCAACAGATTTTTTAGTCTTTGCCGAAAATATTGAATTAAAAATTCTCATAAAATTGCAGTACAGTAAATCCAAGTTAATCCAGTTACAGCTAATAAGGATGTTGGATAATCGAGATCAAAATATGGAAAATTAAAAACTCTCTTCACAGTTGAGTACATACTTTAAAAGACACCTGGGATTTAGGAACAAGAGGGCTTTCAGACTGTGTTGAGGGCAGCTGGAGAAACTGAAATGACACAAGAAGATATCCAAGACTGGCTTGAACTGGAAGAAGACCCTGGATTTCAGAGTTTTGGTCTTTTTATACTTTCTAAGTCTGTACAATAATATGTTTTTATTTATTTCCATCAACACTACATATATTATTAAATTTTCCATATATTTGTTTTCTTAGTTTCTTGTGTCTTTTAGTGCTCTCTTTTGCTTCGTTAATCCGGATTATCTGTTTATCTGGATGACCTCTCCCCCCCACATATTGTGGATTACAAGGGTTTACTGTATGCAAAAGTTGCTTGCTTCAGAAACATGTGAGTCAAGGTATATATGTGTATAGTAAAATGGCACTGTTAAATTGAATTACCTTCTCACTGCAGTTATTTTCCTGCAGAATGGACAGCCACCCTTATAAAATTTCTGAAGGACCAACTGAACAGGCTTCAGGATTTTTATCATCAGTCTGGAGGAAATGTTAGTGGTGGAACTGCAAGCACTGCAGCTAACAGCAGCAGTGTGAGCACAGGCGTCGTTAACAGTAGCGCCACAGGTGGTAATAATGCTGCTGGTAATGGTAGCAGTAGCAACGGCTCTTCAACAGCCACACCTGTTGCGTCTGCTGGCGCAGCTTCATCCACAAACACAGGTGTAAACACGAACGCTGGTTCCAGTTCAGTGCAGCCAACTGCTGGTAGCACCTCTGTTCCTGCAATGACAGAGGATCAGAAATTGGCACAGAGGCAGTGGCAATTTTGTGTCCAGTTGGCCAAATATCTGTATGAGGTAAGTGGCACAGTGGCTGGCAAACTGTTGAAAATTTGGTTACCAGAAAGATGCAGTTCGTTATTTTGTGGTACCTTATTGGTCGCCAGTGGTGGCCAGGCTATCATTTTGAATACTGATGAAGATTACTGTCATTCAGAATTTGAACCTGTGTATGTGTGTTCTAGTGGAATGTTACCATAATTTCAAAGGAACATGATGACTCCATCTTCAGGATTGTGTCTTCTACCTGATAAAGGAGGCAGCACATTCTTGTGAAGCAGTGGAATGAGCTGTCAGACTACAATGTCACGTAGTAGTCTTCATAGTGAGAGCCATGGGAATCTCAAATCTCATAGCTACTGCTTTTTCTTTCTCATACCTTAATTTATACCTCTTATATGTACCTTTCTATTAATTTTAACTTTGCAGGAAGGTCTCCTCGAGCGACAGGAATTTCTGCAGTGGATACTTGAACTGCTGGATAAGATGCGATCGTCTCCATCCGATGATGGGATCTTGAAACTACTTTTACCACTCGCACTGCAATATCTGGATGAATTTGTGCAATCAGAGCTGTTGGCCCGCAAGTTAGCATACCTTTGTGCTAAAAAACTTGCACAGTTGTGCTCCGTAGCTACTGACACAGCCGTCACTAATGCCCTGTCCTCCTCACCAGCATTGCCACCATCCGCTTCACCCCAGAGCCCCCTCTTGCCAGGGAACATGTAAGTTTATCGTGTTACTCACACTGGATTTAATTTAATTTCATTTATTCACCTTCCATTAATCCTGTCTAGAGTACATTCTCATGCGAATGTGGAGACCGTCCTAGTTACAGTCACAACTAAGAATTACAGTTGTCATCCAATAGCATACACATTTGTAATAGAATACTGATAAACATATGCAATATAATAAATAAGTTAATTTTGGTAGTAAGAGCAATGGCAGACCTTATACAGTTTGTACAGTTAAAACACAAAACACAATGTCATTAATGAGTTTTGTATAACATACATTAATAGCATAATAAATTCCAATAAAGACTAGTATACAGTGATATAAAGATTGTGTATATCTAAAATAATCAACTATAAAACAGAACACAGACTGACAGTCTTGTCTTCCTTTAATTGTAAAGCAAGACAGCTACTCGTCTTTACCATATAACTTTTTTGGGCATGTGATACTCTGTAAATCTAAAGGTTTGTGCAGTGGTTGATTCATTATATGGATATTATGCTGTCTGTTGTCTGTCATCTGAGGCTTATTTGAGTTTCAAAAACTGGATCCATTTCCTTCGCCAGATGTAAGGAAGGAAAGGTTTTTACCCGGTTGGGCCTGTTGGAATGAACTAGTTCCTTTCAGTCACTGGACAAGTGGCCTGTTGATCTATTCTGGCCACATGCCCCAACCTCTCCAGTCTTCTCATGGTAGTGTCCACTGTCACATCAGGGCTTCTATGTAATTCCCTGAGTTCTTGATTAGTTCTGATTCAGCCAAACCCCTTGTTCAGTTACTGGTCCGTACACATTGCTGACAATCCTCTCTCAGTCTTGGACCATGTTTTTGTGTGGTGAATCAGATTTTGAATTATGAAATATCATATGTCCTATTGTGTAATATTTTGTTCCAGCAGTATTCTGCCGCAGTCAGGACCAACACAGCAGACAGCACCAGTCAACCCACTTTTGGTGACGTTTAATGAATACATGAGCTGCCCGCATCACCGGGATATTGTATTAGGATTAAGTGCCATTCTGCAGGTTAGTCAATCCTCTAACCATTTTGAAAAATTATAAGTATGTTCAATATTTTGTAGTGTGAGTACTAACTCCAGTGAAGAAATTAAAAAATGACTGTTAGGTCTGCGGGCTAATTGTCAGTGTTTCCTTGGCTGTCCACAGGCAGTAACTCTAGATTGCGCAACAGCTCTGGTATGGAACTGTGTAGGAGAGGGCAAATCTCCATCAGTTCTGAATGGTTCATCTTTAGACCATCTGTCCTGTGCTCCGTCAACTCTTCCAATGCCCCAGAGGGCCAACAATCCTGCTGTTAGGTAAGCTCTCCCTGTCTTTCCCATTCCTTTGCATGTGGTTACCCCTGTAACTTGCATCAGCCCTGTTGCTGAGCTTTCCCTACACTTTTTATTGTGTGCTGGTTAATTAGGCATAAGGGTAGTGCATCTTAACCTTTTCTTTAGCGAAACCATAAGTTATTAACCATGACATCATATCACTATTCCAATTCTTTTTCTCAGAAAATGTTATTTTCATTTTTATGATGCAAAAATGTTATTGCTGTTCTCAGACGTCAGTTGCGAGCAGCCGAAGAACATATTCGTAATCGAAGTCGAGCGGCCGAAGGACGTTGGTCTTGTGATAAGTGGCAACAGTCATCTGCTGGACGGACTACCAGTAAGGTGAGTACTGTTCCAGATTAAGATATGGAATTGCAGTTACTTTAGACAGTGGTCACCTAGGATGTTATGTCATGCAGTTCATTACCTCATTACGAATATTTTGGAGGAAACTGGTGACAGTAGAGCACATCCAGTACCTTGTAAAGTTAATGTTCACTGCTGTGAGAACATCAGGTTTGTTATGATTTCGTGTTCAGTATTTATAACTAGTGTGTGTGAACATGTACTTGCACTAGAGAAGCAATGACCAACAACAGTCTGACACTGCTGCTATCAGCTGGAGCATTGTCTGATAAAACTAAAGCCTTAGCTGACATCCATATTTACCATCTGTACGTCATCAGGGAAGCCGTCAAAATAGTCAGTTGCCGCAAGATAGATTGAAACCTTGTTTGCTCCAACCTTAGCCACGAGCCCAGTGCTGTTCATGTCAGGTTTCTTCACCTGTTGCTCAGGTGGTTATGGGGACAGGATTACCCAGTGCTCAGATGCTGTTTGCATGCTCTGCTCTGTTCTGATGTGAAAGGAAACCTGCTTTGGTGATGTGTAAGTAGTCTGTAGAGGGAATGGAGCTACATTATGGAACTGAGGGTCATTGTCATCTCTTGGGTGTATATGACAGTCAGTAAATAGGTCACAAATGTATATAAAATGTAAAACATGATATTTGAACCTGGGAAAAACTTTTTATTCTTGACATATCCTTCACTACCAGCACTGATGCACTTGTCTTATCGCAAGTGTCACGTAACTTTGAACAAGGCTAAGAGTAACCTTGAATGTGCAGAAGAAAAATCTCAGACAAGGGGGTGGGTCGGTGAAAGTGGAAGAATGAGTGTTAAGAAACTCCTCCCACCACAAGCTATGCACGGGATTTGACTAGGAATGCGGGGCCTTGTTCGAAGTTACGTGACACTGTCTACACCATCGCGTCAAAACCCGCAGCATAGGAGGAGTCTCTTGACTGTCGCAGTCTCAACAGGGTGACCTAGTTGGGCATCCACTGCAACTTTTGAATGTCCTTGAGAGAATTTCTTGATCCGGTTGTGAACCACTTTATGTGACAAACACTTTCCGCTGTAAACAGGAAACATTTCCTTTGCATTGAATCCTTTTGCCCACATAGAACTCACAACAGACTGCTGCTTTTTGGTAGTACATTCCTCAAACACAGTCACCTTTTGGACCACTGAAACCAGCCATTGAACATATGCATGTGCGTCGGCCACCTGGACTGTCATGAAGCTGCGGCTACCTAGAGATACACACAGAAAACCTATTACATCCATCACAGCTGTTTTCCTTCCATTTGTGACCTACTTACTGACTCTCCCTCGTATGTGTGGTGCTGTATCGAGTTCCTTTCCACAGCAGAACTAGGGAGAGCAGTGGGGATGGAAACTGACGCAGAACATGCACGCACTGTATGTAATTCACTTAAATTAATTTTCCAAGAATAATTAATGATCAAATCAAGGAGGATGAGGTAGACAGGGCATGTAGCACGAATGGGGGAGCCGAAGAATGCATATAGAATATTGGAGGGAAAGCCAGGAGGAAAGAGACCACTGGGAAGACCAAAAGTAGGTGGGTGGACAATATTAAAATGGATCTTAGAGAGATAGGATGGGATGGGATGGATTGGATTGATCTGGCTCAGGATAGGGACCAGTGGAGGGCTCTTGTGAACACGGTAATGAACCTTCGGGTTGCATAAAATGCTGGGAAATTCTTGAGTAGCTGCAGAATTGGTGGCTCCTCCAGAAGGGCTCAGCTCCATGAGTAACTAAGTAAGTATCAGCCTTTAATATAAAAATTGTGCTGTCCGTGTCTCAGGTTCTCACCGCGCTTGATGCCCTGGACAGGCACAGTTTTGACAGGATGGATGCTACAAACTCCCTTGATACGCTGTATGCCAAAATATTCGCACCTCCGGGAACCAAAGAGTCGAGTTTGGCAGGCAGCAGTTGCGGTAACACCAACACCACTAGTAATAATGGTAGTAATAGTACCGTTTCGAACAGCGGGACCAATGGTGGTGACTCATCACGGGAGAACAGAGCGGATTATGTAAGTGTATTTACATATGTAATATAAGTATAGTTTTATATATACTGTTCAGATCATCCGTTCTTGCTTACTGCATCAACATATATACCTGGAACACTGAGAAATAATGGACAGACCCTTGGTTTTTCTGTGTAGAAGAGAAAAATCTTTGTCTCAGGTGAGGGATCATAGCTAGATTTCTTGTTCATCCAGCCCGTAGCCAAGTCACTATACTGACAAGAGTCATCTCTGCTCCTCCATCTTGTAGATTAACACACAAAAATCTGGATTAATAAAAGACTATTGCAATTGCGCTTTTTGCAGTCATGCAGGTAAGGTTCCTGGACTAGGTCAGAATAGAAATGCTGGCTTAACTTACTCAATTTTGGCTGCCATCTCCTTCAGAACAATCTCCTTGGGAACGTATACAGCAATCCCATCATTTTTTCCATGCTTCAAAAGCACCATGGAAGTCATTTTCCTTAATGCTGTCGAGTAGTGCTTGCGATTCCCTTAGGATGTCAGACACTGTTTCAAAATGTTGTTCCTTTAGTTTCAGTTTCAATTTGGGAAGCAAAGAGAAATCACAAGGGGTTGAGCCTGGTGAGTAGGGAGTATGGGGAATGATAACCATGTTGTTAGTCACAAACTCTGTGGTTTTCAGAGATGTGTTGTAATGGAGCACTGTGGTGCATGTTCAAATTTTCTGTTAAGATCTCCAGGCAAACTCCATAACTGATCCAAGGGGCTATGAGCTCATGGATTGTTCAGCAACAGTCTTCGTGGATGAGTTCTCAAATTTTTTCAACATTTTCTGTCCTGCTGGTGCTTGGTTGCCCTGAAAATTTGTGATCTTCATCTGACAATTGACTGACCTTGAAATGTGAATCCCGTTCAAAAAACCGCTGTCCAGCTTCAAGAATGTTCCCCAAAAGACTCACGAAGCATTTCAAGGGTTTCAGTAGCAGATTTATCAAGCTTCACGCAAAATTTGGTGTAGACACACTGCTTGATTTTTCCATCCATCGCAGACAAAATGAAACATGAAGCTGGAAAGGCACTCATGTAAAAGCAATACATGTTCACAGCGTGGTGTCACATGTCAGACTGATGCAGTAGGCTTGTGGAAGTGTGACCTTGACCTCTCCTCTCATCTTCTTTCACTGAGGCAGTTACAACAGTAACAGTCTGGGAACTTTCCGGTACCACCTTGTATATACCAAACAAATTGGTCTAGAGGTAATGCTCTAGAGGAGCATTCTTGAGGTTCCTGGTATCTTGCTCAGGCCACCAGTTATCCTTCTGACTCAGGTATTTTGTGACGCTATGTCGTCTCCATACTGAAAGTTGTTAAGTAACCAACAGAGGAAAAACAAACACATGCTGTATATTCAAGTTTGAACAGTGATTCACTACAGGTAATACTGTGCAATGGATGTTACAGACACTTCTTCAAGATGAGGCTGTGGTTCAGATCCTGTGTGAATGGGCTGTTTCCAGTCAGCGCTCAGGTGAACATCGAGCTATGGCTGTTGCTAAATTATTGGAGAAAAGACAGAGTGATCTCATGTCTGGTGAGGCAGATGCTGCTGATGAGAAGGACTCTGTATCGTCAGCAAATGGAGCGCCAACTGGAGTCCCTGTGTTCCAGCCACTTCTTATGCGGTTCCTTGATAATGATGCTCCAATTTTAGGTGAGAATGCTTGCTGCAGTTGCTGAACTTTACCATAGGTAAAGCAATAAGTTAGAAGCAGAGTTGTAAAGTTATGTACAGTTGTGTATTTCAGAATGGTAGTGTTTTAAACCAGTAGCAGAATATCTCATCATCTTTGTATATTAAAGTACAAAGGTTTGTTCTTTTGTCACAGTGTATGTTATTCTTACCTGTATGTCCTTTGCTAGGCAACGTGTTGGTAAACAAGTTTCCACAAAGACAGATTCTTGGTAAACAGTCCATTGCTAGGTCACACAACAGTAGAGGAGGCCGTTTTTTCCTGTGTCCGTGGTGACCTCACAGAGCTGCAGGTGGTGGTCACACGATGAACATTTAGGAAACCTCTATTACATTGTCATTAATACATAAAAATTGTACCTTGTAACTGAACTAAGTACATGAAGTGGTTGGAACATTTATGAGTTATTATAACTAATTTATTTACACAGTCAAGTATTTAAAAGTAGAGTTATAAAAACTTTTTGTTAAAACCAGAACCAGTGGATCATGTCTTGGAATTTCTTCTCATTAAAGGAAGAAGATTGTCTATCACGGCTTGGTTTTGATGCCTTTAATGTCGTGTCCTGTTGTCTAGAACACTTTGTGTTGTTGTTGGAGACGTGTGTAGGGTCCTTCATCAGGGTAGGAGAGGAAACTGTTGGTTTCCATTTCTTTGTGGAAGGCGGCATCAGTAAGTTCCTCTGGAGTGATGATAACCACCTACCGGATTTCACTGTTATAATTCAGAGCATCACAGTGAGACTTTCACCACTGTGAGAACCTCAAGTCTGAGGGCTCACACCTTCATCTCAAGAGAGTGAGGCTGTGATAATGTGCTGCCTGGCAAGGACGGTCGCTCACCTCAGGGGCAGTGATAATAGACAAGTATGGAGCAATGGTGGAATGAATTGCAGTGGGAAACTGAAGAAGACTTCACCCACTCTGAGCTGTAGAATTGAAACATCTTAGATATTGTCATGTGTAGGGGGTACACGTGACGAAAGTAACAGGTTCTAGTTCAGATGATTGGATTTATTGGCATTTCAATTACAGTTTCTCTTATTACATTCAACACAGCGCTGTCACTGATGTACACACTTTACAGTGCACCATTACACAGGCACTAGGATTGTCAGTCTTCACTGGTCGCCTCCTGGCAGCGGAATTAAAATTATCTCGCTGTGACTAAATCTAATCACACACTAAGTCTTCACAGGCTGACTTCTAATTCTTCTTCAACTAGGAACTTCCAGTGGCTATCTCCTACTGACAACTGAACTCTTTCACTCACCAACCAAATATTCACTTCACTTCACTCAACTGAACTATGCTGAATCTTACATCCTCTTGGCATGAACCACGCACAGAAAACACAGCTCTTCTGTTGTTGCGTGATGTCACCGCCTATGTGGAAATGTATTTACTGAGCCATTGCCTAGAAACGGGTTGCATAACCCCATTATTCCATTGTTGCGTGTGTTACTTAGCAACGGCTGTTTCTATGGCTCAGCAGTTCTTGCATGGAACAAATATGCGTATATGCACTTCCCTCTGTTCTTTGTTCATTGCAGAAGACAACCCAACTGCACAGAACCGAGCCATGTTTACGAACCTGGTACATCTTTTCTCCGAGCTGATACGCCATGACATATTTTCCCATGATGTGTATATGTGCACTCTTATATCTCGGGGGGATCTGAACACTGGTGGACCAGCTGCAGTCGCCTCTCATCATCCAACTAGCAACAAACCTGCGACTCCAGCCGAGAGCAGAGGACCAGTCAACAACTCTGGCATTCAAGACGATGATGGTTCCTTGTTTCCTGGTATCGATCTGAAGCCTACCAAGTTGGATGTCCAGGTTGCTATATTTCATATGTAATCAAAGTAAGCTTTGAATGTTCCTGTATTCTGGGACGTTACATGTTCTCAGGGAGAAAGTAACAGTAAAGATTTGTTATTGTGGTTTGTGTGAAACTTTGCTGTTAAGTGGGGGAACACATGCCGTTGTGACATTACAGGCTGTTTGCCACACCGTTCCTTTTTTTATGCCATCTGATGTAGCACATTGTCTTACATGAAAATTAAATTTTAATTGCAGGATCATGGGCGGAACATGGATTATGATGACAGTAAGATTGATGATGACTTGGACAAACTGTTGCAGCATATCAAGGAGGAGCAGCAAAATTCATTGGTAAAATTATTGAAGACCTGTGTGCACTTCTTCTGATAAATATAGATTTCTGTGGGGACAAAGCATGAGGCAGCTGACTTACCGACTGACTTACTAATGAACTCATTAACTGACTAAGTAACTAATTGGAGTCCTTCACAAGCTGGTAGCCCCTCAGCTAGTCAATGAATGCTGTGCCTTTTGTTGAACTTGAAATTGTTATAGTTTGTTGATAACCTGTCTCTGGAGCATATGCTGGGCCAGATGAATCCAACCCACATTCTTGCACTTTTTTCTTAATATACTCCAGTATTCATGCTGGTGTCTGAGGAGCCCTCATCCATTCAGGTTTTCGAACTAGAATTTCTAACATTTTTGACATCTGGTGTAATTTCAGCACAAATTATCATCTGGAGGAGTTCTGTGCTTAGTATGTTTATAGGTAACCCATTTCTCTGCCCATCAGTGACGAGTGAAGACGCAAAACTGACAAGTGGAGGAAGTCTGAATACTGTTTGTTACTGTCCTCTCCAACTCCCTAATGTTTCTGCATTCTGTGGGGGCAGCATTTTGTGTGCCCTGCATGTTGGGGAACTGGCAGGGGACTGAAACCGAGTTGTCATGCACAGTGACATTGATCAGTGGGGCTTGCTTTGTGCAGAATGTTGGGCAAGTAGAGTGTTTGTCTGACCAGTGAACTTGGTCACCATTTGTTGGCCCCTGGATACAGATAAGTACAGATGGTGAAATTTGACCTCTTGCCCTGAGCTCACATGTTGTGAGTTTACTGTGTGTAGGACTGCGCCCCTAACCGAATGCTGCTGCTTACCCTCTGTGCTTGTGGGCCACTGCCTTGGGACGCTTGGAGCCAAGAGGTTCATTCTCATTCCTAAACAGTTTCTGGCTTCCTTATCCTGCTCCTAGCAGGTGGCTGATCAGCACAGGGTCTGCTGAGGCGAGTCTGATGTGTGCTGCCATTAAGACAATAGATGTTACGTGTGCACAATTGATTCTGTTTCTTTTGTGTTTTCAGCTCATATTTTATATTACTTTTTTTGTCTGATAATATTGTCACGTGTATGAGTGACTGTAGATGGGGTTTGGATTTGTAATTGGAATTACTGAACACTTGCAGGTTCATAACAACCAGTAATTATCATTGTTTCACAAAGTCAGACACTTAAGTCTTCTCAGCCTGCTGTGTCTCCACCAGTCGTTGTCTGGTAACAGCTTCCAACAGTGGACATTTCCCATTCCTCTGGGTTCCAGAACTGTCCCTGGCCTCAGCTACCAGCTTCTAATAGCAAACAGCACACAGTGACTGTGCTACAGCAGTCCTCTCACTCACTCCACTGACTGGCCCTGCTTATAACAGCTCAGCACTGACCATGTAGAAAACACCATTCCTCTGTTGCAGTGCAATTGTTGCTTAGCAGTGGGAAGACATGTTCCATTTGTGCATGTGCAGCCATTGGTACGGACTGCACGGAAAACACCATTCCTCTGTTTCTATGGGCCACTGCCAAGTGTCAGTTGGCTATTATGACTTCACAGTTCTTGCTTTGAGCGAATATGCCACAATATATTTATCTCTAAAAACCTGCCATTCTGAGTTGTGTGCCAGTTACAGTGTATCTCCTCATTAAATCCATGCTTAGCGGCAATATCAGCAGTAGTACTAGTGGCAGTGCGGGAGGGATGACAGACAGTGCTTTACAGTATTTGAATTTCCTACAGGATGCTCCAGATTCACCGAAAGATGATGGTGTGCCCCCTGGCTCACTGGTGGCAGCACCTATGGCTTCTGTAACTCCAATGGAAGGTGCAGAATCAGGAGGCCCTGGAGAAATGAGATCCAGACATCTGCTCTATACGACGCACTTTCCTCTGCCACATGTATGGAATGGATTACTCTCAAACATGATAGTACAGTGGAACCCCACTTTATTTTTCCTTGATTCGATATTTTCTCTCATGTAACATTGAATTTTAATTACCCCAAATCAATAATCTCAGTGTTAAATTTCCACCATATAAGCTGTTTCTCGGTATGCAGCAGAACGCTCTGAAAAGGATGAGACAGCCCACTTTGGTATGTCGGCCACTAACTTGCCTATTGTACCAACCCAGGATGATAAATGATGAATGTGGGGCAGTCGGTGGAATGAGACTTGGCAGGAGAAACCGAAGTACTCGGAGAAAACCTGCCCCAGTGCCACTTTGTTCACCAGAAGTTCCACATGACCTGGCCTGGGCTGGAACTGGGCCACCTCCCGAAAGGAACTGTCACTGAGTTTCATGTTTGAACTAAAATTACGTAAAGGAAAGATTCTGTATTTTGGATCTTACCCAATACCTGAGACGGGAGAGAGAACTGGAAACATGCTGCTGGAAGGCGCATTGTGTACCCATTCCCACACTTCATGCCTTGAGTAGGCAGCTGTTTGCAAGAACAGTCCTGTGTGTTCGACAGGATCTCTGGCATGATGATTATGGTTCCCATCAAGTGTAGTAAATAGAATCTAGAGACATTTTGCTAACAGTTTAATGTGATGGTGATGTGCCCTCAAAGATAGTATACAGATGCTATTAAATAGTACTTATATTGTAATAGGAGCCATATTGTTACTGATTTTAGTTGATTTTGCAGGATGAGCCCGGTAGCCTTCACGACTGCAATCAGCGTCACGTGTTGCTTTATGGAGTTGGAAGAGTCAGAGACGAGGCTCGGCATACTATTAAGAAAATGACTAAAGAAATTTGCAAACTTTTTAGCAAGAAGTTCAGTATTGATGTTGCAGAAGGTAGATCCGTCCATATTGAGTTTGTTTCAGTCATAATAGCCACACTTTCAGTTACACAGCTTTGCATATCCTGATCTTTATACTCCTGCAATGTTTCATTTTTTATTTCCTACCAGCTCCCTGCTCTATTTGTGTTGTGTTTAGTACCTGGCTAAATCATCTTGTTCCAGGTTGTCCCATGGGTCTCTTTCCTTTAGATGTAATTCTAATGCCCCTCTTGGTGTCTGTGTTCTGACCATTCATTTATGTTGCAAGACCTCTGTAATTTTTTCTCCTCTAACTTCCTTAACAAATGTTGAATTCCATCTTCATTAGGCATTTTATTTGTAATTCTGTCACTTCTAGTTTTCCCTTCAGTGCTTCCAAAAATTTTATATCCACTGCTTTGATATTTTTTTGTTTTATAGCTGACCACTCACTTCCATGTAGTGCCATGGTTAGGAATGCATGGAGCTGTAACTCCACTCCCCAGTGCATCTAAATGGCATGGAATTAATGAAGTGTGGGGACTACTGTCTTTGATTTGTGTGTACTGATTTTCACATTTATAAAGTACCATATGTTTATGACAATAAGGTAACAATTTTTCACTGTGTGTTTGTTCTGTTATTTTCCACATGTGAGCTGTTATGTAATTAGATCTGTGAGCTTGGCATTCTGTCTCCACTCAGTTAAGTAATGATTTATATTCTGTTCCTTGTGTAGGTGGGAAAGTAAAGAAGCATTCGCGTGGTGAGTTTAACTTTGAGGCAACGACGGCGAAGATGCAAGCACTTTCATACTTTGATCAGCATGTTGTCACATGGCAGTGTACAGTAACAGTGGTAGAAATGTTGAATTCGTTTGCCAGTGGAAGTTCCAACTACTTACCTGTCCAGGAGCATGTTGCCTTTCTCTTTGACCTCATGGAATTGGCGTTCAGTATTTACGATCTCATTGACGTTTGCATCCAGGTAATTCCAAGTGGATATTGTAAAACCCTATCAGACTTGAGGTTCCCAGAGCAGTGACAGCAAAGAGTTCTCTCCTCTGGGATGTGACGCAGTGTTGTAGTGTGATAACGGTTGCTAACATTCTCAAGGAACGTGCTGCCTTAATCATCAGAGCGGGAACATAAGCCAAGCAAGCAACAGGTGTTGCATCCCAGAAGATGGTATTCTTCTTCTGGAAAATTTGTCTTGACCATATCTCATCCTACGTCAGAAATCTTCCAGCTTTGTGATGCGCCTGTACTAACTATTCCAGCCTGCAAAGCTGTGTGTTACCAGGCTCACTAATATACAGCCACATTGAGATCTCAGTGCGATATGTTTCTGCTCTGAATATTTGTAGTAGTCTACATATAGGAACTACAGACAGTAGGAGTTTTATGTTTTATCATACTGTAGTCTGAAAGAGACCACTGGGAAGACCAAGGCATAGGTGGGTGGACAGTATTAAAATGGATGGTATGGATTGGAATGATCTGGCTCAGGATTGGGACCAGTGGAGGGCTTTTGTGGACACGCTAATGAAACTTAGGTTTCCATAAAATGTTGGGAATTCCTTGAGTAGCTGCAGAATTGGCTTCTCCTCAAGAAGGGCTCAGCTCCATAAGTGAGTAAGTACGTAAGTAGTGTCATTTGTTTTTAAGTGTTCATGCAAATTAGTTTGTTGCTACTGGGAGTGAGGTTATAAATAAAAAAAAAGGGAAATGATTGAAGCAGCATGTAGTGACTGTGTGCATATATATGTATAATATGAATACTGGGTATGTAAGTAAATGAGCGAACATGTGTGTCCTCACCCAGAAGCCAAGAATCTGAACACCAAAGAAGTTTGCTCTGGGAATGGACCAATAACTACTCAATATCATCTTCTGTGTTGTGACCTAGTGACTCCAATGATTGAGACTAGCTCTTTCTAATGAGTAGGAACATTTCTTCTGATACCTATAAGTGGAAATGAACCAAGTCTCTGAAATGTTGAGTTTACGAGTCTCAAAACAATAGAAGTTTTCTGACTATTATATGTATAACTTATATATATGCTATATGTCCTCTGTATATATGTAGATCCTGAAAGAGCTTCCCGAAGTAGAAGGACAGTTGCAGGCCAAAGGATCCGGTCTTGTCCGAAGTTACACTACGTCCCTTAGTCTGTATGTCGTTGGAGTTCTGAGGAGATACCACTGCTGCCTTTTGTGTGAGTTCACGCTTTGAACACCATGAGCCGATTGTAAATTTATATATATAATGCTGCTGTATTGTCAGGATTCTCACAACTATTTGAAGAAAGGAAATGCAGTAAGAAAACTTATCTTTTCCTTCAGAAGAAGTAGTATCATTAATGCAGTAGGCGTGATATTTTTTTATTGATGGTATTGAGCATCAACTCTTGTTTTGTATTAAAATTCTGGTGGCTGGGAATTAATTCAGTGTATTTTCTTATACAGTGTTTCCAGAACAAACAACGGCTGTGTTTGAAGGCTTGTGTCGTGTAGTGAAGCACGTGACGAACCCAGGTGATTGTTCATCAGCCGAACGATGTATTCTGGCTCACCTGTATGACCTGTACTCCAGCTGTAGTCTTCTAAAATCAAAGCCTCATTGCGTTGAGCCGTTCGGAAATGCTTATCCGAAGATCCGTCAAGCCCTGTACTCCACTGTGCAGCCATCTAGTTCGAACCACGTTTGCAACGCACAGTTTATGGCCGATGTATTCAGTAATCCACGTCGAGGAGGTATATTGTCTGATTGGTTGATTCTTGTTATAAATAATGGCAGTTAGAAGTAGCACTCTAAACTTGTATTACTCATTTTGGATCTTGGCTAGGGCACTTACTATCATCCTGATTGTAGTCTTTTGTGATTTTCCTCAGGTCTTCCAGGAGAATGCCAGAATAGTACCTTGATTATGACATGCTCACTTCCTTCAAAATCCTTTCCAATTTGTTATCATTCCATTCATTGCTGTACAGCTTAGCTATTAGCAACACTATAAAATGGCCCACAAAACAGTTGCCCACCCTAACTGCTGTATGCTATTTATAAAGGACCATAAGGAGTTATAATTCCTAAATTGTTAATTCAGAGAGGCAGTCAGCTTAGTTGGCATAGTGACAGGCTGTGGACTTGACAGCTAGGGTTCGATTCCTGACAGATAAGAGATATTTCTCCAGTTCACAGTGTCCAGACTAGCTTTGGGGCCCACCCAGCCTGATATTCACTGGTTACAAGGAGTTCTTTCTGGGGGTGGGGGATAAAGTGGCTGGGGCATGGAGCTGATCGCTCAGTTCCATCTAGTGCCAAGGTCAAGAATGGTGGACCTATATCTCCACTTCCCCATATGTCTTCATGGTGTAGTACTTGATTATTAAGTGTATGGACAAGTTTAACTTTTACCTTCATAAGCAGTAGCAGAGCCAAGATGCAAGAATTACTGCACTGTAATTGCATTTCATAAGTTGTTAATATTTCCTGTGAGTGGTGCTGCTTGTGTTTTGAACTGTGTTGGTTACAGTTACAATGAATTCCCATGTGTGAGAGGGAACTTAGTGTGAAATATATATGTTGCAGGAAGGATCGAACCTCACTGGGCTCGACAGTTAGCAGAGACACCCAACAATCGCTACAGTTTTGTGTGCAATGCGGTGGTTGCTGTCTGTAATGAAACTGACAATGATCGCCTCAATGATCTTGCTATTTTATGTGCTGAGCTCACAGCGTGTTGCAACTCACTTTCTGCTGAGTGGCTTGGTGAGTCATAGAGCTAAATACAGGAAACCCTTGCTATGCTATTTTATGTGCTGAGCTCACAGCGTGTTGCAACTCACTTTCTGCTGAGTGGCTTGGTGAGTCATAGAGCTAAATACAGGAAACCCTTGCTATGCTATTTTATGTGCTGAGCTCACAGCGTGTTGCAACTCACTTTCTGCTGAGTGGCTTGGTGAGTCATAGAGCTAAATACAGGAAACCCTTGCTAATCCGATTACAATTAATCCGGATGTTTGATAGTCTGGATCTTCAAACCTGCATTATTACTTCCAAAAACAAGTACAACTGCTGTGTCTTCTGTTGATGGCTAAATGGATTTTAATAGTTTTAAATGAAGGCTGTAAAGTGATATTTTTGTTATTTATTTTCATCAGCGCTACTTATGTCATTACATTTTTTGTTTATTTATGTTCCACGTTTTTTTGTCCTCTGGGGTTACCTTTTGCATCACTAATCTGGATTATCGCTTAATCCAATTAATCCAGAATAGCAAGGGTTTACTGTACATACAATTATTTCCTCACAACATCCATCCTCCATCTTATGAAACACTCATATGTGACATGACATTTTTTTTTGCAAAATTTAACTTTCTTAATATTAATCACCAAAGCCTGAAATTTATCCAAATTATATGTGAAAGTTCTTACCTCACAAGAAACACCAATTCTCCATTTCAAAGACTAATCAGTGAGTGCTATTTATGGAAATAATTGCAGTGTGTTCTAAGAATGATACAGAATATATAAATATGTATGCTGTGTGTGGGAGAAGTGTAGAGTTTGGGAAGCACATGGTTCGTAGAATTACTGCTGTATACTGTGTTAATGTAATTTTCCTTTGCAGGTGTGTTGATGGCTCTGTGCTGTTCTTCGAACCATTCATCTCATTTTATTGACGTGCTGGCTCAGGTTGATGTTCAGGACCTTTCAATTCACAACTCGCTAGCAGTGTTTACATCAATCTTGATTGGTCAGTATTAATAGTTTTATGACTGTTAGACATCTGTTAGACTGAATTTTATGGTCAAATGGTGCCACTGTTGCAGGGAACTGAGTCTTGATGAGGCACCGATGGGTAGATTTCAGGTTCTCACAGCAGTGGTTACGAAGGGTTCTATCTTCTGGGATATAACGCCATATAATTTTCTGAAATCTACCAGTGTTTCAGCAGAACATGTTGCCTCCAGCTTCAGGGTTGAAGAGCACAAGCAAAGCTGAAGGTGGAAGCAACTCGTTTGCCGGAAATGTCAGTTGACTTCCGGTGGGTTACACTGCATTATATCCCAGAACACAGAACAGCTGCTGCACTGCCGAAGAAATTATCAGCATTTTATATAATGCAAGGGTTCTTTACCATGTTCACAAGAGCCCTCCAGTGCTCCTTATCCTGAGCCAGATGAATCCAGTCCATCACGTATTGTTTGTATTTATTTCTGTTTTAAATTTATCAGATTTTTGTGTAAATCACAGAGTAATCTTGGATACTAACTCAGTAATTTATGGTTTCAGCCCGACACTGCTTCTCACTGGAAGATTTTGTGGTACACATTGCCCTTCCCTCATTAGTAAAGGCTTGCAATGAAGGTAAGAGAGTTGCATGTGCAGATCTCTGCCTAACGTACAGTGTGCAATTTGGAATACTGGCTGAAACTGTGTGTGCTAATACATCTTCAATAAATATGCAACCTTTTATGGACATGGCAGCTGCGTGAAAATTTTCAGTAGCATTCGTTTTGATGCTGTGAATAGTGATCCATTGGAGATGGGTTTGTGAAATTCGGTGTGCAGATATATCTTGTATGAGTATAACTTTCTTTTGTAAGTCAGCAAATACAAGTGTGACAATAGTGGGGGATTTGTGCTAATGTTTGACAGATTTAATGTGGATCTGCACTTAAGTAATGAGTTCTTCACAGAAGTAAAATACAGTAATGATGATAATAACATTAACAGGCCTGTAAGACTAAACGTCTGTAGAATAGTAAATGTTATCAGCCGTACTCAGAACTTCTACATTAAGACGCAAGGTGTATATATGTCTTTATTTTTATTTTACTTTTCAATAAACTTGCAGGTCGAGGAGACGCAGATATAGAAGCTGAAGCCGGCGCAAGGTTGACATGTCACCTTCTGTTACGGTTATTCAAGACCGTCGAGTGCCCACAGCCTGCCCTCTATTCAGTCGGTCAGTCGTCAGAACAGTTTATTTCCGCAGCAGTTTCCTTGTGAGAGATAGAGAAAGAGTCAGGAAACAATCTGGTGTTTATTCACAGTCTAATTCAGCTGGTTAAAATCAAAATGTCTGCTTCACCTGCTTTTTATTATTCTCTTTGCAACAGTAAACCTACATGGAATCGAATCATTTTCTGAGTATGCTACCAAATTTCTGGTAAAGTTCTGCTCTGATCTATGTCTTTCCCTTTTTAAACATTCATTTCTCTTGTACATTCTGCTTATTTTTGGGGTGGGGGGTGGGGGGCAGTAGTGAGCAGGAAGTGTTATCTTACATGATGCTTACCAGTGTTATCACAATGTGAAGTGTGTCTTCAGTAACAAGGTCTGCAGCTTTCACTCGCTTTATGCAGGTACTTCTCCTCATCCGATACCGTGTGCCACATCCAATCTTGGTTACAGCATTAAACTCAGCTGCGACCGCCACCTGTTAGCAGCTGCCCATAACAACATCAGAGTTGGGCCGGTTCTTGCTGTTCTTAAGGTAAGTAATGTTTGTGGGAGTTTGATCTCTTTAGTAATGCAAACAAGACGTTATTGCTGAGAACTGGTGGACCTGTTTTTGTTTAAATCATAGGAATGGGATAAGCCATAAGCTTATGGAGAGAAACCTGCTCCATTGCCACTTTGACCACCAGTGATTCCACATGGACTGCCCTGAGATCGAACACCAGCCTCTGCAGCAAGAAACCAGCAAATAACTACTGAACTGCAACCCAAATGCTTATTTTCCTATTTCCCTTTAAAATTGAGCTGTCATGTTTTAAAACCAATCAGCTTGGTCTGGCAGTAATGCACTTGACTTGTGCTGTACTTGTATTTGGGATGTGCTCAGTTTGAATCTCAGGCTGTACACCGGCTTTCATGCGTGGCGTGTTCTGTGCTTTTCCATGGCATCACATTCAAATTGTTTCCAAATTCATCAATCATTCAACCATTTGACACTGCAGGCTAGATGTAAAGTTGTCATCAGGTAACCCATAATTCCCTTCTCATGTTTTAAAGGAACTTAGCAACAGCCTGTAACACACCTGACCATGAACTGTGTCTGTCTGTCTGTCTGTCTGTCTCTAAAGTGGTGACGCATATGATTCAAAATCACATATGTGAAGAAGTGGCACGTAAACACATGTAGAATCCTCATGTATTATAATGTTATGTGTAGAACATGAAAACTATTTGTAGTGAAAATAAAATTGTCTTTAATTATCCTTCATTATGATAGCTGATGCGAAAAAAGTTCATAGTAATTTCTGGTACATAGCAATATGTCCTATTTCCCCACCACATACACACACAAGATCTACACGCAACATTGCATAAGGAGACACGATTTCAGTTGTTTCTGATCCATTGTCTTAACGTAATATTGTAATCTGGTATTTCATGAATTGTACTTGTAGCACCTTGTATGAGAAATTCATCTTTGTGACATGTAATGCTGTAACGAAACATTCTGGTGTAATGGTAAAGTGTTCTTTGTATTGTGAGATCTCTGGTTTGAAGCTCAGTCTGAGGGTAGTATATAACTGCAGTATTCATGGTCTTTCTCAGTTTCTTCTGTCATATTCTGTAGCAGTAATAACAAAAACAACAACGATTTAACCTTTAATAGGGGCTTGGAGGTTTCTGGAGCCTACAACACACAGCAGCTGCAGAATGTCATGCTTTTTCAAATCTAATACCGCTACCACGAAATGCAAAAGTCTCCTATTTTAGAGCAATAAACTGCTACCTTCTACTTAATACCATATTTACGCATGTATAGGCCGCACATTTTTTGCCAAAAATTCAAGAGGAAAACTCGGGTGCAGCTTATATTCGAAATATTCGAAATCACACTTCATTTAAAAAAAATTATATTCATAATTAGTAATACAGGGTGTAATACTCCTGAAATAATATTCCAAGAAAATTATTTTTTCTATAATTTCTGTCTGAAAATTGTGCTGCGACCTATACACGCACGCGGCCTATACATGCGTAAATACGGCATGTAGTCTTCAACCCTGTAGTGCTGTGAAATTTAAGATCCCCTCCTACTCCTCCTGTCAGTGAAGGTTATGAAGACTGAGCATTGTTTTCTTGTAGGCAATTTTAGTAGTGGGAGATGCGACAGCACGGGAGGGCAAGACCCCAAGCAGCAAGAGCAAACCAGAGCAGTCACAGCAGATGCATTCGTCTGGTGCTGCTGGTGGGAGCAATAAGACTCCGATCTCTGGTTCGTCGGGCGGAGAACTGAGCATCAGTCACATCCTGGGCACGAGTGACATTCTGAGTGGAGGAGAAGACCCCCTGCTAGATCTGGGGTGGGTCTCACTGACACATTCTAATTCAGTATGTGATATTGTGAAGCCATATGGTATATGGGTTCGTGTTAGCAAGAGTGCAGTGAATATGGCTGCTTCACGATAAGCTGGAGTAGGGACAAATGTACAGGCGGAAAATTACTGTACGTACGAAGAAGGGAAAATGCGATGTTCTGTGTGTGAAAATATGCAGTAACTCACAGTAAGTTCTTTAAGTAAAGTGGTTTCAGGTGACAGTCATGTGGGATGTGATGTCATGTAGGTTGGTAGACTGGTCCAACATTTTGGAGGAATATATCTTGTCAAACGACGTGACGTCACATGTTCATCATAGTCATGAGAACTTCCAAATCTTGTTTCTTTTTCTAATTTTCTTTGTTTATCGTCTTGTCCATTAATGTGTCCATAATGCTGTAAGTAGTTAGTTCCCCTGGTTGCAGGGGCAGTGTAGAACTGAGAGCACTGTTCATACAGAATTCTGTGGATGCCTCCTGGCAGCTTAGGCATCTGAACCCATATAACGTGGGTCAAGCTGAAACTCGTGTTTGCAGAAGCATAGAAACAAACCATTTTGAAGTGTCAACTCTTGTTTTTCCCTCCATGTTCTTCCTGTGCTCTTGAAATTCTTTTCCTTCCCCTTCCTTTTTCTTTATTTTTCTACTCCTCCTCCTCCTCAACCTCTTCAAACAACAGCTGGTACCAGGTGCACTTACCGCACAGTTGCAATGTGTCTGTTGTCTGCTACAGCAGATCATTCTGAATCACAGTTCAGTTGAAACCTGGGCATTTATTTGCCCATGCTGAAGTTCTTTATGTCCTTGTAGTGAATTGTCCTTGATCTTTCACTTACATCCTTTATCCATGTATCCATATCCTTATATATAAAAGGCTGACACTTGCTTCTCTTCTTGTCATGTATGTTGGCAGTTAGAGTCAGTATTAGTTACAGATAGGAGCAGAAGTTGGCAGCAGTGAATAGCAGTGGAAGGTTTGTGTTTTAGTTAATATCGCATTGTCCAACCGTGCCAGAAACTTTCATAATGCTCCTCTAGGTAGCAGCACTGTTTAGTGCACATTGTTATTATGTCAAATCTATTATTGTATTCTAGAACTTCAAGTTACTGAGGTTACATATTTTACGCAGAATTTGTCTTTGCGGGTAAGAAATGTTGCGTGTGCACTTATATTCTTTTCTTGGTGGATTTTGTCATCCAAATTCAGTAATGGTGCTGATAATTGCAGCAATTTCCTATTTAGTATCCAAGCTTTATGCATATATTAAAATTATACTAAACTGTTGTTCAACTTGGAATATCTTGAGTCTCGAAGATGATCTGAAGTTTTATTTTCAGGAAATTTGTAAATGCTTCTGTAGTGATGTATGCAGTTAAGTACTATGAACCAGAGTCTCATTGAAGACTGCTGTCTCCTCGGAGATGACAGTGTGCAGTCTGATAGAAGTTCACCAACATTTCTGAGGAATGCATTGTCGCCACGTTCAGGGCTGAAGGTACAGTAAGTCACACAACCGGCATGCTTCTTGCTGGTTGTGTGGCTTACTCTTTGGCTTCAAAGATGGATGCAGTATGTTCCTCAAACACATCAGCAAATTTCTACCAGACAGCATGGTGTCACATCCCAGAAGATGGTACCCCTCATAGTCAGCGCTGTGAGAAGCTGAAATCAACTGCAGTCTTAGTGATGCAAGTTGTAAGTTTCACACATTCAGTGTGCCACGCATTGCTCCATAAATATTTGTGTTATGTTTGATTGACCTCACAGGGTGGTTGATGCGGAACCTGCTACAAGAACTGGACAAAGGTTTGTCTTATCTCTCTGTCACTCATTCGTTGCTTACTGTGTTACTTGTTTGCTTACCCCCCCCCCCAACCCTCATTTTTATTCCAGTCTTTCCCCACTAATGGATTATTACTTTGCTCTTATGACTTTCTTTAAAAAATAATTCTGCTTTGTTGTTCATTGTTCTTTGCGTCTTTGTTCAGGAAAATTGTCAAAATGGCACTAATATTCCACTAAAACCATATAACTGTGTCAAGTGTCATCTCTGATGTTGTTGATTTATTAACCTGTCCTCGAAGATCCAGCATATTGCAGTTGTTTGGGATGTGATGCCATGCATTCTGACAGAAACCTGTTGCTTCTGCTGCCCTGGAGATGATGTAGCAAGTCTTTCTCAACGGTCGATACCTCTCTGCCTCACTGCTTGCCTTCACATCCCAAATGATAATAATCTTCATAACCGTATATATGTTTTATGTTCATTAATCTGGGTATGTAGCTAGAATGGGCACATAATGAATGCAAACAGAATTTTTACAAAACAGCCATTTGGAAAACTGTGAAATAAATGAATGGGCTTATGACGTAGGTTTTAGGAAAAGTAGAATGTGAGAATCAGAAGTGGATGCCTAGTTCAGAATTGTCTGGTGAGGTAATGGTGGGGCATGTAGAGATGGAAATACATTCATATTTTTAGTTAGAAAATCTGAAAGTAACTTGGAAAACCTAGATATAGATGAGTAGATAATATTAAAATGGATGTTAAGGACCCAAGAAAAGAAAGGATGATGTGAGAACACTTGCGAATAACACCAGAAACTAAGAAAGAATTATAAATGACATGGCCAACAGCCTTGCTCAGTTGTTTATTGTGATAAATATTTTAAGTATATATTCAGATATATTAGAAAAGTATTTGAGTTCTTCAGTAGTATTATATTTTAATTACATATATATTGTAATGTGTTTCGTTACTGAATACGCCGTAGAGATCGTTAATTGGTTTATTGAACAATCTACAAGTAACGGCTACAATTGCTTATCACAATATTACGGGTTTCCACACTTTACAAACCCTACAACCAAATCCCTTCACACTATCTTGAAGAGTCTTCACGTATTAGTAACGTGGGAACTATACAAGTCTCCCTGAATTACACACTTTCACTCGTGGCACGCCGCTGGCTAGATTCCAACTCTGCTCGCAAGCTGCTGCCTTGAGGGCTGTTGATAACACACTCTGACTCGTAGGCTTGCTCGGAACTACTGAACTCGGCGACTGCTGCTATATGTCAACTCGACTCGGCGACTGTTACGTTACAACTGACTCGCAGTTGCTGTGCAGTTCCCTTATATAGCCGCAGTGCTTGCCTGTNAGCTTTATATAATTATTATCAAGAATAAGAAAATTAGTGATCCTTGTAGCATGTGTTTAGAAGATCTTTGTTGATTGTTGTATATACATGTTAGGGAGTGTAAACATAGTGTAACAATTTTTGTTTGATTGTCTTGAAATCACTGTAAGACCTGCAAGAAAAGATAATTTGCTGTAAAGATATGTTTTTCATTTTTCTCTGCATTTCAAATATTTTTTGGTCTGGTAAATATATAATCAGTTCTGCTGAAGATACATTCAGAAATGCATGTATGCGTGTTTTCATGTAAAATATTCATCATCCTTGTCTGATTTTAAACAGAATTGCTGTGTGTCATGAGAATTTATGAAAACTCCCCAATTTCAAATTTCATGAAAATCAGTTGATTCTGAAGAGGAACAGAGTGGTTTAATAGATGCTGCGCAGGATTGTGAATATACCCCCAAATTCAGTTATTCATCGAAGAATAACCATTTATATAGAGTTTGTTAATTTGTTTTTATATAATGTCATTTATTGACTGTCTTCTTCGGGCAATGACATCATCTATAGGAGGAACTGCAAGTACGATGGAAACTGCTGCAGGGTTGTCAGACTTTGCCCAGCATGTGCTACGTCAGATCTGCAGTCAGGAGTGGGTCTTGGAGAGGTGTCTCCAAAATCCTGAGGAGCTTTGCCACACTGACATGCTGCTCGACAGTATGTTGACACCTAAACAAGTAAGACATGTATACATTTATATATTTAAAGATATTGGCAATAGTTCAGACTATACAACAAATTTTGCTGTCATTGTTAGTAAATTAATTAATTAATTAATAATAATTTTATAAGAATTGTTAAATCATTTGATTTCCAAGCCCCAGTACAAAACTAGACAAGTCAAGGCCATTTGGGGTAAATGCACTTAGATAGGAAAACACACAGTACTTGCCACAGGTGAACTCCAAACAGTGCACAAATATGTCATGTGGAAGCCTGTTCTTTCTTCTAAACCTTGGTATATGACACTCAGAGCCATCTTTTGATGGAAATGCTGCAGTGAATGAATAACAATATGCTAATGGCTGTTTTACTGCAACTGCCCCAAGCGAGTCATGTTAGATGGCATGCAGAAAGCTTGAAGGAAACAATCATCAGTGATTGATTGCAAAGTGGATTGGGACATGTTGGTTGATGGACATATTTTGAGACTTGTGGCATCGTGGTGAAAATTAAGATTATTATGTATTACAACAACTTGTACTCTTCTCCAAGTATAAATAGAATGATCGAGTCAAGGAGGATGAGGTGGGCAGGTCATGTAGCACGAATGGGGGAGACGAGGAATTCGTATAGGATATTGGTGGGAAAGCCAGAAGGAAAGAGACCACAGGAAAGACCAAGACATAGGTGGGTGGACAATATTAGAATGGATCTTAGAGAGATAGAATGGGATGGTATGGATTGGATAGATCTGGCTCAGGATAGGGACAGTGGAGGGCTCTTGTGAACATTGTAATGAACCTTCGGGTTCCATAAAATGCTAGGAAAATCTTGAGTAGCTGCAGAATTGGCGGCTCCTTCAGAAGGGCTCAGCTCCATGAGTCAGTAAGTAAGTAAGTAAATGTGTTACAACAGTATATGATCTCATAAGGTGTTACCAGTGTTTCATCTTTACCTTGAAGTTGGAGGCAGCAAGCTGTTCCAGAAATGTTGGTAAACACCTTTGAGAGCACACAGCAGTGCAATTGAGAAGACAGCAGCCTGAAGCATGTTTCTGTTTTAGGCTCAGCGTCTGCTGCATATGATCTGTTACCCCGAGACCACAGCTGCCACAGAAGAATCACTTGATCAGAGGGATATTATTGCTAGGATTCTGGAGGTTGGTATGACTGTTTCATGAACTACAGAAATGGAGAGATCTGGAAGATATCAGTGCATCATTGGCAGAACTCATAGTCCACCTTCCTGCTACATACATTTCCAGTCCACCAGATCTATTTCTACTCTTATTGTTGCTTTATCTTTTATTTTTTGTGGAAAATGTGTACCTGAGTACAGATTCGCTCTACATTAATTTGGCAGATATAGCTTCAGAGTTTCACACTTTTGCCACGTTTGTACTTATTGACCTTCAAACAATATTACATTCATAATGTGTAGTTATTATGCTTATGGTCTGTTCATGTGCCAAATTTCACATACCTGGGTGAAACAGTTTATTAGTTATTAGCATCAGACTGAAAGAAAACAGAACCATGTTATTTTTACATTCCAGAAATGAAAAATACCTTAACAGTATTTCATATTTTTCTGAGATGGCACCATTCCTCATATAAGAACCCTATATTGTCACTTTCAAATTGTGCGGTTTTAACATCCGCCATGTTGTTATTAGTCCTTGCAGGAAATTGAGAAGTGCTAGGTTTGGGTGACCTTGGCATAACATACGAAGGTTGATGAAATTCAGTCACCTGCTTCAAAGGTTGAAATGGGACACACACAGACAGCATGGTGATGTCATATGCTTTCTTTGAGAAATGAAAATAGGCTAAAAGTGCCATCAAGTTTAGGTACATTTCACCAGGGATTTTGAAACTGAAATTTACTTTAGTGATGTATTAGGCTTGAAAACATATACATTCTCTTCTTGGTAAGAAACATCTTTTAAACTCACATTTGTTTTGCAGCAGTTATTTTGGACATTGCCCATTGTTGGGGCTGTATTTAAGACACACAGAATTTTGGTAACTGTATCTGTTTCCATCAGGTGTAAGGACCCAGCTAAATACAATATTCGTCCCCCCTCCTTATGCCTGATGTTAGGAAGAGATCCAGTTTCAGAAATGTTTTGTGTTTTCAGTGTATCCCGGACAATGGACAGCAACCAACATCATGTGTCACAAACCCTTATAGGATTTCTGTCATTTGTTTTGCAGAATCTGGACCAGTGGACACTTAGAATGTCTTGGCTGGATCTCCAGCTGATGTTCACGCAGTTTCCCCCCGGCTCCAGCGAACTGAACCAGTGGCTCGACACGGTGGCTAAGGCAGCGATTGATGTGTTCCAACTTACAAGCGGTGGAGCAACCGGTGGTTTGGATGGCAAGGAAGAGAACCGAAGTGGTTTGAGGCCGAACAAACCTGGTTCAATATGGCTTGTGGCCCCGTTAGTTTCCAAACTGCCGAGTGCTGTGCAAGGCAGAGTGCTCAAAGTAGCAGGTAAGCCACAAAGCGTTAACCTGCTCTTTGTCTCCATTTGCTCCCTTCATGGGAGCCTGTAATGTTGATGGAGAATTTGTTTTTGTTATACATATCAAATTGGGTCTTGCAGATTGCAGGTTTCTGGGATAGGACACAGAGTATTTATTTATTGATGCACTTGTAGTTTATTTAACATCAGTAATTTGAATTACATAGTATCAAGTGATGGGATGTAAAGTAAAGTAAAGCTGTCTCTGTAACAGGCTGTGGAGGCCCATGTGAGACATTGAGGTTCCCACATTTTCTAGACAATCGGCTCACAGATGGCAGCAAGGTTGTGAGCCTTCTGCTCCATCCACCCTTTACCCCCAAGAATATTCCTCGTACTCATTTCTGTTAGAGGCTTAGTCAACCCCAGCGCCATAGTGCGGCTGGAAAGATTAGGTCAATTGAAAAAATCCAGTGACCTCATCGGGACTTGAACCCGCGACCTTCTGGCTTGTAGCATAGCGCCTCAACCAACTACACTGCCGCATTCCCTGGAATGAAGTAAAGTAAAGGTAAAGCTACCCCTATGATAGGCCGTGGAGGTCCATGGGGTCGTGAGATGTTGAGGTTCCCACATTTTCTAGACAATTTGCTCACAGATGGCGGTGAGGTTGTCAGCCTTATGCACTTGCTGCCCTTTACCCTCAAGAATATTCCTTGTACTCATTTCTGTTAGAGGCTGAGTCAGCCTCAGGGCCATAGTACAGCTGGAAGGGTTAGGTAAATTAAAAAAATTCAATGACGTCATCGGGACTTGAATCTGTGACCTTTTGGCATGTAGCATAGCGCCTCAACCAACTATGCTACTGCGTACCCCCAAGTGATGGGATGATGATAAATTAATTGGAAATGATTTTGAGGGCAACAGTCATGGCCCAATTTAAGGTACAATCTTAGCAAATGATTGAGGTTTTTTGTGGTTTTCCAAAGCTCCTCCAGGCATTTGCCAGGATAAAAAAATTGACCATGACCACTTCCTCCACGATTTTTTGCAGTTCACTGTTTGCCTTCATCCAGCAAAGCAAGTTTGCTTAGGCTGTAACAGTTGTGACGTGTATTGCAGTTCACATCTCTGTAGAGACACCCCATATCTTAACTCCAGGCAAATTCTGGCCTGGTGGCTTGAACTAGGGCAAGACACTTCCTTCCACGTCCTTTCCAGTTCATTTATTAATCTTTCTGCGACTTGACGCTATACTGTGTATAGTCTGAAGTACTGGCAGTTATGGCGGTTCATTTGGTTATTTAATGATGATGTCTGTGTTTAAGGCCATGTACAGGATGATAAATATATATGGAGAAATTGGTGGAATGAGAATTGACAGGGGAAATTGAAGTACTCAGAGAAGCCCCACTTTGTCCACCACAGATCCCACATGACCTGACCTGGGGCCAGATCAGGCTGGTATGGTGGGAAGCCAGCAACTAACTGCCTGAGCTATGATATGGCCCTCATGCTGTAATTGAATTGAATTGAATTGAATTTATTTACATTCTATAAATCCTAAGCAGGTTAGTACCTTTGGATACAGAACAAGTCAAAAGGTTACATACATAAGTACAGGCAATTTTAGCTTAAAAATTAATATAACTTAATTTTACATCATTCTCTATTTACATTGAAGTATTCATCTAAAGAGTAGGAGGAATGAGCATGTAGATAATTCTTTAACTCTGATTTAAACTTTTTAGTATCATTGCCCAAGTTTTTAATACTTTGTGGAAGATTGTTGAACACAATTAAATATACCATAAATAAATCAACTACAAAGAGAAAAGCCTCTAATTAAAGCAGATGTTTTCTGGATTTGTTTCCTCACATCTGTCTTCTTAATAGATTTCTTTTATTGATTTTGAAGGGCAAGTTCTGGAGAGTGGAAATTGGTCTTCAAAGAACCGTGACAAAGAACGGAATGTGCAGCGAAGTTCATCACTTCTGAGCCATCAGCCATTCTTGTCGTTGGTTCTGACTTGCTTGAAGGGTCAAGATGAGCAGCGAGAAGGCTTGCTCACTTCCCTACATTCTCAGCTCAACCAGTTCCTCATGCTTTCCAAAGATGTAAGTGGGGTGTGAGACTGAGCCCTGAGCTTGTTACATGAACATTGTGTCAGACGCTGTCCATTGTCTGGAGTGTACTTCATGTGCTTAACATTTCAGAAACTGGATCCATTTCTGTCGTCAGGTGCAAGGAGCAAAATAACCAGTTGGTCCTGCTAGAAAGAGCTTGTCTCAGTAGCTCGCCTTTGGTATTAGTGGTGCTGAATGTTTTGTGTTCTGGTTCCATAGTGTTACTTCCCTTTTTTTTTTGGGTGTGTTTGCAAGAAAAACTTACAAACTGTACCTGTTGTCTTCACCATGTCTGTCTGTCTGTCTGCATGAGTAACAGATTTTCATGAAATTTGATGTTGCAGAGTTCTACAAAAATGTATCAACCCGTTCCAATTTTTGTTATAAATAGCAGATTTTTTAGATCAAGATCCATATGTGTGTATGCACGCATCTCGGGTATAAAATAATAATTGTGCATACATTGCCTAACTTGTTTAATACTTTTGTTTTATTAGAGAGTTGATCTCAAAACATATTTTAGAAAATGTCATACATATAAACTGAAGTTAAATTTATGTAGATAATTGTTTTCTACATAATGTATTTTTAATGGTGCTCCATTGAACTATTTAATTCAGTAGAGAGAAATGTGATGTTGTGTAAGCTAAGATGACAATGTTAGCAGTTACAAAATAAACTTGAAATCCTGTAATATGTGTTATGTAATTAGGAAAGACTGTCAAATTATGAAGATCCCAAAGGACGAGCATTGATGCAAGACGCACTTCAGCTGAGGTTTAGCCTTGTTGGAGGAATGTTTGACACAATCCAGCGAAACACAACTGTCACCACAGACTGGGCGATTCTCCTTGTGCAGCTGATCAGTTATGCAGTCATTGATCTTAATAATAATTCGTAAGTGCCACATAATTTGCATATTTCCTTCCCTGGTTATGTCCCTTTCTCTTCCCAAACTGCTCACATTCCTGGAATTTGAAAGTATTTGCTCAAGTTCCTTACATTCGTCTCTGTTTGTTCTTCATGTATGATGATAACATTATTAATTTGTAACTGAACTCATATTTGCAGGCTTTGTGAGCCCAGTGATGTTCTTTGTTTCCTTAAGGACTGGGAATTTGCTGAGTAGCCCCATGAAGTTTGCTTGTCTGATATCTCTTGTAGGGAGCTGTTCACTGTTGTGATAGACATGTTGGCAACATTGATACACTCGACGCTTGTCTCAGATTCGCAGTCTGAAAAGGAGGAGAATCGCAAACACTATCAGAATCTCATGAAGAAACTCAAGAAGGTTCGTAATGTTCACTCTCATAACACAGCGAAGTGTGGCTCTGATTTATGATGTCCTGACACCTCTGATGTGAAGATACTGTCATCTGTGTGGTAGAGAGCTACCAGTGTTTCAGAGCAACACGCTTGTTGTCCTGACCTTTTCCGTCACTACTGAACCTGTGAGACTGTGTAAGGCAAGTGATGGTCTGTGCCAAAACCAGAGGACAGCTGGTTCCTCCAAAACTTCGGCATCTTTCTATACCAGAGCACACAGTGCCAGTCCCAGGTGATAAGAAGTAAAATCCTGACTGCCATGAGATCGCCAGATCTCAGAAGTGCAGCTGTATATATATATGTATATATATCCATATCTCAGTCAGTGAGTTAAATAAATTGAGTTGTGAGAGACCAAATGAAGTGCATGCCATGCTGCTTCAGAAGTTTGCGATGTATTTGAAGAAACTTACAAGTTGCAAGCTTGATAAAATGTCACAGAACTATTTTGGTAGTTACCACATTTTTACCAAGTTGCACAGTGACTTAAACTTTATAAGCACTAATGTAACGCCTGTTAAAAATGTAATGGGAAGTCTCCTGTAAACATATAGTTATCTTTTTTTCTCTCTCCAATATTTCCTTCTCATCTCTCTTATTTGTCCATCCTCTCATTCCTGTCCCACTTCTGTCTCCCTTCTCTCTGCATTGAAACGGCTTCTGTAAATATTGCTCAGAACTTGCGCTTGCAGGAGCAGGACATTGAAGAACATGAGCCATTTCTTTGTTTTGTATTATTTTATTTCTCAAGACTCTCATCCTCTGTTAGTGCAAACAAACGTCTATTTATTGCTATAAATAGTTTGCAAGTAGAGAGAGCATTTTCGTTTATAGTGACCAAAGTGTATTGTATATGTTATGTTAGATAGCTGACTTTGCATTTTGTTTCCATAGAAACAGCACGAGAACGACGTATCAACATAGTGACAATGATGAGCACTGCCCTGCCTAGGCTACTTTGTACGTACTGATCAAAATGTCTTGGGAATCGTGTTACCAGTTTGGCTTTCTCACAGAAGATAGACTATGAAACATATATACCAACATGTTCGGTGCAGTGCTCGTTGCATGGCGTTGAGCCACCTGCCAACTGAGTCAGTTGTATTTAAGCCCTCACTAGTCTGATGTTTTTCATGCAGGAATTGGGAGACCGTACCTCACCTTCAATTCAGTATGTTCGGCAGTTGTTACCACTGCCAAAGGTGACTGCAGAAGTGGTGGTCTGTCAGCCAATGGGATGTCTTACTGACACTAAGGGCAACAAGATTGCAGGATTTGATTCGATAGACAAGAAGCAGGTAAGCACATAATCTGGTGGATGGTTACCAGCATTTCATGGGAACCTGCTTCCTCCGTCTTCAGGGTAAACCAAGCATGGAGAAGTGGTATGGATATAGGTAGAGGGAGACCTGGCATGAATTCAGATTCTAATCAGGTATTTGAAGAATTCTGCATTTGAGCCATTTACCGAGTTACATCTTAATATTTCTTCCATTTCTGATGATTCCCCATCTTCAATCTGTAATTCATATCTTCTGTATTGATTTCCTGTCTTATCTTAATCAGTGAAGTTTTACATGACATCTGAACTATTCACATTCAGTTATATCGGGGTTTGAGTCCTGGCAGGGAAGCTGTTCTTTCTCTTCATCATGTCTATCATCTCCAGGACCCAGCCGGCTTCCTATCCAGTGGATACAAAGGGCATAAAGCAGCCAATGCATGACACTAAGCACTCACCTCCTGCTAGTCCTGAAGTCAGAGTGACTGGAGCCTTACCTCCACAAGTGGGCCTGTAGTGTCAGTCCTTTAGCTGCATTTATAATCTGGCTCATAGCATTGTCTTTGCTTGCTTTATCCAAACTTCTGTGTATTTTATGAGTATATACTCTTTTCTATCATTTTCTCATATTCAGTGTTAGAAAGCTGAGCATTTCAGAGGAACATATTGCCACCATTTACAGGGCCAAAGAGGAGCAAAGCATGTAGCCTGTAAAAAGCAGGTGGAAAGCGAAGCCTGGATTTGAGGTTCTCCCAGTGGTGGCTGTGAACAGTGCTGTTTTCTTGCTTACATCCTGGTTCTCTGTCAGTTCCTTGTCTGACTACTCTTTGGCCCTGAACATGGCAGCAGAGTGTTGCTCTGAAAAGTTCATGTACTTCTGCTGGATTGCATGGTGATACATCCAGATGATAGCACTGTTCATGGTTTAGTAATGATTTCATTTTGCTGACTGATAGCTGTTGTAGTAATGTCTTTTTATTTTGTAGTTAGGGGCAGTACATCTGCAATCTGACCTCACAGTCATAAATGGAAATTTTGATATGGTACAGTTTATTTCAGTAGTCCACATTATGCTCAAAGTAAAGTAGTGTGTGTCAAATGATTAAAATTTGAAACAAAAAAGTTGTAAATTACTACAAATATGTTCACAGGGTTTGCAAGTGTTTGAAAAGCAGCGAGTAAGTCCGTGGGATCTGCTAGAAGGCCACAAGAACCCAGCCCCTCTGTCTTGGTCCTGGTTCGGAGCTGTGCGCATGGAACGTAAGCCATTGTGGTATGAAGATACACATAGGCTTTTGAAATATCACACACACTCCTTGCTGAAGAGCCCAGCCTACTTTCTGGATCCTCCACCACTCCCACCAGAAGATCTGGATCCCCCTCAAGAGAAACCAGTAAGTATTCAGCCTTTTGAAAGGCCACTTTCTTACCAACAAAGCTGTTTGTGTCTACGTGTGGTAGTGAAAAGAAGGCAGAAATTTGTTATGGTAATTACAGAGCAATCAGTGCCTTAGACACATTTCAATCACATTCTTCCTGAACTTAAATTCGTTGCCAGTTTAATTTTATTCATTTTGTGTTATTTCATTTATTATATTTTGGCAAGTAATGTATTTTTTCTTTTGATATAGTTATTGTTTGTTACTACATGTTATTTTATCATTTACATTGCGATTGCCATTGCAGTATTTTGTGGGTTGCAAATTTAGAAAAGAAATCATGGACAGCAACCATTGCATGCAGCGGAGTGGTGGAGTATGACCTAAAGATGTGACATGAGATGGCCTTCTCTCTTGAAATTGCAACAAAAAACTACGTCGAGTAGGAAAGACGGTGCATGGATTCACGTGTGTAAGCATAGGAGTAACATGAGAGACAAAACTGATCGTACGTGTATACTGCAGAGGAGGCTGTTTAACTTTCTTACTTAATTCACAGGGTTATTCCTACAGGTGAAATTCTGTGTCGTGTTCATAGGCTGATGGTGTGCTGGTTTCTTGTGAATTACTATAGAAATAGATTTTTTACATAGTTGCCGTGCTGCATGATTCTAGTTCATTGTTCTACTCTCTTGAAGCTTGGTTTAAATTACCTCTAAAGTGTTTCTGCTGTTCTGGAAACTGCTGAGTACTGGCAATGTGAAATATTGGTTCAAAAAAGAAAAAGGTTTTCATATCTAACAGGTCATTACATGGCCAAAACAAGTTGAAGAAACATCTGTAATACTCTTCAATATTACATTGCAGCATCCTGTTGCACATTTTGCTTATTATTCAAGTCGCTGATTCAGCTGTCTCACATGTGACACATCTTTCTGAAACTTATTTAAAAACTTCTTACTTACTTATGGAGCTGAGCCCTTCTTGAGGAGTACAATGCAAACATAAAACTTTTATGACCGATGAGGTCACTGGATTTTTCCAATTGACCTAATCCTTCAAGCACACTCTGGCCCTTAGGTCGACTCAGCCTCTAACAGAAATGAATACCAGGAATATTCTTGGGGGTAAAGGGCAGCCGGCGCATAAGGATGACAACCTTGCTGCCATCTATGAGCCGATTGTCTAGAAAATGTGGGAACCTCAACCCTATGGGCCTCCACGGCCTGTTACAGGGATACCTTTACATTTTTTAAAAGGCCGTGGAGGCACATAGTGTTGTGAGAGGTTCAGGGTCCCACATTATTAAAACATAATTAAAAATGAACATATGCACATAACATAGCAGGTATAGAATCACAAACACAGGCACAAACATTTTAATACATGTGTTACAGATACACAGGCACATACACGGGACCACATGTCAAATGTTGAAACTACATACTCATATAAAATGGAAGCAAAACAGTTTTTCACCAATAATTTTAAATGACTGATGACCAGTGTTGGTCAGAACATGTAGTGTGATGTGGAAAACTTTTAAATAAGTTTTAGAAAGAAATAGTGCACGCAAGATGGTTGAATCAGTGACTTGAATAATCTATAATATGCAGCAACATAGCACAGCACCAGTTTACGGACACAACAAGAAGTTGCACATCCCAGACTGCCCCTGCAAATTAAATTATTAAGCAGTAAAGCAGGATGCAGAAGTCAAGATGTAAGTTTCCTAATTTTACTGATTCTCCAGTGCTTCTTTCTGTGTGACTTCATATTGAGTGGGACAGAAAACTGGAGCAGAGGTGCGCGATCTGGTGTAGAAATAGGGGTCTTCTGGAATGTGTAACTGTGTGGCTCAGTAGAAGTTCACCGATGTTTTGGAGTAACGTCCATCTTCAGTGCCAAAGAGTAAGCCAAGGAAGCAACCCACGAGGGTTCCCCACTTGCTGGTTGCTTGGTTGGTTTCCCTCTTTGACCCTGAAGATGGAGCAGTTCATTCCTCTGAAATGTTTGTGCGTTTGTGTTGGGATGCACAATGGGACACCCAGAAGATGGCCCTCTTCGTAGTTGTTGCCATGAGAACCTGAAATTAAGTATTGCCTCTGTGTTTTCCTGCATGTGGGATGTGATGCAACGAAAACTGTACTGAGGAGTATAGTCATCTGGGTTGTAAAACACAGAGTGGTTCTGGGAAAGCGTGACATATCCTCATCATCTTTGCGACCAAAGAGTGAGTCAAGTGAGAAACCAGCAGAAGCAGGTAACAGGCTATATGACCTATTCCTCGAGAACGTCTGGTTCTGTCCGAAGTATGCAGCGTTGCAACCCAGAAGACGATACCCTTCATAGTCACACCGCTGTGAGAACTTCAAATCTCATAACAGCTGTCATTTTTTGTAGCTTATTTGTGTCTGTGGACCTGCATTCAGTTCTGTCAGAATGTGTGGTGCTACTATAAAATGGAAGTGATTTCAGATGCCGTGTGGAAATGGATGCCCCAGGTCGTTTCCAAAGAGCACAGTATTTTACAGTAAAATGTGTAAATTTCACAACTTATCTGGATATTTCTTGGCTACGCAAATTAGTAATATTTTGCATGCTCCACACATAAAGAAAAGAACAGGTGAGCTAGTGTGGGGACTAGGATTGAGGCTGGATGACAACTGGAAAGTCAGAGTTTGATTCCCGGTGTAGGGAGATATTGACCTGTAATGCGCAGTGTCCAGGCTGACTCGGGTGCACCTAGAGTCTGTTTATGGGGTTAAAGTAGCTGGAGCATGAAGCTGACCACTCCCTTTCACCTAGTGCCCAAGATTAAGATTGCATGGAGTTATACCTCCACTCTTACATACATTTACATGGCATCATGCTTAATTAAGCCCGTGGGGAAATTTGCATTTACTAAACACATACCTGCTGTGTAATCTGTGTTGTTAGCGTAAAGTTGCACAAAAATTCAGTTATCAGTGTTACTATTACTAAATTATTCACGTTATGAGTGTCTATGTGATCCCGAAGGAGGTAGGCAGGGGGTGGGGGGTATATGCAGTGCCTTCCATAGAGGGTGAGCCTTTTCTAACCCTGAAGCGTAGTGTTCATGTGTGTACTGCAACCAGTTGAAGGATGATGGAAAAGCGGATACCCCCAACTCTTCCGACCAGTCACCAAGAGGAGTGGGGGGAAACAAGAGACCAAAGGCTCAGCGAAGAAGACGTCCTAAAGCTGGAGGTCCTGGTGTTCCAGCCAATGGGCAGCCTGTTATGTCAGGCATGCCACAGCAAGTGCAGGTATATATAGAACAGGCATGTACAGCTTTGTCTTTTGTGAATCATATTTCTTGCTTTTAAAATGTAGTTTCATGTTGGTCTGTGCAGCTTCCAGTACAGTCATCATTGTTATCATCACCCACAGCATCAGGTGTATTCAGACATGTTACAGGTGTTACAAAATGGATCCTTCGATTGTTTCAGAGGACTTCTCTGGCTTATTTTTCCTTTTGGTTGATATTGTAAGATCTTTTTTGGAGTTCTGTTACAGTTTGTCCTGTAAAAGTGTTCTTTCAGATTTCTTCTGCATTCAGTAAAGTCTTATTTATAGTATTTGTTGTTCCAATTTTATGTATTCATAAAACTTTACATATAACACTGATTTTTCTTTTAAAAACTGTGCTGCAGAGAACAGAGCCTGTGTTCGTTAGATCATTTGCACTACGCCTGTCAGTGTTGTAAGCCATGGATAACACTCTTTATACTATCTTACTTCCTATATGTGTGCATGCCTTGCACCATCTCTGCAGTCTGCAAGAACTGTCTTTCCCTCAGTTGAAGGAAGGTGATATGAAATGATCTGACACTCTGCTCCTGTCATATGTGAACTGCAGAATGTGGCCTGTTACCACATGACAGTGCAGGCATAATCTTTTATGCTTCTTGGTTGATCAGTCGATCACAGTTGAAGTTATAAGTTCCATGAGAGTTATGTTTCCTTTCCGCTAGTTCAGTTTGCAGTGTGTGAGTTGGGGTCGGCGCCCACAAAAATTGTTAAAATGTGTTAATAATTTATTTTCAGATTTCTCTAAAATTACTGTAGGTGAACTTTGATAACTCTCTCAAGTTCATGCTGTTACTGCAGCGTCTAGCCGCAGCAGAATGTGTACGTAGAATTGGGCCTTCACACTCTGTACACATGCCGCGCATGCTCATGGGACTTGCAGCATTTGGCGACACCTACCTTTGTCATCTGTCAGATGTTCTCAATTATATATTATTGTACTGTATGCAATGTCCATGAAGTAATTTATTTTGTTTTGCCATACAGATAATTTTCGTTTCATTATCACTGAATTCTTAAGGTCTGTGGTGCATTGCACTTAGGATTACAACATTTTCAGTTTTGCCAGTTGCCTGGTGTTCTGAAAATGCTGACTGACTGACCGAGGTTATTCTAACGGACCAAGCTGTGTAGATTCATCCCTTGTGTTTCACCTGTAGACCAGATCAGAGATTGTGTTTCTGAGATGTGCATGCTCATGGCCAGTGTTGAGATCCTGTGAGGTTACTCTGAACCATGTATCTTGGAGGTGTTCAGTGAACCTAAGCCAGAATTTTTGGGTTCCTTGCCTCACACTTTGTATATTCCGGCATAAAGTAGGCCTGATTCATTATTTGTTTTTGTTTTAGCTTATTGTCATGAACATTTTTCCAGTTGCATTAGAGTACAATCAGTCCTGTGAGTACCTCTAACTATCATTACTGTTTTCGCAAGATCCCGTCACTGGTCCCTATCCTGAGCCACATGAATCTGTTTCACACCCTTGGATCTGTTTCTTTGAGACCATTTTGTTAGTGTCTCTAAACAGTTTTGTAATTTTGCATGCACTATAATGCAGATATGTTTATATGGTCTGTATGTTGCCTCCTGTTGTGGAAGACACAGATCATGCGTTCATGCAGATGTGTATATATGTCAGTTTTGAGTTGGAATAGGTTTATCTAACATTTACTTGTTTTGATTAGCTGTCATTACACCAAATAATGGTGAGTATATTATTAACATTTTAAAGCCTGAAATTCATCTAAGTAATATTTAAGAGTTCAGTTCCCACCTCAAGAAGAAGAAGAAAAAGAAATCCATTTGCATTACAAAAATCAATGATTAATACTGTTCAGAGAAGTAATCACTGTTTGCTTTTAGGAATTGTACAGAACACATAAATGCAGAGCTTCCAAATTGTAAAGCAGGTGATATGTGTAGTAATGCCCACTGTGCTGTAAAGGGTTAAATAAAGAAAAATGACTTTTATTTTATGGCTGCCATGTTTTATAAATGTTCTCTCCAATGTGGGGCTTAAATGTTTCCTTATTTGAGATTAGCTTTTGTGATGAGATAAGGAAGAACATGGAGAGGTAACTTGAAATGTGATAATAACACTGTGTGGTATGTCCCATGGCAGAGCCGTTTATTTGCTCATAGTAAATGCAATGAAGGGCTGGTCACAATAGCCGAGCGGTCTAAGGCATGCACTGTCTTTGCTCACTCGGAAGCCGGGATCGTGGGTTCGAATCACACTCAGGGCATGGATGTTCGTGTCCGTTTTTCTGTATTTGTGTATAGGTAGAGGCCTTGCGATGAGCTGATCACCCGCCCAAGGAGTCCTACCGTATGTGTAAGATTGAGTAAACCGAAGTGAAACGGAGAGTTTCATGGAAGTAGGCCTAGGCCCAAATGAGGGCTGTAGTGCCAATGAAAAAAAAAATGCAATGAAGAATTATAGATTAGTAGATGCCACCTCATTTGTTTGCCTTGTATATTGACTCAGTCTTAGCCATTTACTTGTTTCTGATTCCATTGTGTTCTTTGTCAGTTTCAATTTTCTTCCTTTTTTCATTGGGTGTCTCACTGTGTGTGTATATTGAGTGCTGTCATTCTTTTCCATAGCTTCTTTTGTGATTTAAATATGTGAAGTGATTTGAAATTCTTCAATTGCAGTGCTGAGATGCACTGATTTAGTTTCAATGAAACTGAACTAATTTGAAATATTTCTGCATGTATCTAACATCTTCAGCAGCAGCCACAACCACCAGTACCTCACATGGCTTATCCGAACCAGGGTGCGATGTTCCCAACACAATCTCAGTGGACCTACAACCAGCAGCAACAACAGCAACAACAGCAACAACAACAACAGCAGCAGCAACAACAACAGCAGCAGCAACAACAGGGCTACTATTCCTCACAACAGTTACAAGCAGGTTTGTTCATTTACATGTTCTTGGTGCCATATCTTCTGGATCTGTGAATTCTCGTGGTACGTATCAGAGACAAGTAAATGAGGACCTTGAAAATGTATAATGAAGATTAATGGTGGTCCCTTTGTGTTTATTAACTTCCAGTTGGTGGTCCAAGATTCGAGCGTCCTCTAAACCAGTCAAATCCCAAACAAGCTCTGTCGCAGATGCTGCGGATGAGGCTTCCATCAAATCAGTACCTCGGATCCCAGCAGCCTCCTCCAGGGTTTCCTCAGAGCATGCAACGGCAGCAGTTCATAAGGTACCCAGCGTGGAATACAGCAGAAAGTTGTTACACACCATTCCATGCCATGTAACTTTTGGGAGCAGTAATTTGCTTAACACTCTAACATAGAACTGGCTGCTAGTAATGTCAGTCGTCCTTGGGGTCACATGAGTTACGCAGAAAAACCCGCAGTACTCCCTCAAGTAAGCTTCAAACAGCAGCAAGTATAGGTCATATGAAAGTGTGTTCTTTCCTCTAAGCATTGGTGTGTCACATTTCATGCCATCTACTCACAGAAACTGCTTGCTGAATATTAATGAGCTGATTTCTTTGGCTGTGGTGGTTTTCATGCAAGTGCCATGTTCCTGGCATACAAATATGCTTAGAAGTACAGTGCGGAGAGATTAATGCAGTTTGTTTGGTTATCTTCGTGAAGAGCTGGACTGGGGAGATATGGAATCGGCAGGCATATTCAGATTATAGTCTTCCTGGATGTGATACCAGGCCATCTGGTGGATGGTTACCGACATTTCAGAGGAAGCTACTCTCTCTATCTTCAGGCTAATATAGTACAAAATATGGTAATTGCTTACTAGGATGCATGTTTTCATGAACATGTGTGAAAGTCTCAGAATGCAAAAAGACTGGCTGTTGGATGTCTGTGGTTGCAGACAGCAGTTACGAGCACAGCACGGGGCTCCCGGCATGCAGCCTCCACCCCAGCAGGGAATGTTCCCTCAGCAGCAGGGTGCCCCGGCCATGTACACCGGCATGCAGCAAGGTATGGGCCGCATGTTCTGCAGCGGAGTTTAACACTGTCGTCACGATCAGGGGATATCAAGTTGCATGGTTTGGATATGGCACCCAGATTTTAGCCCTGGCAGTTATATGTATATGCTGAAGTAGAGTCCCATCAAGTGTAGTGATTGTTTTAAAATGTGAATAACTGGCCAGCACACTCTGCATGAAGTACTTTACATAAGTTATTGCACTATCAGTAAAGAGGGTAATAGTAACAGGCCTTGGTGGCCCATGGCAAGATGTCGAAGCTACCACATTTTCTAGACAGTCAGCTCACTGATGGCAGTGAGTTTGTCAACTTTATATGCTGGCCACCCTTTATCCCCCAGGATTATTCCTGGTACTCGTTTCTCTTAGAGGTTGAGTTGATTCCAGGGCCAGAATGCAGCTGGAAGAGTTAGGCCAGTTGAAAAATCGAATGACCTCGTGGGGAATCAAACCCATGACTTTCTGGCTTGTAGCACACTGCCTCAACTAACTACATTACTGCATGCCTCTTTTAAAAGGTAAAGCTATCCCTGTAACAGGCTGTGGAGGCCCATGGGTTGTGAAATGTTGAGACCTCCACATTTTCTAGACAGTCAGCTCACAGATGGCAGTGAGGTTGTCAGCCCTACACTGAGTATTAAAGCTAAGCAGTTAAAACCACTTAAACTAAATTAAAAGGCCATGAAAAGAGAAGGATGTAGTGACGGCATGCATAATGATTTCTGCAGTTGTAGACGAGCGTCTGCGGGTTAAGTTTCTTTGTTACGCTGGTTGCAGTTTACCTACCAGGAACAGGGGATGTCATATTTCATTTTCATTTTCATTTCATTTATTTACATGTCATGCATTTACATCTTTCAGTACTGTGAGTCTGGTGCCAGATTTTCACTGGGGTAACAATATTAACATTGAAAGAGCACAAATCATGTCTCGCCAAATCGTGTGATGGCTCGTTGCAGCAATGCAACACACAGCCAATTAAGTATTTTCAAAGAAGTATAGTTGCTGAGAGCAGTCAAGTTCTGCTTGACATAGAAAGACATCGTTACCATCATGTTGTGGCATGGTGACTGAGTTATGGGATGAGTTATGTTGTGGGGGTTCGTTTTGGGTGTATTTACAAGGAAAAGTTTTGCAAAACTATTCCTATCACTCCATGTCTGCCTGTCCACATGTAACAACTTGAGAAATGATGCACAGATTTGCATGCAGTTTGGTACAGGGGGCTTTCACTAAGATTGGTCAACAATAGTGGGCACTTTGTGTGAAGACGTGTGTTTTTGTATGCTCACTGCAAGTCACTGAATATTTATAGCAATGAAAAGCATTTTGAACTAAAATTTGTAGAGGAAAACGAAACACATTTTTTGTCCTGTACTTTTTCCCATAAATCTTACGGTTTTGAGAGAAGGAAAGGAAAGAACTTCCCAGAATTGTTGCGCTGTATATACATTTTCTAATTTGTTATATACTTATGGGGGGCTTACGTTACTGGAGAGTGCTTATTACATGAAGACCGAAAGCCCGTGAATGTAGGTTGTGCCCGACAAGGCTCCATCAGTATGCAGACACATTACCTACCACTTGGCGTTACAGCCCTGGGTGAGCCTTGGCCTTCACTACAACCAGTGCGTGCTGCCATAGGAATGGACCCATGAATGATGATGCAGGTACATTATTTTGAAGTTTCAGCACCTGTGATTGGTAAGTGTGTGCTGTGTAGGAATGAACCAGAGCTATGCTGGTTACGGAGGGCAGCCAGGACCTCAGATGGTGTCACAGCAGCAGCTCATGGGACAAGCGGGACAGGGAATGATGGGAGGGTTTCCGGGACAGCAGGGCGGAGGATTTGTTTCGCAGCAGCAGCCTCCCGGTATGATGACCACTGGTGGACCCATTGCCCCACAACAGCCTAGGGGAGCAGGGGATTACATGGGCCCTCAGGGTGGTATGACTGCCCAGCAGAGAGCCATGGCAGTACAACAGGGTGCAAGACCTACATACCTACAGGTAAATATTGAAATGCGTTTGTCATGCGTAAAACGTGAGATCTAAGAATACTGTGCGGTGGGACAGGATCTGCCTGCTTACCTCTTGTCCTGGTTGACCACATCTTCCTCATCATATTCCTCCCAGTAGTGATTGCCTGTGTCTAGCAGACCGCAGAGTTATTTTCATTATTTTGCCTCATCATGGACGCAGAACCTTCTGAAACATTGTGTGTATCTAACCAAAAAGAGGGCTAATGGAAAATGTCCAATATGTGCTGATCATTCCTACTGATTCCAAAGCATCAGCCATTTCCAATCCCTAATAAAATCAGGCGTTATAGAAACCATCCCACCAAAGAAGTTGGACAAGAGGTACTGCTGTAGGCTTTTATTCAGATGGTTCTTGGTTCAAATCTTGGTTGAATACTGGTTATACTGGTTAAGGTTTGTTGTTGGTTCTGAAAGGTTCTGACAAGTGTGTATAACACTCAGCATTACTGGATTTTGGACTTTTTCCATCATCCGGAATTCTACAAACTAGAAAACATGACATTTCAGAAACTGGATCTGTTTCCATCCTCAGGTGAGGGAGGGGGGGCGGCACCTTCTCAGTTGGGTCCTTTAGAAAGAGTGAACCTATTCCAGTGATTGAGGTTAGCTCTTCTTAAGGGACCCAACTCAGTAGGTGTCTCCCCCCCTCACCAACTGTGTAAGTCACACTGATGGCCTGAATATTGCCATTTTGCACTTATTGGCAGCACTTCAGCAGTGCTACAGTGAACTGTCTCGGGCTTGACAAGACACACGCATGCTGAAATCTGTTCCTTTGCCCATCTCTGGTCTAGGTACTGTTAGCATTGCTATATAAGCCACCTCTCCAAGAAAGCAATCTCTCCTGAAACCAGTTTCAGAGCACAGTTGATAGAGAAACCCATCCCTGATTAGTAAAAGTAAAAAAGTAAAAAATAAAGCTATCTCTGTAACATGCCGTGAAGGCCCATAGGGTTGTGAGACATTGAGGGTCCCACATTATCTAGACAATCGGCTCAAAGATGGCGGTAAGGTTTCAGCCTTTTGCGCTAGCCACGCTTTGCTCCCCAGGAAAAATTATTTAATTAATTCCTGGTACTCATTTCTGTTAGGGGCTGAGTTGACCCCAGGGCCATAGTGCAGCTGGAAGGATTAAGTCAATTGAAAAAAGAAATCCAGTGACTTCATCGGGACTTGAACCTGCCACCTTCTGGCTTGTAGCATAGTGCCTCAACCAATGTCTATGTTATTTTGCAGGCTCCAAATGTGACAATGGCTGCAATGGGTGGCCCTATGGGACAGCAGGGACAGGGGCAGCCACAGCCAGCCCCTCCATATGGCCGTGCAGGGGCAGGAGGCCCCAGTGGCGCACAGGGGCCCCCACCACCACACACTGCCCAACAGCAGCAGCAGCAAAACCAGCAATTCCAGCAGGTCAGTTTGGAACATTAACCACTCACGCACGTTTCTCTGCTTATTATAGATTAGGTTTACTTACTTGTGATTTGTTTAATGGCACTTCCAGTGACTTGGACTAATCAGTAATGAATTTGAAAGGATGTGGAGGTAGTAGTTGTGGGCAAATTTGAGGTCCTGCCCCAGTATCTGCCTTCCCTCTAGTATGATGAAATCTGTAAAGTCTCATTTGTAGGGGACAAGGCCGCGCCATAGCTCAAGGAGTTAGTCACTGGCTTCCCACCGCGGTGGCCTGGGCTTGATCCTGGGTCTCGTCAAGTGGGGTTTTCTCTGAGTACTTCGGTTTTCCCTGCCAATCTTCATTCCACCAAATCCTCCATCATAATCACCTGGGGCAGGTACAATAGGCCAATCAGTGGCCGCTGTGCCAAGTGGACCCAGCTGGGCTCCACCCCCCACTAAGCGAATTTTAATTTTATAGGTGACAAACATTTAAACCCTGTGATAGTTTTCTTCTGGGCTTTTTAAACAGCATATCAATCTACACAAGAGTCTGAGCCCTCATGAATGTGATAACTCACTATTGAAGACCAACAGTTGGGAAGCATTTGATTGGTTTCTTAAATATTTCATAGAATTCTGTACATTTGAAGAGTACCATCTTCTGAGATTTGTTGCTGTACAGTCTGGTGCAAGTGTACTGGCATTCCTCCAAAACAGTGGCAAACTTTTGCTAGACAGTGGATACAGTGCCACTGCTTTGAGTATCTCAAATTCCCATATAACCACTTTTAAGCCACTGTGAAATGATTGTACATTGCAAACCAATTATTAGTTGGGGATGGGACTGAGTCCCTTCTTATTGGGACCCAAAGCAGTCCTATTGTCCAACACAACTCACACATCAGCCAACCTGGAATTGAAGCTGGGCTTCCACAGTGAGAAGCAAGTGAATGACTAATAATGTGAGCTGTGGGTCACAGCCTAACCCAACCATTACTGGACCTGGTCGGCCAGTCAGGTAAATTGGTGCTGGCATTCGCCACCACATTCCTTCTGGTTCGGGCACCATCAGGACCCATCACTGTACTTGTGTTCTTTTAAAGACATTTACTTGTTTTGAAATGGGACCTCCTCTTCAAGGACAGGATAAATCAATTACTCACTGGATTGGGTGAAACCATAACCTATATATAACTTGTCGCTTGCGAATTCTGGATGCTTGCATACCAGATCACCGGGAGTTAATGTATATTGTTGTGCATTTGTTGCAGCAGCGAATGAGGCAGCAGATGATTGCAGCACAACAACCAAACCAGCAGGCTCCGGCTCTGGTGGCACATCTTCAGCGACAGCTGTCGCAGCAGCAGGCGGGGGGCAACCAGCCAAACCAACAGCACCACCCATACTCCCACCAGCCACCTCCATACTAAATAGACTTTTGTTTGTCTCTGGGACAGGATCTGCGGTCCATATTGTCAGCACATCAGTTCTATATGTTGGAAGGAAGGTGTACAGATCAGATGTATATAAAGACAGTAAATTCTGTGCAGAACTTTGTGTCACTGTGAACACTGGTCATCCCTAAATTGTATATTTATTTTCACTCCCCATGTCTCTGTACCCTTCAGTCGGATCTTAATGAAGCAGTTGCCACAATTACCAAACACTGGAGCTGCATGTGGTAATTTTCAGAAGTTTGGAGCTGCAGACAAGGATTGGCTGGTGTAGATGTTTAACTACATGCTTTGCACACACCAGATATAATTAATCTATTCCTGAAAAAGGAATTGACTGATATTTTGTCTGTGACCCACAGTAATGGTTCAGAAGAGCTGCATGGGATTCACGAGCCGCAGTTTGGCCGCATCTGTTCTCATGTCTTGCTTCTTCAGTCCATACCAAACTATTTCTTCTTTAAGCTGAGCTTAAATGTATCCGACGGAAGTGTGTTGAAGTTGGCGTGACTGTTATCGCGTGCATTGTCTTGAGATTTGTCAAACATGTTTCAAGAACTGGATTTGTTTCTATAGGATTCTGACAATGGTGCATAACACAGAGATATTGGGTTTTCGGACTTTATCCATCGTCCTGGTTTTGAGATAACTAAGAAAAACACGATGTTTCGGAAACTGGATCTGTTTCCATCACTGGACCAGTGATTGAGGCTAGCTCTTTCTAAGGGACCCAAGAGAATAGGTGTTTTCCCTCACCTGAGGATGGAAACAGATCTAGTTCAGGATCCTTCATCAGGTGAAAGGGAGGAGAGGTTCCTAGCTGGGTGGATCTGTTTGGCATAGATAGTCTTGGTTCTTGGACAGCGAAAAAAGCTCTGAGCAGGGTACATATTCTCTCGATGTTCGTTATCTTAAGCGGATGTTTTGCATGTGCTATAAGAATGAGGACTTATGCTGTTAGTTAATTACATAGCCTATTAACAGCATTATCAAGGAGTTACTAGATTCTATTTTCAGGATAGTTTTAGTAGTCATACAAGAGTGGGAAGTTAGTCTTTTCCTCTGTAAGATTGCCTGCACAAGGTTTAACATACCCTGTTCTGTAGTGCAGGCAGACTTCAAAAACAGAACTTCTTTTGGTGTCCAGTGATTGATATTAGCCCCTTCTGATGGGCCAGGCAAGCAGGAATCTTCCTTCCCGTGCGGTGTATGATCGAAATAATCCAGTTTCCGAAATGTGTTTTAAGATTCAAGGTGATGGACATTGTCCAAGATAATAGACAAGCTTATTTCTTCAAGATTACTGTCATCTGGCAGACATTCATCATTGTTTTGGAGGAACGTACTGCCCCGTCTTCAGCGTTGAAGACTGAACTGAGTGTGTATCCTGGAAGATACTGGATTACATATCATCACATCCCAGAAAAGAGTAACTTTCATTGTCACTGCTGTGAGAACCCCATCTTCAAGCAAGTTTTGTTTTCTTTGATGTATTTATTTATTGTGTTTAGTTTGTTATTCTTTATTTCATATTTGATGAGTACTGATGCTGAGTGCTTTTGCACTGAACTTCCTTGTCAAGTGCAGGATTATTGGGAACAGGCAGAGAGAGACTATGCATTTGAAGATACCAGATCCTGTAAATTTAAAGAATGTTCTCTGTTGATACTTATAAGTCAAGGTGGTTGCTTGAAATGTAAAATTTTATTTTCCATCATTTGTAAACTTTTGTTTTGCTTTAAACGTTTGAACGTATCACTTTTTAAATGTACTGTGACAGAATAATTGGGCTGCATGTTTCAAACTGCAATGAACAGAACATGGACTCCAGGGCTGAACAATTATTTTATGTATTCAGAAATTTATGTATTAAATCCATTCCTAAAAAACATGGCACAGTGTAAAAGCATGTGAATTGATAGCCAGCTTTCCATAATCAATGAAAGTTAATGGATTTGGTGCACAGACCAAGCCATCCAAAAGGGTTTTGGGTATTCATTTATGTAAAACATAGGTAAAAAAGCAAGGTAAAAATGAAGGTAGTAAAGAAGTTCTGTGCATTTATTTGAGTCATACTGACATTCTTCTGCATGGACTACTCTCGTCATCTTCAGATGCAGGGTGGGGGGTTGCCTTAACATCACACAGTTGTCTGCCATGTTGTGGGTTACTGATCATGTGATTACATTGAATTCAGAACTAAAGTGGTGTAGATTAAGAAGTGGCCTGCTTTCTTCAGTCATCTTCAACTGAAATCACATAAGTCATAAAATGGCTGTAGTGATTTTGACATTAATTAACGAACTTCAAGGAGCAGAGTCCATATTGTGAAACTAGTAGTTGCTTAGACAGTAGGGAAATTCCCCACTTTGTATGGAATTCTGTTCATTGGAGTCTGCTGCTGGTTTCTGTATTGAGGATGCCAGATGATATACATTTTTATTTGTACACTTTAAAGTTCCCCGTGCAGGATGAGCGGAGATGGTTGTGTCTGAAATGACATCATATATGGAAAGCTTCACAGTAGATAGTGTTGCAGAGAAGTCAGGGCTTGATCATAGTTTCTTAATACATGATTGCAGTGAGCCATAACTTTTGTCTAAATAGCAGCAAATACACGTTCAGTTATGTTACCTCAAAGTAATGTATGACAGGATAAAACAAGGGTTTGCTGTAATACCATTATTTACACTGTTCAAAAAATAATGGGAGTGGTTGTTACTTTTGTTCAAGCATATCTGTGCATAGATACTTGTGTGGGAGGAGGTTATATTCACAGTAGGAGAAACTTCCTTGAAGGTTCACACAAAATTATTGCTATTCTCAACATCATCTTTCAATTTGGAGCATGAAGTCCATTGATAAAACAATTTCTGTGCACTCTAACACACTTACCTATAAAAAAGCTCTGTAAAAACCCCAGTAATGTTGTCTCTATGCTTCATTAATTAAGCACCATGCCATGAAGACATGGGGGAGTGGAGGTTTAGCTCCTCCATTCTAGACCTCTGCACAAAATGGAGGTGAGTGGTCAGCATGACACTCTGGCCACTTTATCCCATTATGCAGTTGGGGGGCAAAAATGGACATTGCCATATGGAATGAAGCATACCAACTACCGCTGATATTTACTGCTGCCATCTTCTTCTGCTATCTGTAACTACTTGCTGACATACATAATGATAGAGTAGCAAGCATTAGCCTTTTGTATGGAAGAATATATGTGTGTGTGTGTGTGTGTGTGTACGGGCGCATGTGTGCGCACATGACATGCAGTATGACAATATTGTCATGTGTATGGGTGACTACAAATGCAGGTTTGGATCAATGATTCAGTTTATTGAATATTCACTAGCTGTATTTTTTTTTATTGCTAAGGGGGTGGGACTAAGTCCCCTGTACTGCCCCCACTTCTGGCCTATTGTACCAGCCCCAGATGATAGGTGAGGGTGATTGTGGAGCAATTGGTGGAATGAAGATTGGCAGGGGAAACCTAAGTACTCGGAGGAAACCTGCCCCAGCGCCACTTTGTCCACCACAAATCCCACTTCACCAGACCCGGGATCGAACCCAGACCGCCGCGGTGGGAAGCCAGTGACTAACCACTTGAGCTATGGCATGTACTACACTTCCAGTCCACTGTTGCACACGCACTGGCATTCTCAGTTTCCACCAGTCTTCTAGTGGTGGATCTCAACACAGAAATATGCGCTCCAAATTACTATGAAGTCTTGCCATTTCATCTGCAGTCACTCAGGAACCTCGGAACTAAAAATTCTTCTGGACTCACTCCTCCAGCTTACGGCTGACTTGTAACTCGTAACTGCCCTGAACGAATTCTGTCACTTACTTACATAGCTGTGGAACGGACATGGACCTACAGTAAACACATGTCACGTGATCGCTCTCCAGCCAGTGTATTGGTTCGTTGGTCGGATCTACAGGAAACTCGTCACATGGTCTCTGTCCGCTGTTGTGTGACATCATCACAAGAACAGAAAAACGGTTTCCTCTATTATTGTGTGTTGGACTGTGTTTACAGAGCTGTTGCCTGGCAACGCATTAATCAAATCTGTTACAGTATGTATTGTGTTTACTTGGTCCCAGAATTGGGTATGATTGTGTGGCAAATTTGCAATCAGCTGAAGTGTCTTTCAGTGTGTTACAGCCCAAAAGAGTGATTGCCATGAGAACCTCAGGAGCAACAAAAGCAATTGGTTGCATCAGACTAGACTCAGAATAGGCAGTAGTAAATTGTGTGTGTCAGATTATAGAAGTAACATAACAGGACACATTTGAACTGTTGTAGTTCTGTATGGGTGTGAAACTTGGTCTCTGAGATTAAGGAAAGAGGACAGACTGAGAGTGTCTGGTTTGCGAACACAGCGCTCTAGAGAATATTTGCACCAAAGAGAGATGAAGTGAGAGGAGGCTGGAGAAAACTGCATGAGGAGCTTCATAACTTTTACTCTTCTCCAAGTATAATTAGAATGATCAAGTCAAGGAGAATGAGGTGGGCAGGGCATGTAGCATGCATGTGAGAGAAGAGAAATGCATACAGGGGTTTGGTGGGAAAGCCAGAAGGAAAGAGACCGTTAGGAATACTTACATGTAAGTGGGAGGATAATATTAAAATGAATCTTAAAGGAGATGGGACAGGGTGGTCTGGGCTGGTTTGATCTGGCTGAGGATAGGGATGATCTTATGAACATGATAATGAACTTTCAGGCTTCATAAAGTGTTGAGAAATTCTTGAGTAACTGAGTGACAGGTGGCTTCTCCATATGCAGTTTGTTTGTTGATTAGTTGGATGGTCAGTTAGTTTCCCAGGAAACACAAAACTGTCAGAACTGAAGTAAAATTGTCATTGTCACTGTGAACATAGCAGCGAATTGTGGAACTGTGGAGGAACTAAGAGGGGAATAAGTTGGCTTGGTCTCAAACCCATGCACATAGCAGACAAATTAGCAATGGACTTTGGTGATCGTTACATATATTTAAAAATGCTGTATATATATATATATTTGCTTTCTAATATATACAGGCTCTGTGATTTCATTAGCTGTGTGCAGTGTAATTAGCAATCAGACATTTACTGCATAATGAATTGAGGTAAATAAACGTGCAAAGAACACGTTTGCTCAGTATGTGTACTCCAGACTTCAGGATAGTAAAGTCAAAGAGTATTACCATGTTGTATGCATGGGAGAGATAAGAAATGTATGCAGAGTTTTAATTGGAAAACGCAGAGACCACTTGGGAGAGCTTTGCATAAATGGTAAGATAATATTAAAATGGATCTTAAAGAAATGGGGTACAGAGGTGTGGGCGGTATTTCTGTTCATATGGTTCAGGGTAATTAATGTCTAGTTGTGAATGAACATTGTAATGAAACTTAGGGGGTTCACAAAGGGCTAGTTGGGTGACTACCAGTTTCTCAAGGAGTGTGCTTTGTGGAGTTGGGTACATGCTTTCTTAATATGTGCCAGATTGGACTACACACTTCTGCCGCTGCTGTGTAAACGGGGAAGAAAATGAATATTTCCACAGGCAGATGTTAATCCCATTAACGGAGCACGTCACAGTACAGCCGATTGTGTGCGGTGACTCGTGACATTTTCTGAATAAGCTATAAAATTGAAATTACATTTTACCGTAAAACCCTGCCGCGCAGCACGACCATGAGTATCGGAAATGGAACACATTATCCCGAATTCGACCTGAATTGTGATCACAGAATTGGGCGTGAAGCAAGCGCCAATTTAGCGATCCTGTAACGGGCCGACTGCAAGTTTTAATTGCGTTCCAAACTTGGAGCCGAAGTTTTGGCACATCATTCTGAGGAAGGGGGAAACCAACTGTCCGTGGGCCCCATGTAGCCGTCAGTATACTGACTACGCTGGATTACTGGGGTTCAATTCCTGGGAGGAGCAGAAAATGTTTCTCTTCTTTGCAGCATCCAGACCAATTGTGGGGTTCAGCCAGCTTATCGAATGGGTACCGGAGGCTCTTTTATCAGGGTAAGAACAGCCGGGGAGCGAAGGTAACGACTCGACATCTAGTGCCACAGTTATGAATGCGTGTAGCCATAACCTCACGTCCGCCTACATCATTTTTGATCGGTACTTAATTAGGCGAGTAAGAAATTGCCTTGAGGACGAGAATAACGGCATGGCAAGAAGTAAGGGGCACCATTTCACTGCGTGGGCCTTAGCATGAGGCACTTGGGCAAAGAGCCCTACAGGCACCGCACATAAAGCCCTGAAAGCTAAACGAAATTTTGTCAGAAATGTGCATGGGAAAATGTGGGCGGAGACGCAGAAGCGGTGATCATGTTGCTGTGTCTGTAACTACAGTGTGCCTCCACAGCCTCATAGGTAAAGGCGGCTGGAGCTTTAATTTGATGTTTCTGTACACATTCGTGATTAAAATGATGAGTCGCGGCCGCATAAGGAATTAGAAGGTTTCTTACAGAGTTTACAAGCGCCTGCCAGTAGACTCTGTCGTGTCCACCTAAATGTCTTTAATGTCCTTTTTAATATTATCCCCCACATCTCCGCCTTGGTCGTCCATATGGTTCTTTCTGACAGGCTTTCCAGTCTTTATGCATTTCTTGCCACGCGTGCTACATGCCCCGCCTATGTTATTGCCTTTGATGTCGCACTAATAATAATGATGTTATTCGATGAATAGTAGAAATTATGATGATCTCTCAATCCTCCTGTCACTCCCTCCCCCTTGGGTCCAAATATTTTTGACGCCCTGCTCTCAAACGTCCTCAGAATGTTCTTCCCATAATGCAGGAGACCAAGTTTCACACCCATAACTACTCAGACAGTGTCGTGCAGCACCTTGTTGCGCAGAAGCTGACGTTTCCATGGACCAAACTGGCGACTGGAGCAGATACTGCGGGGAATGATAAGACAAAGTGATGAAGTGCTCTGATGTTATAGTGAGATGATGATTGGGTATGAGTCAAGTGTACTATGATCTGTGATTGGTTGTTTACTAGACTATCGATTCTAATTCTACCAATGGCTAGTCGCGCAGAATCCTAGGGGCCCTGAAGTTTCAGTTTTCTCTCGGCAAAGTTTTAGTATAATCGGACTCCTCGCAGTGTTGAGTTGAGGGGGGGATGTATGGGACAGTCGGGCGCGTGACGTGCGCGTAATTTCTTGTCATTCTCTGCCCCATTGAAAAATAGATCGTAATTTATTTTCCGTGTGCAATTAGATGTAGTGCCGCAAAAAGAAGAGAAGATTGAGTTTAGGGGGAAACAACTTTGCACTCTTTCTCAAATATTTGTGGATTTCCAGTTTTAGTATGAACTTGTACGAGCAATCCGTCTGTTAAGTGGGAACTGATATTAGAAACGTGTATTTCTGCCGTAATTGACCACAAGTACACGTCATTTATATGACATTGCGACACATTGCAACATACGTAAAATGGTGTAAAGTTTTCTAAAACGATCAATACGGATCATGATAGAAATACTGACGTGCTTAGTAGTACATCATTCTTCCTTTTAAGCCGGTTGCCGTCCTTTCCTCACTAAATAGTAAAGCTAATTGCGCATCTGTAAGACTGATAAGTATCGCTACGTTTGCGTTAGTTTGAGTGCTAACTAAACAAAGCAGCTGTTACATCAGTGTAATGAAGTGAGGAATCTACACACGCATTGACATCGATACAGCACGAAGCGAGATATATCGCGATTGCTTATAATCACAACAATGTTACACAAAATGGTTGTCTGTGGAATATTGTGAAGTTTTGTGAACTAGAATGCCGTGAAATAAATGAAAAACATGAGCAGCGAAGAGAAAAAACATGAAGGGGTCCTCACGATTGACAGGGCGGCGTTTTTACTTCTTAGGGTCAAGAAAGCTTTCAAGAAGAAGAAACAGCAGAGGAAGGAAAAGAGGTAAGGAATTTGTATGATGCGCTGTAGACACACATAACATTCACGGGCAGCACTGTCATCTAACTGTTATCCCGGGTCATCGTAACGAGGTCTCGGGCAATGTGACTGTTGCGACAGGCCGAGGGCTGAGGAAGACGGTCTAGTCTTCTGGTAAACTGTCGTGTTGCACACGTTTTCGGGTTTGTGGCGGTAACATTCTCCAGCAATGCAATATGACGGCATGTAGTCGGGGTAGAACAGAAAGCCAAGCATGGAACCAGAAATAGGTATAGGTCCGAAACGTCGTCGAACTAGTATCTCATCTCTGAAGAGAGTACTGCTCATACTTACTGTTGCGGGAACGACAAACCCACAGTGAGGTATCATCTTCACGTTGCCGTCCTGTGCGATGTCACGCCGTATAATCTGGTATAAAGTTACCGATGTTTCGGGTGGGAAGTTGTCGCCTTTGTCTGCAGTGTAGGACTATCCTCAAGATGGTGACAACAAATTCCTCCGAAACGTTGGTAACTTTCTACATCTCGACTTGTTTGGGTTCCCTGGCCACGATCAGCCGGGCAGTTCTCGTCCCGTGCCTCAGCTGCATCTGCGAGGTTGCCAGTGATACATGACGTCACGTCATCCTTAGAAAGTCGCTAGGTCTGTTTTGAAGATACGAGAGGAACCGAAGTCGGAGGTCATGTCTAGCGCACAAGACTTTCCCTCGGTAAAGTTGCCTGCTCAGGGCGTGACGTACTCCCGAAGATGTTTTAGATGGAGTTGCTAATTCTCATTCTGGAACTGTTTTATTGATTTTAACACGTGAGTGACTATAGACGGGGTTTTGATTGGTAATTGGATTTATTGAACATTCACAGACCGTACCTACAAGTGACTATAGCATTGTCGCTAATTCACGCACTGCAGTTCACTACATCACGCACAAATCCTTCTCAGCCTGCTGTATCTTCACAGGTTGTCGCCTTGTAAAGGCTTCCAATGTCGTAGCTTCCATGTCCACGTCCTTAGTGGCCGGCGACTGTCTCACAGCTCACTAAAATCTAGATTTGTCGTACTTATAACACATCGGAACGGGCCGCATAGAAAACACATCTCCCAACAATTCTATTGTTGCATCATGTAGCTATCGCTCGGACCGCGTAGAGAACACCATTCCCACGGTCGTTACCTAATAACGACCGTTGTTTACAGAGTCATTACTTAGCAACGGGGCTGCATGCTACAATATTATACGTGGTAGAGTCATTAAGTTCGTGGAATGTGGTTTTATCGCATCGTATTACAAGGTATTCACATACACTTACGCAGATCCACATCGGCCCTCAAAATAGTTGCCGTTGGCCGCTATGCAGGTCTGCCAACGTTGATACAGCTGCCGAAAACATTGCTGAAACATATTGGCAGAAAATTCCCGTACGACGCTTTGCGGCCATTCCACGAACTTATTGACTGTAGTAGTTAATGTCTGTAGAACATGTATTGATCATTTGGTCCTTGAAAGTATGTCCAGAAACATAACTTAGAAATGATAGTTCAGTTGTTTTTAGTGCATTCACAACCTAACGTTACGTTCGGTCATGTAAACTGCTGCTGATGCTCGCCAGCACAGTCATTCTTGGTTCCGAGTCTCACGGGACTCACGACGACATTTTACTACGTCACGAGTCTGAGTCGCTCAGTTCAGCAAACGTTTCAAAAGTGCGTCTGTTAGTTTTGCCCAGTCCGATGTAACAACTCCCATAGCTCGTCTGCACGTTCCAGTTCTCGCTGCCATGAGACAAAAATAAGGGGCAGGCTGTATATGCCCTTCTTGCCCGTAAGCCGCGGAACGTTCATCGGAGCGAAAAATGTTTCGGATGGAAGTTGGAGATATAAAAGAAACACATTTTACGCTAGATGCACTTCCCCATATGTCTTACTGTTGTTGTGACACTGGAAGACAGGGATATTGGTCTGCCTTCATTGCGATCCGTGGCCCAGGGCACACAATGACGCCACGGAACCGATAACGTCATAATCAGAGTTGGATAGAAAACTGATTCTCTCTGACTAGGAACCCAGAACAGATATTCAGACACGGGTAAAAGGTAAAGTCCTGGAGCTTAACTGATTAATTACTAAGCCATGAAGATGTATGGGGGAGTGGAGTTATAGCTCCTTGGCAATAGATGGAGGTGAGTGATAAGCTTCACGCCCCGGTCGTTTTACTCCGGGGAAACAGCCCCCGGTACCCGCTGGTATAAGGTCGGGTGGGCCCTGTGGAGAAGAGACAATTCTTGCCCTTCCGGGCATAGAACCCGGGCCGCCCAGTCCCTCGCTATTCCGACTCTTGTTTGAGCACAAGAAGCAGTGATATTGTTGGGCCCTAACGTGGAGTTCGCTAATTATGAAGTGTAACACTTCACGCTGAAAATTGCACTTAGTGACCTTTTGTTGTGTGTTATTGAAACTATGAAAGCATCCTTCAGTCTAAACTGAAATTTGTCGCCTTATCTTTTTTGCGCTGACGACATGAAATAATGAAGTTTCAATTGCGTTGCCCGCAAAGCTTCTTATCACGGCTCTATTCTGAGGTAAACTTACCTGGTACTTGTCCTCTGATGTGGGAAAGAAATGGCTGCTGATCTGTAAATCCTGGAGCAATGTGAATATACACGTACTTACTGTTCCGATTTTGCAAGCAAATTGGTACGAAACGAACCGTATTTACGTTTGTTTTGTGGTTCTCAAAGAGTGACTGCGGTGTGGAGAGTGACGCCTCATAGTCCGTTAGAACTTCACTGAAGTTTCGGAGTAATATACTGCTCCCATTGTCAGGGTCGAACATTATGATGTCGCGCTACTACAAGATATTTGATGTTATCACGGCCTTCACTATGAAGATTACCGTGTCCTTGGATGTGACATGTAGTACAGTAGACTCAAACTGGCGTTTCGGAAGATTGTGTTGCCTCTGTCTTCAGGTCAGAGCAGTCAGACATTGCGTTCGATCGCCTCCCACTCAGAGGGCATGGGGTTATTGAGTCAATGGATAGTAAGATCACGACTTTCTAGAATGTGATATCGCGCAGTCTTACAAATCGCTACCGAAGTTTTGTAGGAATGTGATAGACTTTGCTCCTTGTTCGAGGCTTGCTTAGAATATCTGAGACCATGAAGATGGAAACAGTAGGTTTCTCCGAAATTTCATTGAACTTCTATCGGAATTCACGGCGTCACATTCCGGGACGGTCTCTTGAAATCGCAACCTTCGGGTCTCTGACTGTTGAAAAAATCACAGAATCCTTGGACCACGATCATCGGGTTGCGATGTTGTGGTGTTTGGTTACGGGCTGAGATTTGCGGCGACATCAGGTCCGCTTCATAGACTCCGTGGAAAGTTTTAATTAGAAATTAAACCCGGGCCAAAAGCGTAATTTTGTAGGTGTAGTTAGATCACTCATTCATTCAGCCGATGCTTGTTTTACAAAGAAGTGAACTGGAGTTGCATTCACAAACCGGCAGACAGCAGATCCGCACTGGGCCAGCCGAGGGGTGAAGCAGCAGCAGCCGGTCAGGCTGTGTTCAGTCGAACGCTGGGATGATAAATGCATTATGACCGGCAAGAATGTGGAAGGAAACATTTGTGCTTTATTTCAAAAGATACCGAAGTATCTCAGGATACTCTATGGTCCGGTCAAGATTGATTAATTCAGTGGAAAAATGTTCTGACTGTTCAAGGTTTTCCCCTGATTTTATGGAATCCGGAAAATATAACCGTGCTGAAAAGAGGGAGGAGCTGGACCTGTCCTTGCCCAATTGAATATAATCCACACGTACTACTCCTGAGGCCAGTTTTAATGTTATGCGCCCATCTCTTCCTAGGTCTGTCGAGTAGGTGATGCTCCTATACACCGTGTCCGCGGGCCGGCTGCAGTAGCAGCTTCTCTCGTCTCCGGGGCTCCGGGTCAGTTCCAGGCCTGGTCCTTTTCTCTGGCTTCGTTTCATTTTACATTAAAGGGCTTTACAAAGCACAGACTTAGGATCTACCGCCTAACAAAACATTGAGTGGCTTTTCTTCGTAATACGAAGCGTTAGTGAGAACGGCCAGTGTTTATTTTATAAATTTTACCTTTAAGCAAACGGATTTTTGAAGAGTGGAACTTGAAAAAATTCGAATTTATGAAATGTGATTAATTTATCCATTATTTTGTATAATTTACAAGAATTGTTTCGTGCCCCGAGAGGACATAATTCGTCGAAGGACCTAGACATAGATGGGAGTACTAATATTAAAATGGGTCTGAAACAAGTAAAATGTGAGCGTATGGACTGGATTCATCTGGCTCAGGATAGGGACCACTGTGTTGCTCTTGTGAACACGATAATGAAATTTTCGGGTTCATAAAAGGCGGGGATTTTCCGAGCAGCTAAGCAACTGTTAGATTCATGAAGAATCTGCTCAATTTAGTCAGTCAGCTAGTTAAACAAAAGGGAAAGGGGCATAAATCTTAAGCGGAAAATCTGAAACGTACGCGGAGACGCCACTCCCAAGCCCCAACTGGAATGCTGAAGTAACTCGGTTTCATTGTGCGGGTTGAACTGAATTAGCATGGCCTGGCTTTCTATGACGTAAAGTTGTCTAATTATGTTACCAGAAAGATAAATTTGTTGATAGAAACAAACACACACACTCGTATGTATATCGTACAGAATTACTGCGTTTTTGGACTTTCCCCATCGTCCTGAATTCTAGGTAATAGAGGACACGACGTTTCGGAAACTGGATCTGTCTCCGCCTTCAGGTGAGAAAGAAAGGCACCTACTCAGTTGGTCCCCTTAGAAAAAGCCAGTGATTGAGATTAGCTCTTTCTAAGGGGCCCAGCTGAGTAGATGTCTTCCTTTCTCACCTGAAGGCGGAAACAGTTTCCGAAACGTCGCATCCTCTATTACCTAGAATTCCGGACCATGGAAAAAGTAAAAACCCCCAGTAATTCTGTGTGTCATCCACCATCGTGAGAACCCTTTAGAATCTACATGTATAACCGTGCTTATTATCACGACGCTGTGCGTAAACTCCATCTGCATCATATAACTTGTTTAGACAACTCTACGGAAGAAAAGTCATGTTCTAGTATGTTTTCATTTCCTACCGGAAGTGAGATGTAAACTGAAACTATTAACTTCGTGATGATGTGTACATCCTCACGTGATACCATGAAACCAAACACCGTACTACTTTCAGCCGTGCTGTCCCGGCAACTTCTCTGACACATTTGCTATGCGTGTGCTCTAAACATTTCCCGACAGGGGTTACTGCAATGCAGACTGAACTGAGCAATTCGCTGCACATCTCCCGTACCCACCGGACTGGGATTTAATGGGGCCCACAACACTGGACGCCCTGCAGAAGAGAAAATCCCTTGTTCCTGTCTGAAATTGAATCCCGACTGCTTGCTTGTCTAGTCCGTAGTACACTCGTTATACTGAGATGTACGAACGAGACCAGGGTCTCATAGCACTGGTGCCTTCAGATTTTCCAGCTGAAATTCTATAACGGTTTCTCTTTCTTTCCACCTGTGCTATATGGCCAGCCCATCCGACCTTCCTTTATTTGATTACATTCACAATATGTGGTGAAGAGAACATATTGTCACGTGTATGAGTGACTATAGACGGGGTTTGGATCGGATTTATTGCACACTTACAGATCGCAACTACAAGTAATTACAATGCTCTTGCTAATTCATGCACTCCTGTTCTCGCTACAGCACATACCAAGTCTTCTTATTCTGCTTTCATTGGCCGTTTCCCGGTAACGGATTTCAACAATGTCCTCTGCTAACGTCCTTACCGGCTGACGAATGTTTCGCAACTGACTCATTGCTCCAAATTAACTGCCCTGGATATAATATCTCGGCATAGACAGCACAGGAAACGCCGTTTCTTTGTTGCTGTTCAGTTGTTTCCATGGGAACATGTTCGTTTGTGAAGCCGTTACTCGGCAACGGCTGTTTTATATTTGCTTATCTCGCGGTTGTTGCCGAGTAACAGGTCTACATGCTGCAACACTATAGAGCCCCTCATTTGCAGTTTCCTGCATCCTCCCGTTAACTTCTGGCGAGACGCGACCGGTCTCCTCGGGCACCCTTGTCCTCACACATTCTGCTTCCGACGTTGCGAAGGGAGTGCAAGTCAGTAACAGGCTACTGGGATACCTGCAGAGTGTCTAGGCTGAGGACAGGACGACCGGGAATTCGGGGTTTTGTTCCCTGCAGGGACAAGAGAGCTTCTCCACAGCGTGAGCCTCAACCAATTGGTATCACCGGCTTTTCCTCCTGAGGGCATAAAGCTGCCCACTTACCTCTCCCAGCGGCGAAGTTAGGAAACTCCACTCCCTCACGCGTCTTCAAGGCGTGGCGCTTATTCGAGAACAGGGCCAGCCCTCCCTTCACATTCCTGTCACATAAACGCCTCTTTATGGTCATTTCTGCTTCGGGAGTTGTTAATTATAGGATTATCGTATCCGACATTGTACATCATCTTAAGTAAATTTAAATGATGCGGCGTTTCGGAAAGTAACTCTGCTTACATCTTCGGGTGTAAAGGGGAAAGAACCATAGTCAGTTTGGTCCGTTAGACAGAGCTAGTCTAGAGCACTGGAGGATCTGTCTAACATGTTCCACTGAGCAGCATCTTCCACTTGATGACGGAAGTAGATGCACTCCTCGAAACGTCGCATAATTTAAATATAACTAAAGCGATGAACAATGTTCAGAATGAGTTTGTAATTAAGAGCAGGCCGTTGCCACGAACTTCTACAGGATCTTGGGAACTTACATGGCTCTGAACTAGAGGGAAGTTCCTGTCGCGACGCTGGGAACTCTCCAGACGTTTGAGTTCCCTTGCCAGAGCTACGGGCTCTCCGCAAACTGTTTGCCGGCAATAAATTCAGTTGCTCTGAGTGCGAACTAGTGTAAGCCACATGCAGGCCAGCGGGAAGCTAATATCGCTATATGGCTTCTGAGAAGTTGCCCTGTTCCGGTGTGTCGTGTCTCGTGTCGAGCAGCGCTCAGTTTACAGAACAGGACAGACAAAACACTAACCACTAGCAACATGTCTGTTTGCATGTACATGCATATTTACATTTGTTTCCCGTAATTTACAGAACTAGCGATAACGCCCTTTGTTTGTCCGGACTTTTTCTTTAAAATTAACCAGTGATGCCCAAAATTTATCGACTTTTCTTCACCAGCCTTAAGAGGGAACCACCGCCCCCCCCTAATTTGTACGTGAACAAAGAACAGCTTTTCCCCCACTGCATTTTTATTATTTCATCAATTAATATTTATCAGTGCTCTACAAATGTTCATGAGCCGCGAGACCTCAGTCGGTAAAGCGACAGACTACGGGCCGGACGTCTGAGGTTCGATTCCCGGAAAGGGATAAGGTTTTTCTCTTCTCCCCACCTTCCATACTGGTTCTGGGGCCCACACAGCCTCAAATCCAATGAGTACCGGGGGTAAAGCGGCTAGGGGCACGAAGCTGACCGTCACCTCCGTCTAATGTCGAGGTCAAGAATAGTGGAGCTATGGCACCTCCACTTCCCCATACTTCTTCATGACGTGATGCTTAATTAAGCAGAGGGACCTCAACCTTACCTTTACAAATGCTATGAAAGTTTTATAATTGTAATCAGTTCAACAAATTGTGTAATTTCCGTAGAATATCCTGCGACCCACGAGGGGGACACGCCCCATAATTTAGAAACCACTTAATATAAGTCGTAATGAAATAATTAAGCTACTTTACTTATTATGATACTCTTGCGAATGTTTTCACAGTGACAGATATTTTATTATTTGCCACTGTGGCGCCGAATAGTGGCCGGTTTATGAACGAATAGTTGCCAAACCACAGAACACAACCCGCCGTAGACATATGTCGCTTTTGCAGAATAGTCCCGGTTCTGCTCACCCAGCAACCAGACTCCTCACTGAGAGAAACAAAGAGAAAACGGATAACGCTGTATGAAATGATTTTCTTTCTCATATTTATAAACGAAATTTGTGACGTCATTCTTCCATGTGCGCCATCTTTACTGGGGCGCTTCAGCACGTACATAAGCGGATTTTCATGAAACGCCATATAAACATGACTCCATTGAGGCATTCCTAGGCACACTTCCTGTTTACGTGATATCGACAATCGCGACATGACAGCCGTGCAAACTTCTGAGTTGTTAGCGACGGTATCGTCATTTCCAACTGAGTCGTCCCAGTGGCGTCAAATGGTAACGTACGTGAGAACATGGCGGCCCGCGAAATTAGTATTTAGCAGGAAATATTGGGGCAGGAGGTTCCCCTGAAAGTGCTGCAAGCATTCGAAAGGCTGCGCCGTGTCTAGAGCCAGAAGATCAGAGTTTCCATCTCTGCCGCCGTGAGAACTGGAACTCTCGCGTAATGGACAGATGCGAACATTGAACAAGGAACGGTTAAATGTTAGAACAGCCCGTCTGTGTCGCATTAGATCGTCCAATTTAGAAAATGTCATTAAATAAACTAAAAGGAAGATAAGACCTAAAAGTTTGTGAAGACGGTATAATAATGTAATTGTGGTGTGTCTGGACATTATTCATTGTCCTGTTTTCATTTGAAACACACGACGTTTCAGAGACTGCATTTTCTCTCCGTCTTCAGAGGCTAGACCTCACGTGTGTGGAGAATTTTTAATGTTTATAATATTTGTCGTAACTCTCGCAGATGGTTTGTGCTGTGTTTGGTTTATGTATCCTACCTTCTGTTGGTGTTGGTGTCCTCAGACAGGGACTAGCTCTATCGATTGGGCTTAACTGAGTAGGTTCCACCTGAAGACGGAGACAGGATCCAGTCTCCAAAAAGTTGTATTGTTTTAAATAAAAGCAGGACGATGGAAAATGTCCAGAAACACAGTAACTGTAGAAAGGTGAAGCCAAGATAACTACAACTTACACTTCAGAGAGTATAATTGCCCAGCAAGCTCTTTTCTATTGCCTCTAGCGTAAGAATATGGAACCTCTGTGGTTTTATCCAACTTCTATAATACAAATTCTTCATAACTGTTTCCCCTCGAAGGGATTTTATTTTTGTGTTACGCATTTGGTATCTCCAGGGACAATAACGCCATCAACATGGCAGCAAAGTGGACGATTAAACGGCGGTAAAGTGACCTTAAGAACGCTACTAACAGGAGTGTCTTTTGCATCGCTTAGGTTGGCAACAGCTGTTCTAACAAAATCACATTACAATCAGAACTACTTTATCTAATTATTCGTTGCTATGGCAACCTGACACCGCTTGAATTGCACTCGACAGCAATCCTTTGTTGCTTCGAAGCATGATTTTTCTTTGTGTTTATTACCTCCTGTCCGGCCGTAAATACTTACTGTACCATAGAAATCCATTACAGTCCGTAACAGCCTCTAGCACCCAGATAATGTCCACACGTTTTAGTGCTGAAGTGTCTCTTGGGAGTTATTGGTAACAGCGGGCGTATGGAGGGAGGTTGCTCATATCCCACAGATAGACAGGCCGCCAGCAGGAGTTGTCTGCAGTCTGGCTGCAATTGTCAGTAAAACTGCCATGAGGCACGAGCAGCTTCCCCTGGTATGTATGTTGCCAGTCAGAAGGTACGAATCCGAATACTAAAAAAATTAGAAATGATCAGATTTCAACATTTCGATCAGCATTCTCTCCCCCCCCCCTTGGCAATACAGCCAGAGTGGGCCTAGGCCTACCTCCAGGAACTTCTCCGTTCACTTCGGTTTTTCTAGATCTTACACGTTCGGTAGGACTCCTTGGGTTGGTGATCAGCTCGTCGCAAGGCCTCTACCTGTACAGCACACACACAAACTAAACATCCATGACCTGAGTGGGATTCGAACCCCCGATCTGGTTTCCAAGCGAGCGTAGACAGTACATGCCTTAGACCGCTCAGCTACCGTGACCGGCGCATTCTCTTTTACAAATTCGAATTTTGTGTCCTCAGTTTTGCATGGCGCTCATTCCGACTTAGCGAAGGCGCACATTTATTCAAGTAAAGACTTGCAAGAGGAGGGGATACATGGGTTTGATGAAAATCAGAAACGGGGCTTTATTTCAAAAAATTCTGTGACCACTGGACTGGACACAGCCGTCATAAAATAACCCTTCACAGACCTCCCCTCAGGCAATAGAGGGTGTCCAAGAATATTCATATAGCAACATGGTTCTTGCTACCGTTTTCAGTGTACTTGGCTTATTTTCAAAAATAAAGAAGGCTTATGACTTAACTGTGCAGTCTGGGTGTCAGAGTATCCCCCTCATCAACTTCTGAATGCTTGAACCAGTCTTTATGAAACTTGGTATGTACGTCATGGCAACTGAGCCCATCCCAATAGCGAGCTTCATAAATGCTTCCCGTCAGTCTGTGTGTCTGCATGTGTAGCTCCTTATCGTTGCTAGGCAACGGCTCGGTAAACATATTGAAGCAGCAAGGAATACACACGCAACAACGGAAAACGGTTGGATGCTTCGTTTTATCTGCGGTTTGTGTCGAATAAGAAAGTAAGCGATTGGTTCTTCCCAGAACTTGTTGCTGCTGATCTTGCCCCTACCCCTGAGCTATCAGGTCGCAGTGGAGGAAGGGAACTTCTTAGCATTTAGACGATTTAGACGGCCGTTGGCGTTTTATGAGCGTTTTTATTCTGCAGTCTGAAAGTGGACTGAAACGGACGTGACCTCAGATGATGGGGCAATAAAGGGAAGTGCATGCTGGGCAAGATGTTCCTTACTGGACCAGAAATACGGAGGAATATCTGAAGGACCGATGTAGAATCAGGTATGGGAATTGTGAAGCGAGTTCCATTGAGCAGTGACTTTGTTTGGAGACTGTGCCCATCAGCAACGCCAGGCCAGAGACGCGCAATCCAATTTGCCTTTTCAGTTATGATGAAACACGTTTCCGCGCATTCACTGGATTTCGGCAAGAGAAAAACGAACTTATCAGTAAGATGTGTCATGGCGACTCTCAGGGGCGGAAATGGCTCTACACAATTGGGCAGACGCTCTAGCTCACCGTGTGAGCCCTTTGTGAGAAGCTAGTCAACGGGTTACCCGAGGGTCCAGTGGTTTTGCATGTCGGTAAAGCCTTATACGTCCACTCTGTAGACACTAGGTTCGAATCTCGCCTGGAACACATATAATCCTGACTGAGGGGTTTCATGGCTTTCGTAGTCCCTCCAGGCAAATGCCTGAATATTACCTCGAGCAGACCAGTGCGTTTACTTCACAAATTATTTCCGTTTCTACTGCTAAACGCTGCACAGTGTAGACCCTGACGGCGTCCTTAAGCAAAACAAACAAAACTGTGCCCACAGATGCATTGACCTGCTCACGTTCTATCTCGAGTCAGTTCACAATCTCACGCCCTATTTATTTAAGATCTGTTTTAATATTATCATCTCATTTAGGCCTTAACAAGACATACTATAGGGTAATTATTACAATGACGGCTCGTGAATTAATTCCTATATGTATCTTTCTTTGGAACGGCAGTTACACTTCGACCTTAAAGATGGAGGTGATACATTCCTCCGAAACATCAGTTGACTTCTACCGGACTACACGGCGTCACATCCCAGAAGAGAGTACCCTTCATAGTCGCCGCTGCGAGACTCGAATCCAACAGACATCTTGCAGCATCCCCTTGACACTTAGGCAGTCACACATCACACGGGACACGGGCATGAAGGGGCGGTGCGGACCTGCGGAATTTTATTCCATATTCGCGAAGTTCAGCGCTTTCTTAAACACGCTCTGGTTGTGTTAAATGTAAAGGTAAAGCTATCCCTGTAACAGGCCGTGGAGGCCCATAGAGTTGTGAGACATCGAGGCTCCCACATTTTCTAGACAATCGGCTCACAGTTGGTGGTGAGGATGTCAGCCTTACGCGCCAGCCGCCCTTTATCCCCAAGAATATTCCTGGTACTCAATTCTGTTAGAGGCTGAGTCGACCCCAGTGCCATAGTGCGGTTGGAAAAATTATGTCAATTGAAAAGAATCAAATGACCTCATCGGGACTTAAACCCATGACCTTCTGGCTTGTAGCAGAGTGCCTCAACCAACTGCGTTACCGCGTGCCCCCACTTCTGCTAGTTTACATGTTGCAGTGCACGTCTAAGTGGAAAACTCATGTCTATTTAATTGTCACTTATCATATAAATTATCTCTGTACACGGTATAAAACTGAGTCTTTTTCTCATGTCTCATATGCGTGCTGCATGCCCTTCCCATCTCATTCTTTTTTCATTTGGCCAACCGAATAATGTTTGACAAAGGGCACAAGTTGTGAAGCTGCTCATTATGCAATTTGCTTCATCCTCCCGTCACTTCCTCTCACTTAGGTCCAAATATTCTCCTCAGGCACCATTATGGCGGGAGTTCTGAAACGTCGCAACATTGCGGCTCCCTAAACTCAGGCGCGAAGCTGTTGATCTGTTACACTGACGGGTGAGGAATCAGGCACATTCGCCTGTATCAACGTCTGTCCGCCACACAAGTCTTCGCCCCATTAGAACTGGCCACGACCCCCTGTGGTGTCGCGGCTCTCAGTTTTACAAACCGTGCGTCACACTCGTACGCAACAAATAGAATATTATTTTTACTAATTATTATCTCTATCGCCTCTGAGCGCTGTTGTCAGTTGGCTGCACGCCTCCATTAATGCGTTCCGACATTTCCGCGAATTGCCTCTGCCCAATTATTCACATCCGTGCCCTTCAGCGTTTGATTGCAGTTCCACTGTAGCGGCTGTCATGACACCGCTACGTCATCGCCCGCGGTCACGTGCTTCGGATTCTGTAGCACCTCGATGGAGAGTCCAACCTTTCTGCCTGGTATTCCTCAGTCATTCCAGGCACGACCTCTTCCTTCCACATCCTTTCCTGTCCATTATTCACCGCTTCCAACAATTACTCCACTTTTCCGTCTAACAGCCATTACCTAGAAATGGCTGTTTCTCTGGCTCCACAGTTGAGCAAAAATTCCAGAATACGTAACCAACCTCACTGGAACTTCCTGATGTTGCAGAGTACACAGGCGACGGACACTCTTCTAGTGGCCAACCGCGTTGCTAGTTCAGCCAGTACGTAAGCTGTGTGCTTCGAAATCAATAAGCTTCTTGTGACACATCCATCCAAACCTGAAATAGAAAGCTTTTAGTTTGTTCAGTGCGGTGTGCACTTCGGATGGTTGCTTTGTTCCTGTGAACGCTCTGGGAGCGACCGCGAGCAGGAAATCACGTGACGGGTGCTGAATGCTGTCTGACAGACGCGAACAAGTGTAGATGTTAGCGCTCTGATATGCTATTGCGTCTACCGACTGGGATGTCGGGGGATATATACCACTGTAATTGAAGTTAATCTAAGTCATATCAACTGATTGAAAGGCATTCTCTCATACGTATAACTCTGTGCAGTAAGATAATAATTGTAAGATTATAGTAACACAGTGCTCCAATAGATCGCAGCACGCGATGTAGGTGGGTGTTCTTATATAGGACTTAAGGATCTCACAGCGGCGGTTATGAATAGTTCTCCCTTTTGGACTATAACAACTTATAGCCCGTTGAAAGTCAACTGATGTTTCGCAAGAATATGTCACCTCCATCTTCACAATCGAAGAATAAGCAAGCGCTGCCTGTTACTTGATTCATGCTACTTTCTTGCTTAGCTTATTCTTATACCCTGAAGATGGAGGCCAAATGTACATCCGAAACGTCTGTTGACTTTCAACGGATTCCACGGGGTCATATCCCAGAAGATGAAAATCTCCAACCGCCGTTATTCGCATTGTCAAGAGAAATGTTTATTTAGAAGGGTCTCTTGAGACCTGCCTTTTGTACCGTTTCCACTGTTGCCGCTATGGTTGCGTGCAAGCGGAGTTCCCGGCAGAGAAATACTTACCAGACGGCGTCCTCTTGGAAACGAGCCAGTCCGGTCCCCGAGTAAGATATTGTGGGAGTATGGACACGTTGCTAAGCAGTGGCTTTGTAAACAGCTGTCATTGCTAGGAAACGTCCGCAACATACACGCACGCAACAATAGAGAACGGTGTTTTCTATCGTCCGCGCCGAGATATTACAACCAGGCCAGTTGGAGTAATTAGTATGGGGAGTGGAAATATAGCTCCACCATACTTGACCCCGGCACTAGTTGGAGGTGAGTGGTCAGATCCACGCCTCGGCCGCTTTACCCTCGGGGAAGGAGCTCCGGGTACCCAATGAATAGAAGGTCGGATGGGCCCCAGGGCCGGTCTGGTCGTTATGGAGTAGAGAAAAACTTTTGCCCCTGTTGGAAATCGAACCCCGGCCGTTCAATCCGTCACTATATCAACTGAGCCATGCCGGCTGTAATAATAATAATAATAATAATAATAAATAGTGAATAATGAAAAAGGAAGGGCTGTGGATCGAAGCGTTAGTGACCTGATTTGAGGTTTTTTACCGGAATTTTTCTGGAGAAACCGAAACAAATAAAGAAAACGCTCAGCTAGGATAGCCGGTCTCTGGACCGAGATTTGAAGCCAGGACCTGACGAATATGAAGCCAACCGTTCATTTGCGAAGTTTTGAAATTGTTTACCATATATGGACGCGGGGACAGACATTGAGGTTATGTTTCGGACCTGTCACTCGTATATAGCGGAAATACGTCATCATAACCAACACAGCCACAGAGTTGGGGCCTCTTGTTGGCCCGGTGAGGCCCCAACCGTCTAATTGTCCCCCTCCGGTCCGTGATCCGCGCGATGTGTAGCTTTTTTTGCCTTCTGCCGACATATTCGATCGATCTGGTTTTACATTTAGAGAGTCTCTGTAGTGCGGCCTCTGCCTGTAATTCTCTTGTGCCTTCGTTTCCTTCGCGGTCCGTCAAAGTGCATGCCCCCACTCACGTAATGCATTTCACTTCAGCAGCTGCAATCTTGTTTTGTCTTTCGCTTTTGGATAGTTATAGAAGCAGATCGCTACGTCATGTGAATTATCAATTTAAAATTCCTAACGAGGGCGCTTAAAGTACATGTCTTATTATTTTCCTGAAATATGATACTAATTAGATTATTTTGAGTTATGTGATCTATTTTTGATGCATTTCTGACCGTCTGGGTGCAAAACTGTCTTTCCACTATTGATTCAGTTCTGCTGATAGTTGAGGCATACATTAGCTGTGCGCGATATGTTTGATATACTGGTGGGTGGACGCCTAGAGCAGACAGGCGCCGCGACGCTGCTTAGCAACAGACGCAGGGCGCTCATCAGTTCCGTGTGTCAAACCTCAAACAACAGTCTTCCAGCAAATTAAGGAACACCACAGTGTGTTTGGCGACAGCCAACATGTTTTACTTCCCGTCACCTTGTCAGTTTATGAACTTGATATTCTGACTTTCATTTATGTCCATCGTGACGTTTCGGAGGTAGGCATGCACACGGATTGACACCACCTCTCTATTATGAGTTCATTTTATGTGACTTGTACTAGGAGCGGTTAAAAATAAGATAATAGGAAGCAAATATCCTTCTGAAGGCCTTCTATTCTGCGTGAAATGGACGATGCTTTTCTGTTTTTCGTAATTACATTTTGTGTTGTTAAATCAACTGAACATTGTGAAGACTGTACACTTGTATACAACTGGTTTCATAAGATTTGCGTCCTTACCGAAGGGACGTATATATGAAATGATAATAATACCCTAATTTCTGGGAACAACTTATCGGCTACTACACGGACCGCATAGAAAACAAAAACATTAAGTTGGTATACACACACTCAGGGAGAGTTGCAGGACTTGCAGAGTCGGAAGGGAGTAACATATGGTCATGAGTCTCGAGGGACTCAGAACGAAGAATCGCTTTACTGACAAGGACCAGGACTGGCCGTAAGACTAAGGTCCCTTGTTCTGTTTTGGTAAACAGAAATTTCGTCAGCTCCGTAAATCCAGCGAAGAGATTCCCGCTGAGATGCCATCTTCGTGACAATTTGTAAACCGAATGTCCAGACCCGCGTTACGTGAAGATGAAAGTGTGTTGCAGCATTTACCCGGAAGAGAAAATAAGGAACATGGCCCTAAAGATCGGCCCTCCATATCCTGAGGCCCACGGAGTTTTAAGGGCTTATGCTGGAACTTCAATTTTGCATTGCTCCTCACATGGGGCGCTCAGAAGTTGACAGAGCGCAAATTTGCATAGAGGATCTTCCATTATACCTGAAGCGCGAGCGGTGTGTTCGTGTTTTGTTTGGCAGATGGAGGCGGCGCTTGGGGGCAGTGTTTGTGTAGTGACAAGAATCAGGGACTACACAGCCGCAATCCCCCCTCCATCCTGGAGCAGTGACGCCTCTGTTCTGGATGTCTGAAGACAGAGATAGAAAATTGTGGAATTTTGTGGACCAGGCAGCTGTGCGGACACAATAGTGGACAACTCTTGTCCGACAGTTCTCGTAAACTTAAATTAAATTGAACGCTGGATACTTTATTTAGTTTCAGTCTTGCAATCTATGTATAATTCTAGAACAACTAGTTTTTACAATAACAACATGTTTCGGCCGCTGCCACGACACAGGAGGCGTGTAGGTGTGTTTTCGTGGCAGCATGTGAGATGCTCCAGGCAAGGATTCGCTTCGAATGTTGACGTTTGACATTTAAACTATAAGACGGGGTTATAAGCCTGTTCGACGCAGACGCGAAGCATTGGACATCCGACGCGTGGCCCAAGCCTGCTCCAGCTCTCCTGCAGGAGAGAGAGAGAGAGAGAGTCGATTTCACGAATAACAGGCAAATAAATTAAAACAATGGATCTTGAATCACAAAGCCTAGCCTCTTATGCCTTTTATCTGAGCTGGAACACGGAATTGACTGGGCTGAGAGCAAGAATGGTTTAAGGCTCAGTCTCATTAAGGACAGTATCACCAGGGTTGCAGTGGGATTGAGCTGGGGGATAGTGGTCTCTCTTGAGAAACTCACAGTCGCTCAGCTGGTCAATTCTTGGTGTGTTATGGAATCACTACCGTGTTCATTGAACCCGGTCATGAGCCAGATGAAACCAATCCGCACAATCGCATCTTATTTGAGCTCCTGAGTGTGTGAAGTAGCGATAGCGCTGTAGTTACTTGTATTTACGTTCAGTAAGGGCTCAATAAATACACTTACCAATCCAAACCCCGTTTATATCACTCCCATCACGCGACAATATCACATGCTTTCTCATAATTTTATTAGAATTTGACCGAAAGGAGGGAGATTATTAGCTTTCTTGTTAAAATCGTTATTTATCAAATATTAAGCCCAAATTTTACATTGAATGCTGATCGTTACCGTTCGGTTTAGAATCTAGTAGCAAGTAGAGCCATTTCTAGGCAAAGATCACAAGCAAACAAGTTCCAGCGTTAAGAGACCGCGCGCAACAATAACGGTACTGTTGAAAACTGTGTTTTCTGCGTTGTCCGTGCAGCGCCTTTACAACACGAGCCCGCTTGCAGCTAAGAAGAGGTGGTGACGAAAAGGGAAGTCTCAAATTTGAGACAGTAATATATGGTCTCGAGTACCCAGGGCCTCGGACTCGAGAAAGACTGCTCTGGCAAGGGCCAGCAGCATACACAAAAGACAGACCCGTCCTCTCGTCAGAGAGGGTGCCCACAAAAAACAAGACCGTAACTGTCAAACAGTAATTAAGATGTGGTCGCTAGCCCCAGATGGGTGCTTTGTTCCAAGACAGACTGGCCAACTGGCCGACTCACCGTCGGTCGTAAAATGAGACTCAGACTCAGACTCAGCTAAGAAGAATCTTTAGTTGAGTTCCGAGGTTCCCGAGTGATTGAAGACGAATTGATCAGAAGACTTCATAGCGATTTGAAGTGGTAGTTTTTATGTTGAGATCCGTTGCCAGGAGACGACTGATGTCTGTGTAACAGTGAATTACAAACTGTAAGTCAGAGACAGCTCTCTATTGATTGCAATTAAGACAAACTGTAGCCGAAGTGCCAGTAAATCCATTCATCCGATCGAGAACCCGTTACTTTCGTCACGCGTACCCCCCCCCCTACACGCGACAATATTTAAATATTTTTCATGTGTGCTGTTACGTAAGACAAGGAACAAGTTTCCCTCTGGCCTATGCATTAGAAGACGCTCCTTTGCACAGACGTGACCTCCTGAGTTTCCGTGTAACACTCACTGACTCTCTGGGGTCAGTATCAATTCGTGAAAGCACAGGAGCAGCGTTTGTGTGCCGGGTTACAGAGTTGCCCATTTCGGGGCAGAGCGGAGAGGCAGGTAGAAACAGGGGGGAAAGTGTCATCGATCCGAACATAGGGTAGAATGGATGAAAATCGCCACATGCATTCTTCATGAGAGTAACTGCTAAATGGAACTTCGGGGGAATTATTCATGGACTGCAGTGAGTCCGACTTAACCAGACAACCCAAGAGAAATCGAGAGAGAATTTGGGAACACATAGTTACCAGCCAAGTCATGACTTTTCGGAATCATTTGGATCTTCACTCTGTGTGCGTTCAAAATGGGCACAAGTTGCTAAGACATTCTGGAAGGAAACCATTTCTATTTGTCTAATTTATACCGTCTTGAAGAAAGCAGTCTTCTGGGATTTAGCACCGTGTATATGTGGTGTTAACCGACGTTTCGGGGAACGAATCGCCTCCATCTTCAGGGTAGAAGCAGACTGGTCTGCTTTTACCGGTTTTCACGGTCTCTTCGCTTGCGGATTTCTTATAATTTTCCTTCTACCCTGAAGATGGAGGCGATACGTTCCCCCGAAACGTAGGTTAACACCACATAAACACGATGCCAAATCCCAGAAGACTGCTTTCTTCATAGTCACCGCCGTGAAAGCCTCAAATCTTATACCGTCTTGTCTCCCGTTATTTTCTTACGGGGTTTATATGTTGAGTGATATTAGAAATGTGCTGTGTTGTGAATTATAAAGAACAGAATAGGCGCGTGAATTTTAATGGTAGTGTTATATAATCTACGAATATATTGTTCGCATGCGCAGAACAGCTTTGAAAATTGAATTAGCCCCTCTTCTGAACAAGTCGTTATACATGAATACCAACCGTTGTTCTCCATAGTTTGGGCTCTCCTTTCATGGGAAAACATTTAATATAATCCAATAAATAATACATTTTAATCACTTAATGCCGGGCATTAAGGACTGAAAGCTTATAACCGCCAATGTCCAAGGCCACAGTCGATGTAAGTTCCATCCGGTTGCATCTTGCGAACGTTACTGAAACGAATTTGAATTTATCCTTGGCTCATTTAACAGCGTCTTCACTTGCGCGGGTTACAGAACTCGGGATGATACAGCAGTGAATAATGAACCGGAGGCGATGCGAAATGCAGAGATGGTGGCCTAATTTAGGGTAATATCCTGACATTGCTTGAAGGGACTGAGAAATACCACGAACTTACACTCAGGATGACTGGTCTCCTCATCGAGACAAAACCTTGTGAAGTTCCGAAAATGAAGCAGGATTTTGATCGTGACTTTCGATATCTCGATACGTTAATAACTAACTTCCTCACTCTGTAACCTGCCAAATCTCCCGGTGAGCCCCCCCCAACTTGCTTACGGCTATCACACTCTTCACGGGGCGGTGGTAGATGAGCAACAGTAGAAGGAAAATCCAGTGTCACTTGCTTCACAATGAATTTTACACTAACTCACCCAGGGTTGAACCCTATTCTTCAGGTTGAGAAGCCTGTGCTTAACCTCCTAGCCCTTCGTTTCCTCATGACTAAAATCATTCCTTTCGCTTTGTCCTCTTGTTTCTCATTCTCTTCCCCTTATTATCCCCCTTCTTCTCCATCTTCTCCGTTTTATCTCTCACATTTCTTGTTTTTCCCCACCTACTCCACTTTTTTCTTTCTTGACCTCCCTGAATGCTCCAATCCTCGGAATTGTGAGTTCGGATTCTGAAAGAGCCTTGGATAAACATTCCGGAGCTTGCGGCGGTGCGTCTACATCGGCCTGTATGCGTACTTAGGTCACTGTTGCACGCGTTCTGGGTGGCTGTGTGCTGAGAGGCTTATGTTATTGAATTATCGGGAGCAGAAACCGATACGAGCCATCGCAGACGCGTGGTCTCTTCTCCTGCTTATTCAATAGCCGTACAGGATGAACAGAATTGGGTTCTTGGTCCCGAGCAAAGGGTAGCGACTTCCATCTCTGGGCTGTATGAATCGCCTGGCCTTTGTGTAGCACTCGGCTGCTGTCTTGATGCAGTGAAGACTCGCCTATCTTAAGCCCTTAAAGCCTGAAGATCGTCTAAACATACATAAGAATTCGGTTCGTACCTCACAGGAAACATTGCGTCTCCACTACAAAGCTCAACCGGTTAATGCTGTTTGGCCTAGCAGGGTCATCATCACGTCTATATGATGGTGTATATGGTACTGTAACACTCCGCTGGTATAGTACAGGAGGACTATTTGTCCAAAAGTTTTTTGATTTTGGGAACAGAAATTGATTTTTGTTAAAATAGTAATTTAACACATTAAAATACATTTTAAAAGTTTTCATATGATTTATTGGTAAATGGTGGTTAAATGAGTATGTGGTGATTCTGTATTGTATATATATATGAACCCAGATGTAACACACTAAGTAAAAATATAATTAATATATTTCAATTATTACGTTTCTAGAAAACAGGCGAACAGACAACAGATTATGATCAGAATTGAGCTAATGTTCTCCGAATTTAATATATTCTTAATTTGTTCCTAAATATAGTTTTTGTTTGTTACTGTCGACCCTAAATATTTGCCCAGATTTCGAATTATACATTATATATTGTACACTGAGCGAAGAGTTTGCAAATGTGAGGCTGGAGACACAGGAAGCGGGGGACATACGCTCTGACGAAACGTTACAAGCGTGGGAGAGGCAACTGAGAGGGGCGAAGCGGGGGTTGCTGTTGAGCTCACAAATAGTTCACAGTGGGTGCATATGTGAAGTGGGTTTACAAAGTCGACATTTAAAACTAAGTCCTTCGGTTATGTATTCTACGGTATTATTTGCAATATCCCCGCGTGGAGGCGGGTTACAGTGCCTCCACCGTAGGACTGAGAGTCGTTAGAGGCGATTGAAAAGGAAGCCACTGCCTTGGGGTGAACCGGGGCATATTAATACAGAGACCGGGTCCTCTAGGTTGGGGGGCAGACGTGAGGCTGTGTTGCGAAGTCCAGACAAGCAATGACTGGACAAAACCTGGCAGAACCTTCTAAGGAAGACCAGGGTTTAAGAAGGGTTGTTCTGCCAATGGTGATGATGATTTTACGCACAATTTTATTACCAATAAATTTTTAGAAGAGTTTGTGTCGCGTTTCTCTCTTTGAGATGTTTCATTTTGTTTTCAGGCTAGCAGACACATGGAACAATAGCCATACAGTTTTATTTATTGTTACAAAATTCTGTAGCAACACATAGTACTGAAGGGCTTGACGATATTGCGCTAAGGCGTGCATTCAGGTCACAACCGGATACTCCGAAACCACATTCTGCAATATACTTCACATGAAATTGCCATCGTTTCTAGTCCTGCAGTGAAATGTTCCAATAATTTTTTTCTTTAGTTCTGGCAAGTCTCTCGCAATTTCAAGTTCCCCGGATTCAAACTTGAAACTAGAATTTTCACCTTCCTTTCTATTTTACTTTATGATTTATCAGATTTTTATTACATATTTTCCCGTTATCTCCCTTGGACACAACCTGGTCGCAGGTATTTATATGGCTGTAATGGCTGAGGTGAGCTCTTTCTAAGCGACACAACAGAGTAGATGTCCCCCCCCCCCTTTCTCCTGAGGACGGAAACAGACACGCTGTGTTCTCTAGTTTTCAGGATACCGGACGATGGACAAAGTCCGAAACAGCAGTAATTCTGAATGATTGAGGTGGATTAGCAAGCACAAGCGGCGTAGCCGTCTGTGGCAACTTGCGGCCCGTTCTGTCTCGCGCGTTACAGATGGTAGTTAGTGGTGTCACTTAAAGCAACAACTGTCATAGCTCTGCGAGGAAACGAATTGGGTGTGATATGGCGAATATTCAACAGTTTTGCTTTGTATCGCATCTGGTCCACAGCAGGGATATGGAAGGAAACGACGTGTACCGGTTCGTTATTTTCCCTTTCATTTACCTTCGTGTGTTTTTGTGAAACTGCGACTGAGAGTCGCTATAAACATGTAAGAGTTTGTCTGTCTGCCCATCTATGGTGCTACAGTCTTTTCGCTGGACTTTGGTCGCTTTTTCAGTTTCTTAATCCTATACGCAGTCGGTAGGACTCCCTGGACGGGGGATAAGCCAGTGGCAAGGCCGTTACTTAGGCAAACACAGAATAAACGCACACAGACATTCGTGCCTCGAGTGGGATTCGAACTCAGATCCAAGCATTCTAGCGATGGAATACAAATCTTACATCAGACCTCGCGGTCACTGTGGTGGGCCCAAACTTATGAGTTTACACCTTAAAATCAATAATTTTGCATGTTGGATTTATGTTCTCACAGCAGCAACTGTTGAGGGTGTATCTCCTACAAATGTTCGCCGTGTAGACTGGCAAATGTTTACCGACGTTGCGTAGGAGCTGCTTGATGCTTATTTGGCGTAGTTTTCGACTACGGGGGTAGTTCTCGCCTCCGAAACTTCAGTAAAATTCTAGCAGACTACGCGACGTCACATTGCAGACCAGAGTACTCAACACAGTATGTTTGCACGGATATAAAACGTGGTTTCTTGATTGAAGGGAAAAACATAAATTACCTCTTTGAATGTAAGGATACAGAAGCCATCAAGAAATTCAGGACATTGCACAGTGAGGAACTTTCTGATCTACACTGGTCACTAAATCCTCTTATTACAGTGAAGTATAGTACGCTACATGCAGTGGGAATGTGTAGGAGGGATGAGATGGTAAATGCAGGCAGCATTTTCGGTGGGAAACCTATCGGAAAACATCAACTGGAAGACCAAGAAAGAGACGGGAGGATATCATTAATATCGTGGTTAGGATGGGACTGGCTCAGGAGCGCAGGAGTTGCATAGCTACGGTGCATCAGTTCACTATTTAACAAGGCGAAGATGTCTGAATAATATTCTAAGAGCCCTTTATCTCATAGAAACACAAGCCTAGCTCCATTTCAAAGATTACTCGATATGTGTTGTTTAGTCAAACAATCGCTGTCTGTTTTGAGAAATAAAACAACTCCAGAATAAACTGCACGGAGGAACTGTCATATTACTCGTATTTAACGTTAAAACAAGCGAATTAGTACCCTTCGAAGTTTTACTCGCACCTCCTTAAGTACCTCAGTGACAATTTGAAAATTTACGTTAAAGCTTCAACAGGAAGAAAAGATAAACGGGAAGTGTGCATTTTTGTAATGTGTTACGATTTATATTAATTGTTATTGCGTTACTCACATTTTCAATTATTTCTAATTAAAATATTTATTTTGTTTATTCGAGGGAAACGTTAAGTCTCAAGTGTCAGTAACGCAAGCATTATCACATATCCAAAAATATAATTTGTAGTTTACGTCCTTAGCCTTGTGAGAGCTTCTATTTTGTGTTAGTATTCGGTACAACAGTGTGTTATGTTTAGTAAAGAAACGGTGGAATTTTACTACTCTGTAACTTCACAACCACTGGCCGAATGTTCCTTTCCGAAAGCCACTACTCCTTCTCGCGTTTCTGTTTCTCCTCCTACCAGAGAGAAATGCGTGTGTGTCCGTAAGTTAACTCTCTGCCCCGCCTTTTCTCCCCACCTGTTTTCTCTGATTACCCATCATTCAATATCACATGTCTCGCCATTTCTCGTGTTCAGAGAGAGCTGCTTTTAATGTACCTTTATTCTCGCGTGACTTATAGTTCTAAGTATTAGATTTAAGAGATGGTTCTGAGAAATAAAAACTTTTGTGACATTATATACAGAGCTAAAATTGAAACAAATCTTACGTAGTATTCTTGTGTGTGCTAAAAGCGTGTTGCAGTATTCTTTTGCGTTCATAGCCGCGGAATGTTTGTAGGTGCTTTGAGTGTGGCCAACATCTAAGGACCGAGTTTTGTGTACCGTGCACGTGTATAATTTGGAACAATTTTATTAACTTTCTGAATTGTGCATTACTGAACAGGTTCGTGATGATGCCGTGTGAGGAAGGTAAGAAATTGTAACTAGCTTTTTTTTAATACTAGTAGGGTGGGACTAAGTCCCTTGTACTGCGGCCACTTCTGGCCTATTGTACCAGCCCCAAATGATAGGTGAGGGTGATTGTGGAGCAATTGGTGGAATGAAGATTGGCAGGGGAAACAGAAGTACTCGGATAAAACCTGCCCCAGCGCCACTTTGTCCACCACAAATCCCACTTGCCCATACCCGGGATCGAACCCGGGCCGCCGCGGTGGGAAGCCAGCGACTAACCGCTTGAGTTATGGCACGGCCTGACTAGCCTTACGAATAATTGCAGTTCGTATTTCACTGCCCACCACAGTGTTTTATTACGGTACAACAAACCTCGCCTACTAACTGCTGTCTTTGCTGCCACATTTCGGAAACAGAAATTCAAGAGTGTGCTTGTCGCATACTTCTGAAAGCATTTCGAATTTGTTTCAATTATAATGGAATATTAGTTGATTTACATTATGTCGGTAATGACACAATAGATTAGGCCTGTAAGAATGCATCAAAAGTTGCATCTGTACTTATATCTGTCGTCATGTTGGAAGAAAATTCGTTTAAATGCGTAAGAGGGAAAGTTCATTCCGAGAATAATTGTCATAATTCCAGTTGAATATTCTATTGTGCTCTATAAAATAGACGCCTTTTTGTTCTTTATGTATTTTGTGTGATACAAGTGTCTTGTGCTCGTATATTTTATGGCGCTTGACATTAAAGCGTAAGTTACAAAAATTAGATTTTTTTAAGAATGAGAACAGTAGAGAGACCTTTATTTCCATTTTTCCTACATAATGTTTGTGCAGAAGTGTGTGTGTTCGTTTGTAGTGGATGTAGCGCAGGGGTGGGCAAACTACAACCTGGGAAATCTTCAGGTCAGTCCGCGTCGTGACGTTCAGTAATCCGACGTTTCGTGAAGATCTTACGGTTCAACGTGGCAAAGAGAAACTGTTGCAATTTAAATAAATCCGTATGTAAAATCCTGAGATTTTGGACTATATTAAAGATCGTCGGTGTTCACAGCGTATATTTATTATCTTATTTTACTGCAATCAAAAATTCTAATGGCTCCATTCCAGATTCGATATGCTTGCAGTAGCAACTTGAGAACATAAACCATAGTTTAGAATTTTGATCAGTTATTTATTCAGTCATTTATTTATTTATTTAACAACGCATGTAGCAGCTCACATTGTATAACATAGAATGGTAGTATTATTAATGAATAATGAATTGGAAGGTATGCGGAAGGAGACAGAAGGAAAGAGACCACTAGGAAGAGTTAGGTGTAGGTGAGAGAACAATATTAAAATGGCTCTTGTAGAAATAAGATGGGGTGTTTTGGGCTGGATTGATCTGACTCAGGATAGGGACCATTGGAAAGCTGTTGTGAACACGGCAATGAACCTCCAGGTTGCATAAAGTATTTCTAACAGAAATGAGTACCAGGAATCATCCTGGGGAGTAAAGGGCGGCCTGTGCGTGTGGCCTTACCGCCATCTGTGAGCCGATTGTCTAGAAAAAATGGAAGCCTCGACGTCCCACAACCCTATGTGCCTTCACGGCCTGTTACAGGAATATCTTTCCCTTTACCAGGATATCGCTTATCCCGGGCGTGATTCGAAGCAATGTCTTCAAGAATTCGAATGTTTAGCGTTACCGACCAAGCCATCGCTCCCGGTTAGTGTAGAGAGCTGGGCCGCTTGCTGCCTTGTTCGTGTAACTTAGTCCTCTATTTGTCTCTGCCCGGCGTGTCCGTGCAGGAATAATACACCTGGAGTCATGTATCATGTGACGAAGCGGCCATGAGAAATGAGCATAGCACGAGCGCTACTGTGTGTGGACACCCAGCCCGACCCTTGCAGCGTTCTGAACCTCGCATGGCGGTGCGGCCTTGTGGGACTTGACGCCGTTTTGAAGATGGAGGCAGCAGGCTCCTCCGAAACTGCAGTACATATCCATAAAACTACACGAAAATCCTGGTGCCGGAAATGCAGACTCCAGGGTGAACGCTACCGACTTCCATTCCGGTGCAGCCATATCTAATCACAGCCGGCGCACAAGCTGTACTGTCTGATGGTTTTCGTGGTCTTACTCACTTCCTCCAGTAGAATTCCGCAATGATGCGTCACGATCACTTCCACCTACATCCTTTTCGTTTCATTAAACTCTTACCGTTCTGCCATTCGACGCCGTATAACACGTGACACTAACAGCGTCGTTAGCTAAGCAATAAGCACGTCAGACCGAACACTTGTACATGTATTAACATCTTCAGCAGAGAGTTTGCTTTTAGTTCTTGCATACTTGGCTCACTGTTCGACTGTGAAGTTGGAGGCGGTACGTCCCTCCGAAACAACGTAATAAGAATTTCATCCATTAGATGTCATTTGCGTGCCTAAGCTATAAGATATTTATAAATTAACTGGTTGAAATTCCAATGGGAAATTGTTGAGAAGAGGTTGTAAACTTTGGATTGTCATGGCCGTGAAACGGAGGATTGTGATCGAGTATGCTGGAAGTCCGCGGTTGGAATCTCCTCTTGTGAATGGGATTTGGGCGCGTTTTCCGGTCCCTCCGAGCCAGTGTCGGGACGGCACCTCAAATTAGGCTACGGCCATTTTCTTCTTCATCTTTTCGAATTTGTGATTCACTGCTCGTTCTGTGACAATGTTCCGAATTTCGGGAGTCACAGAATTTGATGGGCAGGTTTAGACGCCCAGACACTCGCCTTCCGCGCAAGTTTCCCCTCATACTTTATCCGTTTATAAAAAGAATTGATCGAGGAGTACTTTGTTGCGACAGCCTCCACAGCAGTTCAATAGAATCCATTTGCCTTGCGACCCATAACCTTGCCACGACTCTCATATAGAGTTAGCCGCTGACACCGTCATGTAGACTATAACTACATTGATAACACCGTTAGTAATTAGATAAATACAGATGTACACAAATCATCATCATCGAGCCGTAGCTTCCCGTAAAATTCTGCCAGATTTTTCCTATTAAAATAGGCCACCCGGTTTTCACTCCTTCGGATTTTGCAAGGTCATCATTCCTGTGTCCAACCCCCAACCTAGAGAACCAGGTCTCTGTATTTATACCCTCCCCCCCCCAGATATACCCCCAGACACCGGATTCCATTTTCGTCGCCTTCTACGACTTGCAGGGCTACGGTGGAGGTACTGTAACCCGCCTCCACGCGGGGTACATATGCAAAGAAATCAGTAAATAAATTGAGTGAAAGAAGACGATAAATAGGCAAATATACACATAAAAATTACCTGTCAAATGTTAAATAAAATAGCAGTAAAAGCAGGTAAACAAAGAAATAAATTATTAAAGATAATTATAAGTAGGTAAGGAGTGGGTGAAGATTGACGTAGTACTGTTGTGGACCATAACACCGTGCAGTTTGGTAGCACTTAGGAGGAACCGTCAGGAATGTTCAGTTCCTTCATTTGTAGCAAGGGTCTGAGGAGCAAACTGTATGAAATTACCGTCTGGGTGCAATCGCGCTTGCGGCCCCAGCCTCGAGCTCTCCCCGCCACGGAGCGCACATCCCAATTCCCAGGCCCGTTTAGACACCGCATTGTCTCAGCAGAGTTAATGACAACGTAACTTATTTGCATAGGCACGGTGTACTGGAGGGATTTTATTTGTAGACGAAACGAAAAACTGTTATTTAATTTCACACGAGTTCATGAATAATCCCTTTATACTGCGGAACAACATGTACTTCACGTATGTCTCTGTTATATTCCCAAGCTTGATGCTTGTGCCGGCCTCTCTGTTTATCGGAAAGAAGACACCAGGCTATATCGGGGTGTGTAGGGCAGGGACTCAATATAAACGAGTTTGATGAATAAATTACGCGTCCGTAGTCAAAGGAAATGTTACATTACGTAGGTTCTGTCTCAGTGGCAGTTGTCTTCAATTACACAGAATTGCAAGTTGAAAATACAATTCCTTGTACTCGAATTGGGGCTAAATAGAAGCTCGTATTTTCCGTGGAATTGAGCAGCGGAGGGTGCTTACTGTCTGAGAGGACGCTAGTTCGAATAAGGCTCATTTTCCACGAGTTAGTGGCGCGCTGTAGCGAAAAATTTATTAAATGGAGCTGTTTCCATACAGCCACTGATCTGAACAGTGGTTCTTTAAACGTTCCACAAATGTAACTTTACTTATTTAATTAACGACGACCCAATAAGGGCGCACGAAAAGCGGAGGTACTGTTTTGCGATTGACTGATCCCCTACAAAATGAGTTTTCCCGTATCTTAAAGCATTGTGAACTTTAATATTGCAATTTTCTTCTGTGTGTAGCCATGTATGTCTGTAAATACGTACAGACGTTTCGGAGGAACCTGATGTCTCCATCATCAGGCTAGAATAGGGAGACAGGATGTTGCTCGCAAATGTCTCTACTTGTAAACCAAACTACACGGCGACATATCCCAGAAGATTGCACCACGTTAAGCTGTTCTCAAGCTGCTGTGGACGGTGTTGGCACCAGTCAGCGTCCCGATGTGTGTGTGCTAAACGCATTTAGTTCCATCTGCAGGTCGAGGAGTTTGAGCCTTGCTGTTGCTGCTCCGCAATGCCGTTACAGCGGCACAACCTGTCGCGCTCCCTAGCGGATGTGGCGAAACTCTGTTCCGCTGCTTTGTCACAATCTGTGAGCTCCAGTCTCGGGTCAGAACGCGTCTCTCAGCATATTCATTGCTCATCACATAAACTAGTGTGGTTCATTGTGTCAAGCTTTTACAGCATCTCGCACCAGAGTATAACAGAGCGGGTTGGCGAAGCGGTACCAACGTACATTCGTGTTCAGACCACGTAAAGGTAAAAGCCTCGTGAATATTAAAAAAAAAAATTAATAATATCGTTTTCACCTGACGGGTACCTCCGGTTCCGAGGCGTCCTACCGACTCCTGTCAGATCCATAGTTCCAGATAATGAATGTGATGGGAACAGGCCGGAGAGGCTAATAAGAAAAGAAATATATTAATTGATCTTTAAATGTGCGCCATGCAATGAATAGACGAGCTTGCGGAAGGAAATTCCCTTGCGTCCAACGCGATTCCCGGAGTCCAGCTTGTGGTTCCCATCGAATATTGAGAAAAGGCGGGATAGCGCCGTCGGTAGAGCGACTGGCTACGGGCTGGACGACTGAGGCGTCGGAGTTCGATTCCCGGTAGGATCAAGAATTTTGTCTTCTCCGCGACGTTCAGATCGGCTCTGGGGCCCACCCAGTCTCTTATTCAATGAGTACCGAAAGCTCTTTCCTCGGGGGTAAAGCGGCTGGGGCTTAAAGCTCACCACTCACCTCTAACTAGTGCCGAGGTCAAGAAAACCTGAGTGTATATACCCACTCCCCCATACTCCTTCATGGCGTGGTGCTTAATTAGTTAAGCACAGGGACTTTATATCGCCTCGTATATTGGGAACAGAATACTGGCAATTGTCTAATTGTGACGTAACGACGTACGTCACTGTCTCATGATGACGCAAGCTCAGTGGTGTTTTATACCCGGTGTAACACAGTATGACACGTATATGCCCTGTCGCTGTGTTCCTCACCCGTCCATTTTATGTTGAACCGACTGTAGTTCCCGCCGCAGTTCTCGGAACGCGAAGTTGCAGTAACTGCAAAACACAATCTGCGGGATTGTGCAGTTGGCTCTGCTCTGAACCGGTTCCTAGGCAATGCTCAGCAGTACGGATCTGCTGACGAGAGAGAACTCGATCAATATCGATAATTAGTTCCCGTTCCCCGGCGCCTCCGATTAGTGGTCTTCCCTACACGTAAGAGACAAATCGTTACACCGATACAAAACATTTTAATTATACTTCCTTTGCTCAGAGCAAAAACTATGGGTCCAGAGAAACGGCTATTACTGGGTAACGCTGTGTAACACGCAACAACGTAGTAATTGTTGGAAACGGTGTTCCTGCTCTGACTGTGCCGAGGCTATATAAAGAGGCTGAGGAGACGGCAGTTCGAAGAGCAGGAGGTTGGTGTGAGATGGTCGCCAGCCTGCGAGGACGTGAGTCCAGGAGCAGAGGAACGCCCACAGTTGGAAGCCGCTACCAAGCAGCGCAATGAAGACCTTGACTGAGAACATTAGTCTGTATGATTTTGTAGTCATAAGTACCAATCCAAACCCCGTCTGTAGTCATTCACGTGATAATAGATATCGATTCTGGCAGTGCCCTAGCGCATTCTGTTGGGCTCTGGCATCCAACCCTTGGGCTTCGGGTTCAGTTCCTTGTGAAGTCATGTGAGGTTCGTGTGGATAAAGTGGTAAAGGAGCAGGTTCTCTGAGTTCGTTCGGTTTTCCCCTGATGATCATAATACCACCGTTGTTCCATACTCATCTATCACAGCCCCCTGAGGGGTGCAGTAGCCCCCCCCCCACGCAGCACATTATCACATTCTGTCTGATGTACCTGGCTAGCCATGAAGTGAGGATATTTTTATTGGCTATGAAATGTAATAGGACCAAGCGGTAACGTAGCTGATTGAGGCACTATGGTACAAGCCGGAAGGTCGGGGGATCGAATCCCAATGAGGTCATTGGATTTTTTCAGTTTACCTAATCAATCCAGCCGCAATATGTCCCTGGGGTCGACTCAACCTCTAATAGAAATGAGTACCAGGAATCCTCCTGGGGTAAGGCTAACAACCTCACCGCCATCTGGGAGTCGATTGTTTAGAAAATGTTGGAGCCCCTACGCCTCACAGCCCTGTGGGCCTTCACGGCCTGTTACAGATATTACGGAGTCTAATTACAGCAAGAGACGAGAGAAGTGCCTGTGGAACAGAGGTACGAGTTTCGGGATCAGAGCCCACAGCGGCTCGGTCTCGGACTCTTGAGACTGAGCCTGCAGAATGCTCCGCGTGTTCTCCGGCTTCCACTGGCTGCGTGTCGGGTCACGCAATTAGTTTTAATAAATCTCATTTGATTCGTTTAAAAATAATCAATGGGCATGTGTATAGCTTGTTAAGCTGTTTCAGTAAATAAGGTTGATTTATACACACTTCACAATCCGTTGTAATTCAGATAGGCTCAGTTTGTGAAAGTTACGTGAAAAGCGAAGTGCGGCGTGCCAAAGTGGATTTGCTGTGTGATTGAGAGACCTCATGCATCCATTTCCATTCGGAGCGGGGCTCACTGTGGCGCACAGCCCGCAACACAGGCAGCTGGTCACGTAGAACAGCACACAATCGCGCCCACTCTGTGAAATACAGCTCTTCACAAATTGAACCACAATTTTGAAATACCGTTTACAGTGGCGATTGCTAAAGGAAATTCTTGTATGACTCCCATGTTCATTTATTGCACTCTACAGAGAAAAATACGCGGTAGCACAGTTGGTTGAGACACTGTGCTACAAGCCGGAAGGTCGTGGGTTCAAATCCTGATGAGGTCATTGGATTTTTAAATTGACCTAAACCTTCCAGCCGCACTATGGCCCTGGGGTCGACTCAGACTCTAACAGAAATGAGTACCAGGAATTAATTAAATAATTTTCCTGGGGAGTAAAGCGCGGCCGGCGCGTAAGGCTGACAACCTTCTCCACGTCGTCCAGATCGGCTCTGGGGCACACCCATTGGGTACCGGGAGCTCTTTCCCAGGGGGTGAAACGGCCGGGGCGTGAAGCTGACCACTCACTTCCCACTAGTGCCGAGGTCAAGAAAATGTAGATCTATACATCCACTTCCCCATACGCCTTCATGGCATAGTGTTTAATTAGTTAAACACAGGGACAGCTGTACCTTTTTTACCTTTTACCGTGCCCAAATCACGCGAGGGTAGTACAGCTCCCACCTCACAAGTTCGCTCGTTTGACATGTTGCTGTTACTGATTGTAGGAAGTAAAATATACATCGTTTGGACGGACTCCCGTGGCACAATATTTATACCAAATAAATACAGCGCTGCATTCGGGGGGTCCTCCCTGGGAATCTCGGCCGAAACACCTGCTATCCTGACTGAGTTTTTCGTGATTTTTCTCAGGCCTTCCAGGCAGGTTCTGGCATAGTATCTCGATTATGACACGAACAAGTTAGCTTAGAGGTAGCGACATGGACTTTAATTCGGGAAGTGCCCGGTTCGAATCTGCTATCTTGGGCTAGATTTTTCGTGGTTTTCTCGGTTCTTTCAGGCAAATTCCGGGACAGTTTCTTTGTTAGGACGCGATACAGTCTAGCTGATGTTAGCATCCTGCGAGGGAGGGCCAGTAAATATGTCACAAGTGGGTATAACAAGCGAAACATGTGATATTCGAACCTGGAAAGAACATTTATTTCTCGACGTATCCACCAACACTGATACACTTGTCCCGTCGTTTTACCAGTGCGTCGAAGCCCACAGCATGGAAGTCTTTTGGCTGTTGTCTCAGCCACTTCCGCATCTCCGTTTCAACTTCTTAGTCATCAGCGAAATATTTGGCAGCGAGTTTGAACCGCTTTACGTCACAAACACTTCCCACAGTAAACATTTCTTTATGAATATCCCTTGCACTGAGTCCTTTTGCCCACAAAAATGCACACTAGAACGCTGCTCTTCTGTAATACACTCCTCAAGCACGGTCGCCATTTTGACTACTGAAACCACCCTCTGAACATGCGAATGCGCGTCTAGTACCTAACCTGTCATATAGCAGGACTGTGCTGCCACCTCGTGATGCACATAGAAAATCTATTACGTTCATTACAGTTGTTTTACTTCCATTTGTGGCCTGTTTACTGACTCTCCCTCGTAAAATAAGCCACAAACTTCCTTTAAGAGAGTTACAGGAGGAACAGCTGTTGTGCCTGTTATCAAGAGGTGATTTGTCAGGTTCATTGCCTGAGTGGGAGTAGATTGATGTGCCATATCTTCTCGGCACTGGGAGCCAGTGCTTGTAGCATTTGTTGCCGTCACGCCGTGAGGTCTGGCCGTGACCTATATGAAGACTAACGGTCTAATCCAGTTATATGACAGCTGTCCCACTTTGCAAAATGAATGAGAACTGAGATTCACCTTTTCAGGTCAGAAAGGGGATTATTTTAATGTGATCACATTACATCGAACCAGAGATTTATCGCTGTAAGCCGCAGCAGTTAATTGTGTTACTCATGTTTGCTTTGCGTGCATTCAGTTGCCCAGCCCAGGGCGGCTCGCTGTTCCCCCAGCCCCCACACAAAGATCTGGCGTGCCGTTTTGCCAGTTTCTGGCAACTCGTGGTCACAACTGTCACTCCCATCTTAGGGAGAGAGCCGAGCAGGTAACGCTATAGACTTGGATTCGGGAGGTCCTCGGTTCAAAACCCGACCGGGACACTGGCTATCCTGAATGAAGATTTTTTCTCGATTTTCCCCAGTCCTTCCAGGCAAATTCAAGGATAGCGCATAGAATAGGCGAGAGCCCCTTCGTTCCAAATCCATTTATCATTCGGCGCTGCACAGTCCAGTTGTAAATCTGTTTTGCGGGTAGCATTTCGATTTCCTTTTTAGTGGGCCCAGGTTAGAAATTTGGTTCAGAGCTCAGCTCTCCAACCTGATAATTTTCATGGTTGTCCTCAGTCTCTCGAAACAAACCCGAGATATTAGGGCCCACGAAAGAAAATAATATCAGGCCAGATTGTTGACATGCCAGCGAACGTTACGATGGACTGGGTATCAAGGGTGCTTCGTATGCGGGAGATTCTTGGTTCAAATCTCTACCCGGAGACAGATAATCTGGTTGTCCTCGGACAAATATCGGAATAGTACCTCAAATTAGGTGATGTCCCCCTATCTTCCACGCCCTTTACAAATCATTATTCACCCATCATTGTATCAGCAGACTCGATGGACCTACAAAATGAGCGCAAGATACGAAGGGGAGTCAGTAAAAAGGGCAAAAATGGAAGTAACACCGCTCTAATCGATGTAATAGGTTTTCTGTGTGTGTCACTAGATAGCAGCACAGTCCAGCTTCATGACAGCCCAGATACCAGATGCGCATGCGCATGTTTAGAGGCTAGTTTCAGTAGTTAAAATGGCGACCATGCTTGAGAATGTATTATCTAAGAGAAGCAATCTGTTCTGGTTTCGTGGGCAGAAGGAATCAATGAAAAGGATATTTATAAAGAAATGTTTCCTGTTGGAAATATTTGTCACGTAAACCGTTTCAGACTCGCTGATGTTTCGCTAATGGCGAAGAGGTTGAAACGGAGGTGCTGAGCTGAGACAACAATCAGAAGACTTCTATGCTGCGGTTTCTACGCACTGGTAAGGCGATGGGTCAAGTGTATCGATGTAAGATTTGAGGCTTTCACGGCGGTGACTAGGAAGAAAGCAGTCTTCTGGGATTTGGCACCGTGTATAAGTGGTGTTAACCGACGTTTCGNAAGTGTATCGATGTTGGTGGAGGATATGTCGAGAAATAAGTGTTTTTCCAAGTTCTAATATCACATGTTTTACGTTCTATGTCAATTTGTGACCCATTTGCTCACTCTCCCCCGTATATTCTGGACAGTAGGACTGCTTTACAGAACTTCGCGTGTGCCTCTTGATGTCTTACTCATTTGCTGCTGATGTTGAAACCATTAATTACGGGTATTGAGAGCTGGTGGGAAGCGGTCGTGACCTACTGTGAAACAGCAACTTTGATGTCGTACTTGACCTACTGATGTAATGAACCAGAGTCTTCAAGTCATTGTACCAAGCCTCGCAATGAAGAGGGATCGAGCTGCTTTCTGCGCAATGAGACTGCCGCCTCCCCTGCCGGTACACGCCACTGTAGTGCAACCCGGGAGTAGGGTGAAGATGGACGGCCGCGCTAACTCGGAACTGAAGTTTCTAGGCTTCACGCCACGAGTTCGACCAGGGATGTGGATGTAAAGTTGTAGTTGCTTTGCAGGACTACTCTTAACATCCGTTGATATTTCATAGAGAAATCTTATTATTTTTTATGTACACTTCGGTGCTGTTAACTTCCTCTACTCTCCGCCATATTGCTTCCCAATTTTACACTTTCTTGAACAATATGTCGAGGCCAACGTTTCACGCTTTCTCCCTCAAATAACGTTCACAAATATTTGATAGTAAACCGTCTAATTTTTGTGGTATACAGCACTTACAGTATCCACATCAGAATATCGCCATGTGTTTAGGGGCATGCATTTGGACGGAGTATGGATTGGTGAATAGATTATAGACCACTTGTGTACATCACTCCGAACTACACTTCACAAATCACTGACACGCACAGACTAGTATTAGTAACTAGTGTTACCGTTTCCTGGTAACGGCTTCTACCGATGGAGATTCTTTAGCTTACAGCACTCATGTCCTCTTGCCACAGCCGCCCGTGCAGAGCTCTTGCCAACTGACCACTCAGCTAACTGGGTCCCAGGCTGGCGGCCATTTCACACGAACCTCACTAGTCTTCTCTTCGCAGCCTGACTTCCAGCTGAGCTCTCTCACCAACCAGCGACTTCACTTCACTTCACTCAACTGAACTGTTGACAGCTCCGGAACCCGACTGACCCTCCTTATAACATTTCGACACGAACCACACAGAAAACACCGTTTGCGTTGTTATAGTTCAACAGTACCTCGCCCGTTTCCACGGGAACCCGTTTACGGAGCAGTTGTCTAGGGACAGTCCAGGTATTGTTTATGTGTTTGCCGGCCGTTACCAAGCAACGCCTGTTCATTCTCGCGATCTTTGCATAGCAACACCTGTACACGCGACAGTATGTCACTACTCACAGAATAGACACGACACTGTGAAACAAAAAACTTATCGCTTGCTCCTGAGCTGCGTCGCCGTTTTCTGTGCAGTCCGTGCCGAGATATTATAAGCAGGGCAGGTATTTAGGAATTGTAATTATAAAATCCTGTCATTGGACGAACAACAACCCTTTGCCCCTTCACAACAGTGATTTAAATTTATCAATACTTGAACAGTTAAAACCCTTTACAAATGTGATACACAAATGTTTGCTGCTCATCCAAAGTATGCAAAAAAAAAAAATGTAGAAAAACAAAAGTAAAAT